>NC_047529.1:53466528-53771216 GCF_012275295.1 Melopsittacus undulatus | reverse complement strand
GTCACCCAACTTGTCATTTCTCCAAGGATTCATGAGAACAGGCTGGCCCTCAACAGGACACTGGTGTCCTGAGCTTTGTCTTCTGTCACGGGCTTACGAAGTACACACTAAGCTACCATTTCTGTTACAGATTTGTTATCATTTTGTTTGTTATTGGAGGTAAGTCCCATTCCTCATATTAGCAGCCTTTTATGGCCATCTGCTTTCAGAGCCAGAATTTTCTACTCAGATTGCTGTCTTTCCAATGAAAATGTTTAACTAAGGACTTGATTTTTTATTTTTTCATAAGAGCTTGTTCTCAAAAAATATTTGCTCCTTTTCGCTTTTTTTTGTTTTCATTTGGGAAACAAGATCAACAAAAATGTAATTCTGCAGAACGGAATAAAATGTTTACATTATTTTGCACTACTTAGCTATGCTGTTGTGGGTTTTTTTTCCTAAATCCAGGAAAGCTGTGCTTGTATTTATTTGGTAATTAGTCTAGCAAAAGCTAATCCAAAGCCTAGGGTGAAGACAGAGATGGTTAAATGAGGATCTTCATCCAGGAACAACGTGGGTATGGCTATCCAGTGTATGCCTTTGCTATAAAAGCTCTCTAAACTGAGCACTGGGGCTCAAATGTGAGTAACTATCTAAAGCTGTTTGAGGGGTTTTTTTACCTCCATCTGGGTGAATCTTCTATTTAGTAAGTCACCCAGGAGAGCCCTAAGGCAAGGCCACTGCACCAGACTGTGGTCCTTTTGCAGTGAACTGCTCTCCTGCTTGCAAGTGGAAATTACAGTAATGCACCTGAAGATGATTAGAACACGAGGTGTTGGGCTGGAGCTAACAAGTGACTTGAGAGCACTGAGGTACTGTGGTGAAGTATCTGACCAATCCCGATTTGCTTGGTTAATTTTGGTAGTCAGTTTTCTGCTTGACTCATTTCTTCAGGTGCCCAAGGCCATGCTCCTTTGTGTAGTCTGTAAGTGGTCTTATCTTAGTATTCTGGTGGTCACCTTCGTATCTGTGCCCAGGCTACAGGCAGGAGCCAAGTGTTTCTTTTTTGTCTTAACATGATTCACTCTCAAAGTCTCACACAGACTACGCATGAAAGGGACTGGTGGCTCCTGTTTTTCAGAGATGTGGTGGTAGTGCCGGTTCCTGCAGGCAGCAGTTTAATAATTCAGTCAGCCCTAAAAGAAGATCTGCAGTGAATCAGGTGAGTGCCTACAGTCTTGAGTATTTTACAGGAGAGGACACTGAAGAACATACAGTAGAGGCACATGTTGATGTTGAATTATATCCAAGACAGAGATAAGGTTTATTAGCTTGGATGTAATGCTGTACAGTGGTTATTCTTCTGACACTGAATTAGTTTTCACTGAGCAAATCCAGGTTCTTATGGGCAGTATTTGCTAACATTGTACATGTCTGTGTGACTGTGCTGTAGAGATGCTTTTGTTTGGCCTCATCTTCAAGGAGTCACAGTAAACACTTGGCTCCTTACATTTTTCACTTGAGTGAAAAACGCAAGATGAAAGTCTACAGAAATGTATAAATGGACACTATTGGGTTAATGTTCTCACTAACAAGCTAAAAAAGATTCATGATTCAGGGCAAAGCAAATATCTCTAGGTCCTCCAGTGCAGCTGTGCACTGCCAGCTGTATAAGATCCCTGTGTTACATCCCTGTCTGCAACCAAATGTATCTGTCCTCCAAAGGTCTTATCTGTCCTCTTTTTGTATCAAAATACTTGTGCTTCAGAATATGAGGAACTGAAACTTGCATTTGGAAACAGTAGTCTATAACCATGATAGGTGTTTTGCACTTTGGTTTAAGTTGCTGCATTTCCTGTGACTGTCTTTAAGTTTTTGCAGTTGGACAGTTAACCAGCATGCACACAAGCACGTTTTCTTTGAGCTATTATTAACAAGAATGTAGCTGATTTACTGCAGCATTCCTGCTAGATTGGTAAACAAGTTTGTCCAGGCTATAGTTTCAAATCCATTCAATATTTTTGCTCACAGAAATGATCCCCCAGCTTACACTTAGTCATTCATTTTATATTACTTTCCTTCAGCTATTGATATCTGTCATTGTATAAACGTCACTGCGTTTTTACTTCTCTTCCTAAAATGCAATGCACTGATCTACATCCATTCTATTAAATAAATGAAATTCATAAAAGCTTTGGCCAGGTGCTGAAATTGCTGGTCAACTGGGGTATAAACATGTACCTCCCTTCTCATGAAGGGCCCATAAAGTGTTTGAAACCCCAGGTCCAGAAGGCCTTGCAAAACCTTACTGTTCCTGTCCTAATGTTCCAGTCATTGCACTGAGCCACTCTTACCGTGAGGAAAGCCTGGGACAATATCCATTGGTAGAATGCAAGAACTAGTTGAACTTCATGTGCTGGGATACTGCAGAAAAGCTACACTGTGATTTGACACCCACTTCACTGATATTGCCAGACTATGCCCTACCTCTTCCCCTGCCTAGATGCACAGATTTTGTTTCCAGAAAACCAAGGACAAGGAGAATGCCTGGGTTTTATCCTAGACATAAGTCATGGAGCATGTGCCTCCACCTGTGAAATGCAGGGAAGTGATCCTAGCTTCCAGCATTATTGCTGCTCTGTGCTGCCTGCTACTACATCTGCTGAAAAAATGCCTGTATCTTACAAGTTGTAGTCCAAGAAAAGGCTGATATCTTGCTTACACTGTATGAACTTGTCTCAGAGTGAAAAATGTGACATACAGAAATACAGGTAGAGGAGTACCACTTGGTAACAATACTGCAGGGCTCATCTTTATATTTTAAGCATGTTATTTCTGGGCTAAAAACCTGAAGTTTAGCCTTAAGCACTGAGGGAGGTAATAGTGCACCTACTTCATTCCTCAGAAGTTAGTTCCAAATGGCAGCTTTCCTCCAGGTTCCCTGGGATTACTATGAGTACAGTAGAGATGTGATCAGGGCATTAGAGACATCATTGCAGCTGTGGATAATTGAGCTTGACCATAACAAAAGCAATGTGATTACCTTAGAGCTGGACAGATAATGCACAGGGAAGAACTAGATATATTTTAAAATAAAACCATACAGTGGCATCCAGGCAGGGTCAACCCAGCACAAGAATATTACTGTATTTGTGTTTTGGCATTGGTAGCTGGTGATACAGACTAAGAAACATTAAACCGATACTTAATATAACTTTTATTCAAACTATTTATAGCAATCACATATATAACTTCTCATTACTGTGAAGTAACAATTCTCAGTTCCAGATTTGAATCTGGTGTATTTACTGCAGGAGAAATAAATAATTCAGTTGGCATTTCTAAAAATATAATTGGTTGATGAGTCAGAGAAGAATTTCATTTCCCTAAATGTTAAGGTTGGAAGATTGGGAATATCATGGTCAGTGTGTCTGACCTGTGACTCCGTCATGTCTTAGGATACTGCCTGGTAATTGCGTCACTTTGTAATTAAGCTGGAAGGTTGTTCAGACAGGACTGAATAAAGGGCCTCAACCATGTTCTTGCAATTCGCTGAATGTTATTTCACACAGCACAAACAAAAGGCACACCCCACAGACAAGCCTGTGTCTGGTAATTCATCATTTTAATTTAAAATTTAAGACAATTAACATTTACTAATGGGTTCATTTCTGATAACTCGGTGCACATTTTTTGAACATCATACATATCTTTGAACCACTGTATATGTGTGTAAATAAGTGTTTAAGGTAATGAAACTTATTTCTATTTATGGGAATCCCAGTCTTACCAAGACCCTGTATCAGCCATGTGAAATCTGAAAATAGAAAATAAAGCAGCAGGGATAAAATGAAAAGGCATAAACTAAAGAAGCTCTAGACTGCAATAAAAGCTGCCATGAAAGAAGAAACTGAAACCCAAAAATGAACACCACGTAGAGCAAAAGATCAATATTTTATTGACTGGAAACCAGACTGCTATGTACTTGCTGGTCAGTCATTACCCACATTGATTTTATGCCACTGCCGTTCAGCTCGGGCTTAGCCAGGCACACACATTATTTTTTTCAGGTATTTTTTTTCACATTTCTACCTAAAGCAGTGTCTGCCTTCAGTATGAATAAAGCCCACTCAAGGCAGCCAAATAACTCTAGGTACTTAAGGTCAGAGTCTAAAGGAGAATGTACACTTTAGAGATGTGTGAGATGAGGATTAAACAAGTGCTGAGTGGTGCAAAATGTGCCATTCTTAATATCACTGCACAGTTCACATCAACCTGGTACGGACACTGTAACATGAATCAAGCCACTGTAATACACAGCATTGATGAAGGAAGAAGAGAAATGCTTGTAACTCAGCTCTGCATGACCTTTAATAACAGACAATTGAGTGCTGAAGCTCAGCAAACAGGTATAACCTTCTCAAAGCCAGCTACCTAGAAACTAATACCTTGTAAAGCAAGGACTGCCTAGCTTTCAATAGCAATGTTACCAGTTCTTGACATAATATTGGCAAATGGATGTGGTGCATGGCAAAATGAGTCAGTATCCATTTTGAAGAGATTATGGTCTAATATAGACAAGCACATATTTAAAAGAAAAGGGGTAGACTCTGCTTCAAAGACCTCACAGTGTGGAAATGGTAAGGCCATTAACTATAATCTGATTGCTGGCAAATGGATCTTGAGTGGAGAAGAAGTACATGGTTGAAGGGATAAGTATGGATTGTGTCTTGTGTCTACTAACAAAAATATACTTTTTGTGTGTGTGTATTTGAAGGTCTAGTGAAGACAATGGAGGCAGAGTCTTAAGGCATATTAGTTATTGGAAAGGATACATCAGCACTAGCCAATCTCAGACAACTTTCACCTCTTGCAGTAGCTCAAAATATGGGTTTATTTAGGTTCTAAAGCAGTTATGCCTGAAAAACTAAGTACAGTCAACCAGTTTTGGGAAAAGACCTGTCAGTCAAGTTCTTTGGATGACTAAAGACAATGTTTCTAAGGAACAATCTCACTAAGCGGAGGAAAATAGCCTTTTTTCTCTTTATCTGGCCCCGGCTCTTGGAAGTCCTCTTTGTAAGAGTACCCCTTCCTCCCAGTTTCTGCCTGCTTTGTTGGCAGCTTTTTTTCCTAAACTATACAGGAAGTTGATATTTACAAGTTTTTCTCATCAGTGTGATGATCCAAAGAAAAATGCACGTGCCCAGGTTTCTACACCAAGGCCTGCAGCTGTGAAGCAGTGCTAATGCCTCATTCTTACTCATATACCACACAGACTTTTCACAATCCTCCTTGGTTTATGTGAGATGAAATGTAAATTTTTGAGCTTCTAACAGCAGAGTGCAGTGTGTTACAAGAAGAAACATACTATAAAACATACTGCAGTTAGATTTTAAATGCACACAAACCTTTTCTGTGTAATTTTTTTAACCAGTACTGCGGCTATTTAATTTTTTGTTTATAAGCAGTTGAGAACTGTGATCGAATTAAAATGCTGTTGGAAAGCTACTTGAATGACTACTTTTGCTGCCCAGAAAGCCAACCGTATCCTGGGGCTGCATCAAAAGGAGTATGACCAGCAGGTCAAAGGAGGTGATCCTGCCCCTCTGCTCTCGTGAGACCTCACCTGGAGTATTGTGTGTAGTTCTGGTGTCCTCAACATAAAAAGCACATGGAACTGTTGGAACAAGTCCAGAGGAGGGCCACGAGGATGATCAGGGGACTGGAGCACCTCCCATATGAAGACAGGCTGAGAAAGCTGGGGCTGTTGAGCCTGGAGAAGAGAAGGCTGCGCGGAGACCTCATAGCAGCCTTCCAGTATCTGAAGGGATTCTACAAGGATGCTGGGGATGAACTATTCATTAGGGACTGTAGTGACAGGACAAGGGGTAATGGGTTGAAACTTAAACAGGGGAAGCTAAGATTGGATATAAAGAAGAAGCTCTTTCCTGTTAGGGTGGTGAGGCACTGGAATGCGTTGCCCAGGGAGGTAGTGAATGCTCCATCCCTGGCAGTGTTCAAGGCCATGTTGGACAGAGCCTTGGGTGATATGCTTTAGTGTGAGGTGTCCCTGCCCATGGCAGGGGCTTGGAACTAGATGATCTTAAGGTCCTTTCCAACCCTAACTATTCTATGATTCTATGACTAAATAACTGTTATACCTCTTATATGGTTTTCTTACTGCAGAGTACATTGTTACAAAATGAGAATAATGCAGCTGTACAGCTCTTCACAGAACTATGAAGCAGAGCCACATTCATGGCAAAGGACATCATCCTGCTGAGTGAGGAATCCCCGGCCCACCAGCGAGACAGAGCATTTCGCACAGTTGAAGCATTCCCCATGCCACTGGCGCTCTTCAAATGAGATAAATTTGGCACTTCCAAGAACTGAAAGAGATCATGAGAGAGAAGATGTGAATCTTCTGGGCATGGTTCAGAAACGCAGCAGAGTGATTTCTGGTGTGTCATCACATTGTCGTTCACATAGCGAGCAGACAAGTGAACAAAAATCAATAGTCTGAAGTATCCTTTGTTGGAATTTAAAAAAGAAAAATCTAAATTAAATACAATGAGTATATTTTAAGCGAAGCCACAAGTTACTTGTTTGTTTTCATATCCCATTATGAACTCTGAACAGAACACGTTTATCATAATGTCCATCCAGGTTTGCTGATCTTCCCAACAACTTCTCACTAAAATGATCTCCAATGTGTTATATATGTAGTTTCTATACAACACTGAATGAAATTTAATTGTTTCTACCTAAATTTCTTCAAGATGGAATCTTTCAGAAATTACAGATCATAGAGCTCCTAGCATGAGTATCTGAAAGAAAATGGGGGGGTGGGGGGGTGGTTGACATGATTTTACAAAAACACCCAAACCAAATCAAAACAAACAGTAGAACAAAAAAACCCTGCATTTGATTGGGGATTCACCATTTTCTTTGCCCACTTACATATGCAGCATGCGCCTGTAACAATTCGGCAGCACCCTTCAACACCTGAGGCCACACATAATAGAATTACAATGCAGAACACCAGCAAATGCTCTCAGAAAACTGCTGTCATATACTAATGACATATATGTCTAATTATAAATCATCTAAGTACACAAGCAGGCATGCAGTAGAGCTTTGTTGCCTTTGGCTAGCTTTCTAATTTGACAGGTGAGTCTTACAAGCAGTCAATTAATTTCTGTCCAGTTTCATGATATTTGCATTAAAAAACAAAGCTGAAGGAATTACAGACATGAGGGACTTATGTGTACTGCCCTGGGAAGAGCCAAAAAATGCCTTTTCTTGTATTCTTAAGGATGAATTTTAGTGCAAAAGGACTAAATCAAACAATGGAGGAACTTCTTTTGGCACATAAAAGAACTGCTGGGCATTTAGGGAACATGTGTGACCCACAAGTCTCAGCAAAATGCAGTATATGTGATGGAGAGTGAATTTCTCTAGTAGTTAACTTCTTCTGTCTTCCCTTATGATGGAACTATTTTTAATGCTGTTTTCTAAAGCAAAAGTCTGCTTTGAGAGGAGACTAATGATTTGCTAGTGTCTAGTTCCCTCTAAAAAATGAGACTCACCTGTAACAGGTTTCTTGCAAGCAGCACACTTCTTAGCATACAGTTTGCTGAAACAGTCTACACAGTATGGATACTCGTCTTTGGAAATAAACCTTTGTCCAGACAGTTGTGTTTTACACCCAGCACATACAAAGCATTCTTTATGCCAAGGCTGGTCATGGTAGGTCACTCCCCCAGAAGTTATTACCTAATGTATTGACAAATAAAGACAGAACAATGAAACAAAGGTGTTAATTGTGAAGTGTTATCCAGTCTTTCATAAATCCTTCCACTGTTTTCCCTCTTCTCATATGCACAAGAGGGAAATGCACATCAACTGCCTTTCATTTGGAACATCAATTTGACTAACTGCAGTTGATATGAACATGCCACTGGTTTGATATTCTCTGTTTCTATCACAGGATAACCTAATGGTTTGTAATAAATAGGCTATCTTCTTACAGAAATTTTGTTATGCATGTGGATAAAGGCATAACATCAGGCATGCTCTCAGAAGAGCAGTTCTTGGTGATGGACAGTGGATGAGAGAACCAGTGATGAGATTATGGCTGATCTCTAACTGGAACTGGCATTTACTGTCTCACAACAGATAGAGTATTTTAAGTAGGAAGAAAAAAAGGAAAGAAGCAGAAGTGAGACAGAAAGGAGATCTACACTGTCAGAAGGAAAAAAAAAAGGTGTTTATCAATGTCATCAAACTTCTCATTCCCTGCAACTCACTCACAGCTCTTCACTGGTTATTTCTGAAGAGGAAAATTTCCACTGCTCTGTGGGTTCTGTATGTGTGGTAAAATGCTACTTTCACATAAGTTGTGGGAGACCGTGTAGAAAAATTTAAGTAAAGATGAGCTGTAAGGGTGTTTCTACTGTAAAGTAACATGCATAGCAATGAATGAATGAATAAGTGAATGAATGAATGAATAAAAAAATGAAAATGAATGAATGAATACAGTTGGAACAAGAAGAGAAAAGTTGGAGAAACTTAAGTAAAAATAGTGGCACAATCAAATTTCCCTGGAGAATACAATTTCAGGGAAATAAAGAATAATACTGGGTGATGCCAGGCAATAAAAAAAGAAAAATCAAATAATTCCCAATTCCCTTAGCATTCCAGTATTGGGCTACTTCTAACTGTCATTTGCTTTTCCACTAAAATCTCAAAATCCCTGACACTAAATTCAAGATTCCAGTTTGGCAATTTAATCTCTTCGGGCTCAATTCTTATTTATTGGAATTGATGCAAGTAGTAAAATATGTTTAGAGAGACTCTGAATTCCTAGAAATATTAAGAATTAAATCCTAATTGTTTCACGTAGGTGCTGCTAACCCCAATGCTCCTAACAAACATAGAGCAGAAATACTGTATTTTCCATGTGATCATCTAGTGCAAATTGAAGGCTTGATATAGAGATATCAGAATGTATAAAAGTACTTTCTAAAGTTTAACTATTGAAGAAATGAACAGGCTGCAAAATTTTCTTAAAAGCTTTTGTTAGGGGTAGAGGTTTACAGATAGATGTTAAATAACTACAGAAATTTTAAGTTACTTGATGAAATGAAAAAGAAAAATCATTTTTGCTTCCTGAGTGATACAGGTGATAAGAACAAGTTAAATTCTGCCATGTAAAGTAGCTTAAGCTCTGTCCCTGGAGAACAGCATCACACTAAGATAGTGTGATACTTTGAGTGTTTTCATCAACCAGAGGAAATTTTAAAACACTAGAAATTTACAGAAAAATGAATTGATTTATTTGTATTTGGGGGAAAAAAAAGAAATCCTCATTAGAAGTCAAGCTTTCTGGCACCTACAGGGGAAGCATTATGTATTTAGCAATGATAATCTTGGCCAGTATTTTCACACCTGAATATTATTTTATCTGATTGTTGTATGATAGATTTCAATTAAAAAGCAGGCAAGACTGTTTTACTCAGTTTAGATGGCTTATTAGGCATATGAATATGTCTGAAAAATGTTGGAAAAGGAAGCAAAATCAGAGAATATCAGGAAAGAAGGCTTTTACATAACTTTCAGTGAAATTTTCAACCTTTCTTAAAAATCATAATCTTAAAAATCATAATCAATAACAAAAGAACCCCAAAATATTGTTCTGGTCAAAAAATTAATTTCAAATATAATGAAGCTTAAGTTTCTATTAACTCAATATGTTACTATTAGCAGCAGGCACTGATACAGTTGGTTTTCGGTGTCCAACGCCAAAAGGAAGGCTCTGCTCTTGCTCTTAGTACACCAGGCATTTTACACTATCCATCCCACTCCCATGAGCAATACTGCCTCATTAGGACAATTTTTCTATTATGTGTTTAATTACCTTTTTGCAAAAGTAGCAGTGGTGAGCAAATTGCTTCTCAAAACAGGGCACACAGTAGTTCTCATTGTCTTTGGTGATCAATGGTTTTGTTCCCAACGGTTGCCGGCAATACTGGCAAACAAAACAGGATTCATGCCAGGAACTTCCCTTAAATTCCATTTTACGGGAACCTGTAAAAACCCAAAGTGAACAATCTCCTCAGATATAGCCTTGTAACATAAGTTTTAAATGATGGAATACTCTTGGTTTTAATCTTCTATCTCAGTACTAGCTTACCCAAGAGAGCACTTATCCTCAATTTAATAGCATTTCTGAATATGTACTTGAAAGTTCAAGAACACTTCTAATGCCATATGATCACCTGGCAAAAGATGTGCTAAATTGCCTAAGCTGTGATTTTTGGAGTCTGTCCTTATATGAATCCTTTAAGGCTACTTCTCTGTGGCATGCTTCAGGTGCTCAGAGTTTCTTTCAGGACAGCCAACTCAGAAATAGTATTCAGGTACACAGCACTCTCGTAAAGATTAATTTGTTGGATGTTCAGTACATCTCTTAGTGATGTATAAAGTCTTTTGTCTTCTTTAAACTAGGGCTCCTTCACTTATGAATTCATTATTTATCTCATTCAGCTTAAGCTTAAGCTTGTAAATTTTTAAAAGTAAAATGTGCTTCGTGTGACAGAGTTCACTACACTGAGAGCTCATCGTTTTTGTCCCAGATCAACAGTTTCTTTTAACGTGTTTAACTAGATGCTTTTGATACAGTAGAAGGACAGAAAGTTTCTCAGTTAAATGTCTGACAGACACAGAGCTGTTAGCTCTGTGTACAGGTGCTCTGTACACCTTAATGTAGGTGTGTAAATCTAAGATATACACATACACCTTAGAAAGATTTTTCTAGTGACTCTCCACCATATCTTCCTCCCCTGCTGGTTGCATCAGACTGTAAAGAGAGGTGTAAGGGGCTTTACCATTCTTTTCACATCAAGAAAAGTATTGCTGATATAACCCATTCATCCCTTAATACCTGTTTCCTGGACTGTGGGGCTAGTAGAGAGAGAAACTACTGGTTGCAGTTAAACATGAAAGGTTTGCAGCTTCCTCCCAGTGATCAGAAGGCTGACCTCATTGTCTTTGCCTCCTGGGTCTTTTCAATACAGAGCTAGCAAGCTGATGGCAAAGAATGTAATGATTTAGAAACTGTTTGGGATTCCCATGCCACTTCAGTTCTCTCTTTGCACTATTACTTCTTCCATCAGCGCTTGCTGCAAGGATTTAGTCTCCTAAACTCTGGAGCAAAATCTGCAAGTTGGATATACACTAGAGGGTAATAATGCAAACCTGAGCATATTCTGGTACTATTTTCATCACATCTAGTGAGATGTGCATATTAGGCAACCTTTCTTTTTTTTAGACTATATCAAATTTAAGCAATATTTTCTTCTTAAATTAAACACAACTATATTGATACATTTATTTCCACTAGTACAGCTTTTACCTGTAATGGAAAGGAAATAAACTGTAAAAACACAAATCAATGTTACAGTTTGAACCATAACATCAGAAACCTAGTATTTATACTAAGACAATAATTCTGCACAGCCCAGACAATACTGTTTGCATTAAGATCTACTGAAAAGTAAAGTTCCTATGTCACTGTCAAATTTACTAATGGCCTTTCCCAAACTAGTAGTCAGCTGCTATTTGGAGTTATACACATGATCTGCAAAAGGGTTCAAGCAACCAGGGTAGTGTATTCTTCCAAAAGTTAAGGACCTCCTTTCCTAAGCAGTTGTTTTCATTTTGCCACATACAGCGCTGTGGCTTTTCTTATATGCTTCTGAAGAGGACACTTTCAGGCAGTGTCTCTGCTATATGAGCTTAAATGTTGTGGTAGCAATGAAAGACCTAGAGAATATCCTGAACAGACACAGTCAAAAGCTAAGAAGCAGTTTAGTGGAAAGTGCAGAATTTTCAAGGTTGCTAATGGCAGGAAGTAAACTGATTGTAAATGCAATATATTATTTTTAGTAAAAATGCTAATAATGATTTGAACACAGAATGTTATGTTTTGACCATTTAAACAGAAAATATTTCTGAATGAAAGAAACTATATAAAGAATGTGAGCTTAAGGTCTGGTCAATGTGACAGACAATAATGCAGATGCCTAATTTGGCACTCCTGCTAACAGTAGCTCTGTCTACCTGCAGCAGGATACACTTCCTAAGATCTGCAACAGAAACAAGGACTCAACATGAACACATTCTAGTCTATCTTGAACTCTAATATTCTTTATAAGGATCCATAAACCCTGTCAGTACTAAAGCAGAGGTATCTGCCTGCTCTCACTTCACTGCCAGGAAGGTACTACACACAAAGAAGCAATCACATGAAAGCTGTTCTGAAAGTCAAGGAACTTGTAGATTGGTTATTCTCAAAGCTGTGGTTATAACTAAAAATGCAGTTCCATTTTCCACTGAAGGGTCCCTGTTGTCTTACCAGGCATAATGGTCTTCTGGCAGTGGAAACACTTAGATGAATACTCATTGGAGTAGCATTCAGTACACAGCAAGACCTCGTCTTTGGCAGCAAATGGTTTCTCCACCAGCGAACGACTGCATTTGACACACTTGAAGCACCGCTCATGCCAGTGGCGGCCTTTGTAGGCCAGATCCTTGGAGAAAATAAGCCCATGTTAGTAAAGACATTTCTTTATCCCTTTATTTTTTTATCCGTCAAATCCTCCCAGAAATAAAATGAAAAGAGTGAGCATTGCAACGACGACTTGAAGAGGTGACACATGCATCAGGCGGGAGGTGTGCTCAAAAGTGTTGCAAGCACTCAGCATCACGGTGTCCATATATTTTGTAGATCTCTTGTGAAGGCCATTAGGAGCTTCTTTGGCACAAGCAGTTGTCCTTCCTCATGTGACATGAGAGGTACATTTTTATTGGAAGAATAGTTTTGCATTTTACAGTTGGCCTTAAGAGAAACCAAGTGATGAACACTTTTAATGTGCACAGGGCACCTGACAAGAAGTGCATTCTCTATAGACTTTGAAATAGACCTCATGTATTTTTTATCATTACTACTTTTTCTTCCAGCTGACAGTGGATATCACTGCAGAAAGATCATATTATTGCAGAAAACAAGCAATCAAAATGCCATTGAGAACATAATGATTCTTAGGAAGATTATTAAGAAATAATTGCTTTTGGTTACACCTAATATAACTCATCCTAAAAACCTGGCAGAAAAAAAAACGTTTATTTAAGACTCAGCAGGCTTAAGGGATGAAAAAGCTGGCAGCGTATGTATGAGACCTCTGCTAAGAATTCAAAAGAAGAACAAAGAGCAGATTTTAGTTTTCCAAGGTTAAAAAAAAAAAAGAGGGAAAAGTGTATGTGCAAAAAAACCCCCACCTTAAAAAATAAACTAGACCCTTCCAGGTATCCTCTATAAGAAGCACAAAAGGGCATAAATCTAATCTCATTTTTCTGTTTTGTCAGATCCCCACCCTGTAAAGTGCTAAAAGATGAAATAAATACCATACTCCATTTCAGAAGGTGCTGAGTGCTTTTCACTTTCATTTGCTTTAGTCAGTACTTGGAACCTTGTGAAAAGTACGATATCGGCCCAGAGCAGCCTGAGACAAAGACTGGGGAAGAAGGAAAGGAAGAGAGCCAAGCTTTAGCACCTTGGCAGAGCTGGGACAACCACCTGTAGATCTCTGTGGGCCACTTTTCTATCTGACTCCGGCCTGTTGTACTCCTTTCTTGTTACTTCTGTTTTTTTTCTCCCAGTTTCTTGTTCCATTCAGTCTGAAGATGTGACTTTTTGTTAACAATCTTTGACATCTGCCACTTAATTAATTGAAATTAGTGAACCCAGGGCATGTGTTCTCCAGGTGACACTAACCGGTGCTATGTGTACAAGTTTGCTTTTGAAAAATGCGCATGAGAGTTTGAGAAGTGTCTTCATCCAAATCTGAGTTTTCCTTGGATGTTTCTTTTACAGTACTGAGCTGTACTCCATGTGCTTTGAAAACCATGAAGTATTTTGGCTGTGGAGGCCTCCCAAGAGGCTTATTTTAATAACTTTCTGACCTTTTATTTCTAAAGGACAAAGGGGAGAAGGTGAGCACTACACACTGAACTTGGCAAAACAAAGGTGTTTTGATCTGGACTTAAAGATGAGTGTACAGGCTTTAAATTGAAGTATGGGCTACTGGAAACCCTATCAAAGACCCTAGAGGAACCCACATTATGAATTAGTATTCTAAAAAAGGGTGAAGTGAAAGGAAACACAAGCTCAGAAACACTGCCACTAACACGCCATCTGTGAGATGAGCAAGGTAAGTGTGGAATTAAGTTAAAATCAAAATATAATTTATTTCCAAAAGACAGTGGGAATAATATACAAATTATAATCATGGCTTCTCTTCAGCTTCGCATTCTTCATGTCAACAACTAGAATGAAAGTAATTTATCCAATACTCAAAATATTTTTTTTGTCAACGGACTTTCAGAATTTCCAAAGTTTCATTCAACCTGAATTACATCAGCACCCTACCATCCCTCAAGTACCATGCAGTCTCTGCAGCCAATGAGTCACTGGAGGTAAAGGATGGAGTCTAGTTGTGGTCCATACATACACCACAGCCTTGCCATGTGTTTGAGGTATAAGTATAATCAGATTTCCTAATCTTTGGTGCCAGAGCTTTCATATTCTAGCAAATAGCACTGTGTCTCCCTGCCGCGTGTGAATGTACAACTGTTATGCTTAGGTCTCTTCCCCAGTAGAGGATTGCACAGAGGGCTGGGTATGGAATGTGCCATTAAAGAATTTGTGGATAATTTAGCAATTAGTGTATAATTTAATAAGGAACAAGAAGTGAAAGCTGAACCTTTACCTTGGAATCACACTCAATAGGTTGCTTGCACTCTTCACAGGGGCTGGCAAACAGGCTGTCATAACATGAAACACAATAAGCGTTTTCTTCTCTTAATGCATACTTCCTTCCACAAAGAGACTGCAGGCAGTAATGACAATCTGTGTGACTGCTGGTCATTCTGGCAGGGTTCTCCACAGGATCTGCAAAGGTGAAAAAATAATGTAATTCAGTGGATGACTGCTTGCTCAAATGAAATGTAATGCTGTTTTACCTGTGAAAATTAGAACAGACTTTTCTTAGTCATTTGCAATGCTGTGGGTTTCTAATGCTCAGCTGTTCCATAATAAAATGGTAGTTTTTGACAGCATGTACCATGTGTTATCTACATAATGGGGACCATGAAAGTTGCTTCAGCTTAATCCTTCAGCTTTTTCACACTGATAGGTCAGATAACTGATTGATAGGTCTTCACATTCTCTACATACAACTACTGGCATTATGAACATCATGTACTGGATTGCAAGGCATGGTTTATCCAGAAATCAGGGAATGGAGATTGAAACAATAGTTCAAACTTTAAAACAGCTGCAGAGTTAAAAGGCCAAAGAGAAATGGCAAGCACAGGAATGCTTTTCTCTTGCAATTCCTGTGTTTCCGCTCATTGCTTCCTTTTCAAAGTACCCCCACCTCTACCTAACTGAGCAGAGGGAAGTCAAGGCACTCCAAGCTATATGGATACTTTTTGCACAACCCCAGCTTTGCTGGTAACATTTAGTGGCATTACAGGTGACACAAATAGCCCTGGATAGCAAAAGAGCAAAATACAAAAAGAAATAAACTAAATCATAACTCAAAGAAAGTTTCCCTTGTTGTTATTGGAAAAGATTGCCTTTTCTTATATATTTCTTTATTATTAGGTTCCATGTTGGCAGTAACAAAATACTGTGAGATAGATAGCTTATATTTCTGTGCCAGACAAGTGCAGGAAATACCACAAATCTATTGAGAGCCAATTGTACAAGTTTCCCATCCTTCAGTTTTTCAGGCTAAGGAGGCTTGTATAAGCATTCAAACTTCAGCTGCTTATAGATCTGTAATGCTGAATGTTTTAAGGATTGTGGACATAAGGAATTATTTCAGTCTTCTTGTTTCTGGTTGGATCATCAGCACTTTGCTAAAATTGGGTCTTGATTCCTGGGAATGAAGGAAGAAGAATCCAGAAAGCTGCCAGTGAGCAAACCCAGAAACATCTGCTGGACTCATTGGTTTGCACTCTTCATTAAACTCGTTGAGTGTAGTTGCAGCCAGTGCCAGCAATCATAAATTTTAGAGGACTTGAGAGCAACCAGGGAAGATCTCCTCAAATATTTACATATCAGTGACTCTGGGCAGCTGAAATCTTTGCACTTTGAATAACAGTGCAAATTAATTTATCCTAAATAGCTGCAAAGCCTGAGAGTGAGGAAAAGGAGGAAGACAAGATCCGAGAGAGTGCTTAACCATCACAGAGCTTACATCTAATCCACTGAGGGTTACTCCCTCATAATTGTTTTTATACACTCACTGTCTTATACCCATGGTTCAGTTCCGAAAAGGCACTTTGTCTTTTTGTGGGTTTCTGCTTTGTGAGGTGTAATCCAAACTGATAGTTTGAACTGTGAGAAAGAACAATTACTGCAGGTCTCTGGTGGCACCAATGCATAAGGTCAGGTATTTATTAATCTATTCCTGGAGGGACAGTAGTAAGACAGTGGAAAAGGAGCAGGGAGAGAGGCTATAATGCTTATTTCCAAAGTAATGACTTGATCATTTGTCACAAGCTACGGAAAACTTGTTCATGTAAATAGAAAACCTTGTGAGTTGATTTACCGCATTTCTGACTGCCCTAGATCCTTGTGCTAGGCAAGACAGGGGTTAGTAAGGATATCAGATAATCTGTAATTCAGATCAGTGGGAAACACACTCACTTTAAAATATTACAAATGTATTTTATGTGATATTCTTGGAATAACAGTATAACAGGGTTTGTATCTGTGCTTCCATTTCCTTCAGATCAGAGATTTGAATGTGAAATGAATGAATTAATGTATATGAGAAAAGGACATCCATCAGCCTAATCATTTACACAACATAACATAGAAACCAGACAGAGAGCAGTGCACTTAGCGCACAATCACTACGTAGTCATCACCAAAATAAAGGTTCAGTTTTGCTCATTTTTGTCTGTATTAGGGAATCAGTAAAAGCTAGTGACTAGGGAGACAGTCAAGGAATGTTTGTGGTTAACTGGGCTCCATATTCAAGGTCATAGGACTTGAAGCTGGGTTTCAGAGGAATTTTCATTCCCCTTTTGTGGGAATTAGAGTTATGCACTGCCTGTAAGGATAACCCTGAGTGAACCACCTTTCTGATCTCCTCCCTGCTGAATCAGTACCCCAGCTTCCTAACATAATTTCATCTCAGGCTAAAAGTGGCAACAGCAAAATCCTAACAGGACACTCATGAAGAACTTGTGTTACTTATAGTGGGTTTTGTTGCACAAAACTGACCAACAAATAGTGTCAGATATCTGCAGATACATCTCTGCTTTTTCATTCTAATGAGTGGCAATAGGTTTTTAAGTTAGCAAAACTGTGCATGTCCAATAATTTTCTTTAAAAGGTGGTTCTCTATTATGATTTTATTATTTCCCCAGGAAGCCAATCCATTCCAGGAAGGAATAGTGACAGGTCTCCACCTAGCAGGTGGTTTGGAACCAGATGATATATAAGGTCCCATCCAACCCAAACCATTCTATGATATCCTATGATAGTCTAACAAGACCCGTTACTGCAATACCTCAGAACTTCAGAAATTGTTATGTAATTATCATCCTAAAAACCTATCCTCCTAAAAACCTCCTAAAAACCCATGGGAGCAAAGTGCTATTACTCCTGTTCTACAGATGACAGTGGTTGCTTGAGAACATTAAAGGAGCACCGCCAAGACCAGAGTCAAAGCTTTGAGGTGACCTCTATTAAAATGCTCCAGTTGCCCTAAACTTTGCTTCAGAGAAAGTCTTCAGGGTTTGACCATGATGATATGAGACCATATTTGGGAATGAAGCAGCAATGGTATGAAAAAGAATGATAATTTTTGCAAATCTCTTGGCAAGGTTCATGGTAACCTTTGTGAACTACTTTAAGCATTAGACAACGCAACAAGAAAAGTTCATCTTATCTCCCCTAACACCACTTACCCTTGCTCCAATAAACAAGTAATGATTCGAGCACCACGTAGTTAAGCAGAATGTTTTGGTGGTGCTTTGATCCTAATCTCAAGAGAAATATGTTTAGGTTAAGTTTGCTGGAAGTTAGACTTCTTGTTTTGAAGGTCAGTAAAGAAATCTCTGGAGGTCTGATGCTATTCATTCTCATGGAATGAAATGCTGACTCCAGCATTCCAGCTGCTAATTTGTGTCCTAGGCACAGGGAAAGGCTGTGATGTCTTCATTCTTTGGGAAAAGAGGATTTTGCTGTTTAAACTGGAGCAAAGCTAAATACTGTTGATTTTAATGCATTTAGTAGATATAGATATGTGATTTCATTTGTAGTGTTAGAATATTCCAAGGGGCCACAGAGAGATATTGCTGAGGACGTGAGGATATTGCAATTGGAGTCCCTGGGGTCAGATTTGAGAATATGGCAGTCTCATGGTAGGAATTATAAAGCAGATGAAAATAAAACAGAGCTGGCTAGTCTGCCTGCTGTTCCAGCAGATTAAGATAACATTTAGCTACAACAAATTAGGAGAGGGACCTTCTGTAGAGTCAAATATTTTTTTCCTATAAAATGCAGAGTACAATAAGACTTCCAGTGAAGAAAGCTATAAGAAAATGGTTGTGAAGTTGTGAAACCTGATAAACATGGAACCGTCAGGAAAAGAACGTTTGTTTCCTCACTGGAGCTGAAAAGCACAGCCACAGTGTTAACATATCTCTTAATAATTTATCTTAATATTTTCTATAAACATATGTTAGTCTCTCTATGTTATACAAGTAGAAAAAGCCTAGGAAAAGAATGCTTGCTTACACACAAAAATACTATATCTTTTCCTTTATGACAATTCTGACAGACTATTTCCCTATCTAAATAAGTCTGCTATTGAACTGCATCATCTCTATCTTTAAAAGCATACAATGATTGGAATAAGGCTCTCTATTAGAGAGGCATAAGGAAAGAAAAATGATGGCAAAATAAATCATTGTAATAACACTGAAGGATAAGTAAAACAAATTGATCTGAGCGGAACACCCCCACAAGCTGTTGCAGGCTGTCCCATTTATTTATTTTCAAGTAAGTACATATTTTTCCTGTCTTGGAGCATGTTTTTGCTTACTTGCAGGAATTTGCTGCCTTGATTTTCTCACTTTCTGGGTTTTTTTTTGTTTGTTTTGTTTTTTTTTTTTTTTTTTTTGTGGTTGCTGCTGAGCAATTCATCACATTTGCAAAATACATCAGTGACTTAAGGTTTCAACTGCATCATAAAGCTGACAACACCATTGGAAGGAAAAGTTTCCAACAGTATCATAATTCTATAAATTAAAGTTTTCAAGTGTTCTGCAAAGAAATCTTTCCTCGTTTCAGAAATCACAGTTTCTTGATTTCTCTGAGTGTCTGTTACCCGCCAGAAATACATTATTTTGTTGTGACTAGAGCTAATAAAAGTCCAGAATCCTCAAAATGCCCACCCCCAAAACCAAAAAACAAACACAAATCCAAAACAACCCACACGTTAAATGTATGATGTATTTCAAAATGCTGTTAATCTCCTTGCTTTGTGTTTTCTAAGAGTAACTCCACGTTTCTCAGTGATACCTCTAAGTTATACTTGAATGTTTAAGGATACTAGAACTTTCACTCTTCCAAAAATGGCCAGAGAAGCAAAAAGAACCAGGGGCATCTATTACAGATCAAGTCAAAACAAATACCTACAGGAAACTGGAGACACAGGTGCTAACTTCAGATGAGCGGTTTCATCTCTGTGGCACAGCACAGGAATACAAAGTCAGGTCCTGGACACATCTGAGTGAGTGCAGAGCTCTCACTGATGAAGTTCTGCTCTCAGCAGCTAGGATGGATGCTGACCAGGATGGTGCTGTAACAATCTGACTATACCTCTTCGAGGTCCACACGTGACATGGGTTTTGTGGGCCATCTAATCAAAGCAGCTAGTTTAAAGATTGATCTGGTAACCACATAGTACTGCATTGTACTGTATTCACAGTGAACACAAGTGAAAACGATAAAAGCTCTGGCTTGACTAGGGGATAAAGCATCTCAGGAATTCTGTCATTTTGTCCTTAATTGGTATTGCTGTCTGCTTTGTCTACACCATGCAAACTCAAATGTTGATGTAGTCATCTAAATTCTTCCTTTAGTCCAGTACAGCATAATTTACTACTTACCTAAACTTCAAACTAGAGCACATTAGAGCAGGGAAAGCAGAGCAAGAGTACCTCAACTAAGGGTTTGAAATGATGCGGACATACAGAAATGCTTGTGTAGGAAAAAACTTGATTAGACTATACCTCTCAAACTCTTTCCTAGCTACAGAGTAGGTTGGGACAGCCTAGCCCCTTTGCCTCTATGGCAGGATAGGTATTCACTTTACCTCATAGAGTCATGGAATAGTTTAGGATGGAAGGGACCTTTAAAAGTCATCTGGTTCCAACCCCCTGCAATGAGCAGGGACATCTTCAACTGGACCAGGCTGTTCAGAGCCCTATTCAAACTGGCCTTGAATGCTTCCAGGGATGGAACATCTCCCACCTCTCTGAGCAGCCTTTGCCAGTATTTCACCATCCTCATCATAAAGATTTAATCCTTATATCTAGTCTGAATCTACTCTCTTTTAGTTTAAAACCGGTACTTCTTATCCTATTGGTACAGGTGTTAACAAAAAGTCCGTTCCAATCTCTCATGAGCACCCTTTAAGTACTAAAAGGCCACAGAAAGGTCTCCTCAGAGCCTTGTCTTCTCCATGCTGAACAACCCCAGCTCTCTCAGCCAAGCTTGCAGCAAAGGACCTGCTACAAGCTCAGGAGTGTTGCATCCCGACTAGAAGGAAGTGCAGCAGGAGGGCCAGGAAACCTCCTTGGATGGATAAGGAGCTGCTGAGAAAAATTCACAGGAAAAAAGAGGCTTATAAAAGGTGGAAGCAAGGACAGGTTACCTGGGATGAATACAGGGATGTTGTCAGGGTAGTTAGGGACCAAGTTAGGAAAGTTAAGGCCCAATTGGAGCTAAACTTGGCAAGGGATGTTAAAGATATCAGGAAGGGATTTTATAGGTATGTAGAGGCTAAAAAACAGATGAGGGACAATGTAGGCCCCCTCGCGAAGCTTTCGGGAGAACTGGCTACACAGGACTTGGAGAAGGCTGAGGTTCTGAATGGCTTCTTTGCCTCGGTCTTCACTGGCAAAGGCTCTGACTGCAGCACCCAAGTCTTGGAAGGCAGACACAGGGACTGTGAAAACCTAGACCTTGGGCCCACTGTAGGAGAGGATCTGGTTCAAGACCATCTTAAGGACCTGAATGTACACAAGTCCATGAGACCTGATGAAATCCATCTGTGGGTCCTGAAGGAGCTGGCGAATGAAGTTGTAAAGCCACTGGCCATCTATATTTGAAAAATCATGGCAGACAGGTGAAGTTCCCCATTTTCAAGAAGGGGAGAATGGATGACCCAGGGAATTACAGAGCAGTCAGTCTCATCCCTGTGCCTGGCAAAATCTTGGAGCAGATTCTCTTGGAAGGCATGCTAGGGCACATGAAAAACAACAAGGTGCTTAGTGACAGCCAGCATGGCTTCACTAGGGGGAAATCCTGCCTGACCAATTTGGTGGCCTTCTATGACAGGGCTACAAAAGTGATGGACAGGGGTGGAGCAGTTGACGTCATCTACCTGGACTTGTGCAAAGCGTTCGACACTGTCCCACATGACATCGTGTCTCTAAATTGGAGAAATATCAATTTGATAGGTGGACCACTCAGTGGATAAAGAACTGGCTGGATGGTCACACTCAAAGAGTTGTGGTCAACGGTTCAATGTCTGGCTGGAGACCAGTAACGAGTGGTGTCCCTCAGGGATTGGTGTTGGGACCGGTCTTATTTAATATCTTTGTCGCTGACATGGACATGGAATTGAGTGTGCCCTCAGCAAGCTTGCCGATGACACCAAGCTGTGTGGTTCTGTTGATACGTTAGAGGGAAGGAATGCCATCCAGAGGGACCTTGACACGCTTGTGAGGTGGGCTGATGCCAACCTCATGAAGTTTAACCATGACAAGTGCAAGGTCCTACACCTGTGTGGGAGCAATCCCAGGCACAGCTACAGGTTGGGCAAAAAGGAAATTCAGAGCAGGCCTGTGGAGAAGGACTTGGGGGTGTTAGTCAATGAGAAAATGAACATGAGCCGGCTTCAGTGTGCGCTCACAGCCCAGAAAGCCAACCGTATCCTGGGCTGCATCAAAAGAAGTGTGACCAGCAGGTCAAAGGTGCTCCTGCCCCTCTACTCTGCTCTCATGAGACCTCACCTGGAGTATTGTGTGCAGTTCTGGTGTCCTCAACATAAAAAGGACATGGAACTGTTAGAACAAGTCCAGAGGAGGGCCACGAGGATGATCAGGGGACTGGAGCACCTCCTGTATGAAGATGGGCTGAGAAAGTTGGGTCTGTTCAGCCTGGAGAAGAGAAGGCTGCGTGGAGACCTCATAGCAGCCTTCCAGTATCTGAAGGGGGCCTACAGGGATGCTGGTGAGGGACTATTCATTAGGGACTGTAGAGATAGGACAAGGGGTAACGGGTTGAAACTTAAACAGCAGAGGTTTAGACTGGATATAAGGAAGAAATTCTTTACTCTAAGGGTGGTGAGGCACTGGAATGGGTTGCCGAGGGAGGTTGTGAATGCTCCACCTCTGGCAGTGTTCAAGACCAGCTTGGATGAAGCCTTGCGTGATATGGTTTAGTGTGGGATGTCCCTGCCCATGGCAGGGGGGTTGGAACGAGATGATCTTGAGGTCCTTTCCAATCCTAACTATTCTATGATTCTATGATTCTATGACCTGAATACATGCTGAATGCATGCTTTAGAGCTTTGCTGCCTATGTCCTTGGAGCACATATTTTGAAAGATATTTTCAAACAGAATAAGAAGTGGGATTTAAAAAGGTATATAAGGATTACCTTCTTCATTCACAATTGATGTCAGTGTTTCCTGATATTTCAGATCTAGTAAACATAGTCTCAGTCTTTCTCAACTGAAATACATTCAGTGGATTTGCATGAATTTGGTTATAGAGGACAGAGCAAAGGAAACCAGTGATTCTAGATGATTTCTGTCAAAGAAGAAAACTGTTTCAGTGTATTCACCATTTCCACAGGGAGAAATCACTTCCAACATTCTCAAGTCCCAGCCATGTGTGAAACTGAGAGACACGTATTATTTTCTGTATTGTCACTGAGTGTGAAGCATGATTAGTGTCTCCTTAGTTAACTGGTCCCACACTTAGGTAGGAGTACTGCCCAAAAGCTGGGCCCTTTATGATTTTGGAAAGGTCTGGCTGTGCTATCTGATCAGCCACAGTAAGATCTTGCTATTTTTGGTGCTGCAGGCTTGTGCAAGTCACAACTCCTTCTCCTCACTGATCATTTCAAAATGAACATGGTGTTAATTGTTACAGATGAGACTACAGAAGAGATGTAAAGATCTGGATGCCTTCATTAATCTTGCTATTTTGATGACTTGGTTCAGAAAGAAATGTAGACACTGTCCTGTACAGAGCAATGAGGAATAAGGGAGAGCGCAGGGCACTGACATCTACACTAAATATACTCCTTAACAAGACTCAGCAGGGAAAGCAGATCTAAAACTTATTTTGCAATGACTTAAAGACTGTGTGACGGGAAATAGCTATAAATGTACATATCTTTTTCTTTTTTTGTCAGTTCATCAGGCAAAACCATCCTAAAGAAGATACAAGAAACCTACAAAAGATGGGTAGGCAAAAAACTTCTCACAAGGAAAGTTTCCTAATCCCTTTTAAAGGATTAAATTCATGCTCTGAAACTGGAGCATTTCTAAGCTTCCAAAACTAATATAAATTAAAAGTTATTGCATCAGGGTATTTCTGGGGGGGGAAAGGAGTTTTGCACTAAGCTTGATCAAAATTCTCTCACATTTTTATTTTTAAAATTTTAATCTATTTTAACAGAAAATATTAATAAATAAAAATATTTAATGGGTCATGTCTGTTTTAGAAATGTAGCATTAAAAAAGGTGACATTTGATGGAAAAATGTTGGTCTAAAAATGGATCTTGAATTCTCAACAGAAAAATTTCTAGTAAAACCTTAAATTTCATTTTTTATATCAAGTTAAAAATTTCTGCCAAAGAAGCAATTGTATAGCTAACTGTGTAATACTCTAGGAAAAAATATGTGAATCTGAATTGGAAAGACCTCATTTTGACATGAGAAACTTGGTAGCAAAATGACGTTTACGCTGGATTACAGTTTCTTCAGTTAAAATAGTGGGAATGTAGAAAAGAACATATTGTACTTGCATGGAAATATAAATGTATTTTTGTTCTATCAACCTACAACCCAGCAAATACTAAATGTCTTGAAAGTGAAAAAGAAACATTAAATATTTGTGGCTGAACTGGTCAAGATGAGAACTGATCACTGAGGACACACCTGATCTCTGTCAATGAGTACTAAGTTTTCCCTACTACCCTTTCTACCTGTTATTCGCAATCTTTCCTGCCTCCACCCACTGCTACAATTTCCTAAACATAGAAAATACTTCAAGAAGTGCTTAAATAAAAAGAAAATTAAAGTTACAAATGAAGGTGTGTGCAAAAGTTCTGATCTGAGACTTTTACCTCGGAGCTCATCCACACTATGCAAATGAGAGCAGCACTTCTGAGTGATCTCCATTTGAACAGCATCTGCCCATCAAACATCTGTCTCCCTATACCCCTCAATACAATGCACTAAAGTCAAAGTATCTGCACAGCTGAGCAGAAGTCCACCAAGGACACAGCAGCATCTTACCAATGCAGTAAGAGCACCAACAGCACCAGGCATGAACACTTCTATCTGAAAACAACACAAGCCTGCCTCTGGGACTGACAGCTTTCCTGGGGAAAACAATAGCAGTAAGAAATGACTTCTGTGATACAGGGGGGAGTGAAGTGATCACAGATTGTGAAATGAAGCAGCTTTGCCAATAACAAGAAGTAACAGCTTCAGCAGGCAATGCTCATGCTAAATGCAGTCTTTGAGATCTTAATGAAAAATAGACATTTTTTTTGTCTTTGCAGATGCATCAACTGCAGAGACTGGGTTTCCTTTGCCCTTACATTTTATTTCAGGGACAGAAAGGCGGATGAGGAGTACCGTGCCTTGTGAGAATGGGTGCATCACATGAATTAAAACCCTCTAAAATATCCCTACAACTGATTATGCAGTGCAACTTTTTAGCTGTGCTCTTTAAAAGCCTGTGACCTACTTTAGAACTGCTTTAAAAGAAATTAAATGAGCAGTAAGAAAAAGATGCTCAGCAGCAGCAGCGCCGTTTGCAGCGAGCTAAAATTGGAAAGGATTTTCATTACCCTATTTAAAAAAGAAAAGACCTCCTTCCCCCAAAAGCAAACATAAAACCCCCAAGTGGTAACAAAGCGCCTGCTGCAGTGGCACAGCCTTTTCCTTTTCTCTTTTCCTTTTCTCTCCCAACAGAACTGTGCCAACCTGACCTGGCTTTCTGAGGAAAAAAACCCACGTGAGCTGCAGTAATAAAAATATGACAAGTCATCAAAATGAACCAAATCTACAGATTTCAGCCCTGTTAAAAGCTTGTCATGAGCTAGGTGGCATTACAGAGTAGGAAAGCAAAGGCTACTGTAAGGAGTATTGGTATATAGATCCCTACGTCAGTTATCATTATTCAGAGGTATTTAGATTTGTAGGCCAAATGAACAGCCAGTTTTGTCTTAGCTGTCACCTTACCAGACTTTTCACTGAAACTAGAGATGATCTGGTTCTGCAGACAAGCCCTGGACTGCTTGTTACACCATTAACCAGAAAGAAATGTTAATTGAAGACCTCTTGAGCCTTCAGTAGTTGATGAGGTAATGTCCTATCAGACAAGATAGAGTATATCATGGCATCAACTCTCTTTTAACTTCAATTCTCACCTCCTGTGAGCAGCAACAGCAACATCTGCCAGTCCTTAGAGAGACTCAGTCCTGGGTTCTCTTTTTATCCTACCAGTGACCTTTGCTATGTACTTGAAATCTTTGTGTTTCTTAGGTTACCTGTTCTGCCTGCTCAGGAGATAAGGTCTGCTGAACAGTAACATGACTGGGTATCCTTACATTTCCCTTAAGCCTTAAAATCTCTATGCCAGACATTAAACATATTTCTTTCCATTTTAGCATAGTCTATCTTCTTTAAAGAGGCTGTGATTTAAAATTAGACTCTGCAAGGAGTAGTCTATGGTATTCTGTCTTTCTTTATTATGATAAGGGGTTACTGACCCTTCAGTTACTGCCCTGCTGCGATTTTTCTTACATCTTGGCATGTGAAAAGGTCATTCTTTTTTTTGTTTTTGGCACCATGACTTTCAGAGTAGATTTCTTTCTATGCTTATAAGTAAATGCTATATAAAAGCTGGTTTCAATCTAGGATTGCCCTTTTCTGATTGAAAGAGGATTAAGGCTAAAGTTTATCTGAACACCCAAGACAGCCAACATTTGACTCCGGCAAATAAAAAACATCAGTAAAATCTTAGAATTCTTGAATAAATTTGGTGGGGATTAAGAAATTCCTTTCTAACATTTAGGAACATTTGATGAACATGCTGTTTAACCTAAGGATCCAGTGGAATGTTAAATCCACGGAGACTGATAAAGTCTATGCAAGGGGCAACATGAAGCTTGGCATGTAGCAAGTATCTTTTCAAACCTAGAATGGAATTGACCATTTCCAGTAAGGGATGATGCTCAGAAGCCATAACTCTGACCAGCTATAGGGGATGAGGTCAATCTGAGGAGGAGGACAGTGGCAAGCAACAGCAGAAACTGCATTAAGGAACAAATACAATTCAAGTCCTTTTTACTAATTTATGTTAAATTTGGTACATGTTTTCAGTTAAAAGTCTAAGCAAATGATTAAACAAACTAAGAATTCTGCTACTGTGTTGAAAAACCCCAAAAGCCAACAAAACCAAACTGAAATGTTTTGAGCTTTTAATTTGAAATGTTTCTCAACATTCTTCAGTTTTCAAGCACCAAACTAAACAAAGATCGACAATCAGAAGATCAGCATGAAACAGTTTTTCCTTTAATCTCTCCCATTTTTTTTCTTCGTGCAAATAGAATCCCAGATTCACAACAGAACTCTAATTATGCCACATTTTTTCATGTTATAATACACAAATGAATCGATGTTGCTGATTTGACACTTGCAGAGCTCGCTTGAGGAAAACAGGGCTCCTGATAAATAGATTTACAGCCTAACACTGTTCTGAGCTTCTAATAAATAGGGTTATAACCTAATACTCTGAAGTATTTTACAGCTTTCCTTTCAAAGGTTTCAGAATGCTTTTCTGACAGCAATAATAGAATAATCCTAAAATACAGTTGTGAGATACTTTGTCTACAGAAAAAGTTAATACTTGTCAAAGCAAAGTAATTGATTTACTCAAGGTCAGAGAGCAGATCCAGAGGAGTGGGAAGAAGCCAGTCACTACACCTTTGCCATTAGATGAGTCTGCTTCTCAGGCTGTGTCCAGCACTAACCCAGGATAGTTAAAAAGCACTGTATGAAGGTGCTGGGTGGTCAACTTGCAATGCTAGAGGTAGAAAACACTACCAAAATTAGCTGAAGCAATAAAGTGTTCGAGTTGTGAATTTTGCTATTGTCTTTAATGATGCTGAGGTTAGGATTGATATTCTTAGGCAAAATGTTCTGAGTGGAATTTTTTCCAGTTTGATGTCAAACCTTTTAGGGCCACAGGAGTTGAGAGTTCCTCATTATGAAGGATTTTCCAGTGAATTTGTTTCCAGACAATCTCAGATAATACTGTTTTGAACTGATTTTGTTTTTCTCCCCAGTGTAACAAAACTGTTTTAAAGACGGGCAACTGAGGCACAGAACAACAGGTCACTCTGGACTGAATTCTGGTCTCCTGTGTGTGTGCTCTGTCAACAGCTACACCACACTCTGTCACTTGGTCATATTTTCCATCAGTTCTGCTATCTATGCATAAAGACATACTACGGGAAGATCAATATTTTTCTGAGTTATAAAGCCTCTAAATACAAAGCCAGCAACCAGCTAGGGCAGCCTGTTCAGATCCATTATCCATAATACATTGAACTGTGAAAGAATTTACCAGCCCTTATGTATGGATCTGAAAAACATCAAATTCAAAGATAGCAATGACTAAGAAAAAAAGTACATACTAGCATGAATGAAGTAGAATCAAAGAGAACTCAGTCCAAGAAAGGCAAATGAGGAGAATACGTATAGCTGATGCATATTGTACAGTATCAGGGAAGAATGGGGATATTCACAAAAGCTAACCTACTGAGGCTAATGAACAAGACACTTTTTATACTTAAAGCAGAGAGATATATTCCTCTCCAGGGTGACTTTTAGCAGAAAATTAATTTAGCCGTCATTATAAAGGCAACCAAGGGATATTAGTTAGCCTTTGTAACAGTCTTGTCCCTTGCTGTATATCTACTACAGAATTTTATGTCATGGGGTTTTATTAACTTCTTTTTAATACACCAGTTCAGTGATTCTGGAGTAATGTTTGCATAGTTCTACAAAACCATCCTAACTTCATTCCTCTTACATTTTACAGGAAAATACAAATGTATGAAACAAGGAGTTCACAACCTCCTTCCTCAGTAGATCTGCATACCCTGTTCCCAGAAGAGAACTGTGCTGCAGGAGCCTGAGTGGGGCATCAGCAGCATTTTGGCATGACAGCTTCTAAACCTGGGGCTCTAGAGATTTTAACAGAACAGTTGAACTGGAAATCATTAATTTTAGGCACATCCTAGAATTAGACATAAGACATCACCTTACCCTTAACTAGAGGGAAGTGTGCAGGAAAACTCAGGTCAGTTTTATTCCCCAGGTGATCTAAAAGCCTGAAGAGCGTCTAGAACTTGTTTAGTCAACATAAATGCTGCTCACTTGAACCGGATCAGAATTTCACGCTCTAAATTTGGGCTCGACATTTGGAAGCATGCTGTTCAGATTTTCACATTTGTTTCTGTCTGTCTGTCCATGGTCAGGCAACACTACAAGTTTCTTTTGTTTGTTTGTTTGGGTTTTTTTTTGTTTGTTTCTTTCTTTCTTTGATTGCTTTTGGTTGTTTTAGAACTGAAACTCAGATATGGAACAAAATGAAGCAAGCCAGGTTTCTTGGTATAGAGCTCACAGAACATATGTCCTACCAAGTCAATCAAAAATACACTTCAGAAAATATGACCACCTGCAAATATCCCAGAGGTACGATAAGTCACTACCGATCAGAATCTCTTGCAGGCAGATTTTGATTCCATTTTGTTCTAAGCCTACAAGAATGTTTGTATGTCTTCTTATGCTTCTACTAATTACATAAATTTGAATCAGTGAGTTTTCTGATGCTGCAATAAAATTACATAGGAAGACAACCAGCAATCTGTTACAATGTTAATATATTAAATCCTTTACAGTCTGTTCTGTTAAAATACTCTAGAATTGTCAATGCATCACACAAACAGATGAAAAATATAGACAAAAATGTTAACCACAAACAGAAAATGCATCTGAAACTTGTCTTCTAAATGTGAGAGATTCTGTGCCCAGCTCTTGATACAGAAACAGCTCTTTAGAAAACAAGGGCAAGTAAAGAAATATAGTTTTTAACATTTCTATTACTGAAATGGAAAGTATATTTGAGAGGTTTTTCAAGTTTAATTGTAATGTCATTATCGAAAAGACTGCCATTATGAAATCAGGTAGCAGTGCAATTAAATACATAGCCTTTGTAAATGTAAATGTAAAGACTATTGCTGCTATTACCCATACTTTTCCAGTTCTGCAACATAGACACGCGTTTCCAGCACAATTTCAGTACAGTGGTATATTCTTTCAACACTTCTCTTTCCCTTCAAATTCCAACCAAACTTGTAATCCTAAAATTTGAGAGCTGAAAGATAAAACCAAGTGTCTTATGGAAGGAGAATTTGGAGAAGATACTTGATCTTTATAACAAGTCAAAACATGGGTATAAACACCAGATCGATAGTTTTACTTAAAAAAGGCAAGAACAATCCACTTCAGGCATTAAAATTAGTTATGCTGGAAAAAAGTGACTTACCTTATTGGAAAAGACACAATCTAGAAAGTTTTTCCTACAATAGCAATTAGCTATGACAGCTTTCTAAGAGATAAAAATGGTGATTCAAATGTCACAGGAAACAGCATACATGTGCTTTTTTAGCTTATTCTTTGGAGAAAAGAAAATTAATCCTCATCTCAAACCCCAAACAATCTGCCTATAAATTAATGAGTCAATTAATAATATTAAAACAATTGCATCCAAAAAAAGTGTGGTATCGATTCTGTTACAGAAAATTAAAAAACCCCAAAACGTGCAGAATTCTGAATCTAATTTAATCAGCAGTTTTGTGTGTGAAGGAAAAAGTTCCTGCTTACTTGCTCAAAATGTTAAAATAGGTACCTTGTATACTACCACATTTAAGCATTATCAGACAAAGGAATAATGAAAAAGAGGCTCAATACTCACATTGGGTTTTGAGCTGCTTCTCTTGGTAACTTGTGCAGCAAAATAAAGGAAGAAATAATTACACGTCTTCACAGAAACAAGCATTCATCAAGTCCAAAAGAAACAGAAGAGTTTGCCAGAGCTATTTGAGGGTCCCATCAGAATTTGGCTGGGTGGAGGAAGGCTGAGGGTCAGTTTGTTTCCCTTAGACCTCATGACATGCAAATAGCTGGCTGCCTCACCACTGAATCAAATCATTCTTTGACATATTGTGTTTACAATTGCAAATACCAAGTAGGAGGTACTTAAAGGAACATATTTCGGACAGCTGTCAAATGGAAAAAAGACATTACTGTTAAAAACCCAAAGGACTCAACCCCCCCAAGCCCCAAACTGTTTAATACATGGAGAAAAAAAAAAAAAAGGTGGATTGTCATTTATCCCAAGATACCTTTGGTCCATGCATGATGAATCCAAAAGACATCATGCAGGCTATTACATCAGAAAACACATAGAAAACTCGTGATTACTGAAGTCTGATTGTTCTACACAGGAAATGGGTGTCAGGGAGAAATTCCAGGCAATTTTGGGGACCCAGCAGAACTCTGACACTGCTGAAACAGTTTCCAGGCTTAATAATTTGCCACTCTTTCAGCAGGTAAGAAGCTGTTCATATGGTGTTACCATCAGAGAGGCAGTGACAGCCTCCTCTAGGTTCTCCCTCAGTGTTTCTCTGTTCTGGCCTTTGAATTACAGTCATCTCTTTTACCTTTTGCTTGGGCTGAACAGGAACCAGCTGACTTTCACAGTCAGTCTACTGCATGCATGGAGTACACAGAAGTCCTTATACTTTGCATAAAACTACTCACCCCTTTAATCAATCACAGCTGAAAGTAAGGATATTGTGTCCATTTAAAAATGCAGGCTGAACTTAAGCAGAGTGAAAAGGATGGCTGCCTGTGGTATGAACGACTGACCTCCAGGGAGATTTTTCCACATCCAAGAACCAATAGATCTGAATCATTTGATCTATAACGTCAAGCGGGTGTAAGCTGTTTTGTATCACAGATAGAAGAAAGAAGGAAATGCTTAATTTTTTTAAAAATGCATTACACTTTCTGAAGACTTTGGTAAAATTGCTAAATCTGGACTTGTTCTGGAAGTTATCTGTTGTCTAGGTAGTATCTTGCAATGAAGACCGCTCCTGTAATTATTATTGCCAGGAGTTGAACATTTCTATTTGTAGTTGTCTGGCTTACTAAACTCTGAAGACAATTATTTTGTCATACACTTAAACTAGACTGAACTAGTTTTTCTTATTTCTATGTGAGCTATAAGCTTTATTTGTACCAAGCACCTTACAAACTTGGGATTTTTGCAGATTGAGGACAAGTTAGATGGCAATTCAAGTCCAGAATGAGAATCATGAATAGCATCCTCTTGCCTTTACTTCCAGAAAGAGAAAACTGAAAGTACAGTTCTTGACCATGTACCTTTTGAAGTTCACAAATCAGAGAAACAAAAAAGCATTATCCACACAGATCTGTCAAAAGAGCTAATGAAACTTCAAAATACTTCTAATGCAATACATTCTTTCCAGAAAGGAAGTGCGGACACCTCCTCCAGCATATCACTTTCCTTAATCTTCAAAGACTATCCTCAAATTTGTCTAACTGTAGAGATCACAACTATGTTAATAGAAGACATCCCCAGAGAAGCATTTAATTGGAGGCTTTGCCAACAGGTGCAAATTGAGTACAACTACAGAGGTCAACAAAAATTCTGCTGCATCTTCAGAGTATCAGTTAGATGATGCCTCCCACAGCTCTCACATCTCTTCCTGAAATAAAAAGAAGCTTATTTTATCTGTCCCCACCAGACATGATGCCTCTTCATATTGAGGATTTGGGAAATCCATCAACCAAATGGTGTTTCTCTTTAAACTACTCAAGTTGCTCTTCCCAATTCAGCTTAAAAGTCATTCCTTAACAATTCCCAAGAAAATAAATAAATAACTTGTTGTTTTCCTGAGAAAACATCTTTGGCATTTACTTAATACGTTCTGTTATTTGGGCTAGCAGAGAAAGGAATTCTGCTCTCAGTATCCTGTTTATCCAAAAGCTGCAGATAACTACCATTTTCTATGTTTAAAATACAATCATCGTTAAAAAAGTTTTAAGTAGCATGTATTTGGAGGCTCAAAAAGCACTCAAGGGAAAATCACTACACGCCTTCTTTTCACATTCCTCCCTAGGCATCCACTTTTGGCTCCTGCTGAGGACACAATACTGGGCTACACAGACGTTCGATCTGAGCCAGTACAGTCACTCTTGCGTCTTGTGCAAGTCTTCTACCCAGTTTTGAGGATATTTCTGTTTTCCCAGCCTAATGAAAGTTTAACTGTTACTCATTGGAAAAAAGAATTCACGGAGCAACCACTGCATGAGTAGCCTACCCATGAGTCTACACAGAGAACAGAAGTACTGTAGTTTTATCTGACCACGCTGCAGGATGGATTAATGCAAACAACAAATCCCAGTGCTATTAATTAGAAACTTCTGCCAATTCCTTGGTTTTTTAAGAAGCTGTGAAACAAGAGAATTGGAAAGAAGGTTGGAAGTCCTAACAGAGCAACAGCTTATTTCCAGCAGACCTGCAAATAACAAAATGACCAGCTATGAAAGTCACATTTTGCCACTTAAAAAAGGGCAAGGAAAGGCCATCGGTGAGAGAGATATTATTCTACCTATGGTTAATGCACTCGTTCCAGTTTGCTGAGAGCAGCACCAAATGAAGCTAGATCAACGGTTAAAAATACATATGCATATATAGAGAAATGCATATATATATAAAAATATATATAGAAATACATATGCATATATAGAAATACATATATACACATCAACTTTTAAAGTCTATAAAAGTACAAAGGTGGTGTTTAAATACCACAGGTGAAGAGCATGAGAGGCTGAGACTAAATACTTGAAATCAAAGTTAAGTGTGTTAAGTTGTATACTTTGTAGTGCCGTCAAAGGGCAGTTTTGTTTTGTGAACATCTGATTTCTAAGACAATTCCTCCCAGGCAGAGGAAAAACCCCACGGATTAGCAAAATATTCAGGAAATTGAGAATATTCCTTTTCTTTCTCTTTCAAAATACTTCTGTATCATAAACTGATTACAGATAAGAGGCAACAAAAGTATCTGCAAAGGTTTTCCAACCCATGTCTCCTTGAATTCTGTTAATAGCCAGAAGATATCTTGGAATTTTAGTGCTTCCTGTGTATCTACTTAAAATAATATTTATCAACCTTTTAAAACTAGCTACAATACAAAAAGTCTAACACACGATGTAGTAAATTTTATAAGACATCCATTATTATTGCAGCATAAACCAGTATCGGGCAAAAATACAGGGATGCTTAGAATGGCATGTTAAATCAAATGGTGCATTTGCTCATTGCTTTTTGAAAGATCCAAATTTCAAGATGATCAACCATTGATTAAATCAATAGAATGCATTTAAAATACTTAATCATTTAATGTTATTAAAATACTTTCATATTTGCATATAGAATACAGTGTGCTATATTACTTACAAAATAGCTTAATGTCATATAAAATTGTTTACATTCAATATAGGGACTTAACAATTATTTTAGGTAAATAACAAGAAATTGAACCTATTCCCTGTATGGAAACTTTATTTCTTAAATGAAGTTAAACAGCCTGAATATTTTTCATCTCTTACTTTTCATTTTCTTCCACTGTCAGCTACGAAAGCCTCCAGCCGAGGAAAAGAAAACAACCACCTTTACTTCTGCCTTACAACTGGCAAACTGTTTTGTCTTACATCTGGTAGAAGATCACCACTGCTGTGAACACTGATAAATGTTACTGCCTTTTATATATACATAAAATTCTTTTTTTTTACCTTACTAAAATTATCTTAACCTTGCTTTACCAGTTACTGAGCTTCCATACTTGGCTTCTTCAACTTTCATTTATTGAGATTTCAGGTTTTGATGTATTTATGATTTAGCTTATAGAACACATGAACTGTTGGAAAACAAGTATTTTAATAGAGTAGGGCTTGCACAGAATTTGCTTTCTTTCAGCATCAGAGAATTTTGGCAAGGATGGGTGAAGGACATTTTTAGTGAAAAGAACTCTATTTCTGTCTTACTACACAAACTTAACTTTATGTAAACCCCTGAAATTACACACATGAAATCAATGGGCATTACTGAAGTAATGCAACTACAATCTCTCCTGTTTGAAAATCACCTTTCCTTAAAAGTAACTTAGCAGTACATTTGACATACAAGAATTGTGTAATTAATAGTGGCAGAACTCTATTTTACACATTTTACCACTTTCCTGAAGACAAAAAGCACCACACATGTAAAAATAAGGCTGGTAAAAAACTCAAGGGAAACACTTTAGCCAGTATTTTGATCTATAAAGCTTATGTAGAAAGATCATAAACTGCAATCTTTTAATGAAACTCAGCATAAACAGAACACCACAAGTTTTCTCAAGGAGTTGACAGAATACAATACTTCCAACTGCTATGGGAACTGGACTAGGAACTCAAGAAGTCTGATGAATGAACAATGTACACAGCTGTACTACAATGTATTACATGTGCTACATGCACACTGTAGTAGTACCTAACAACACTTTATTTCCCATCACCACCCTGCTGTAATTTGCCATTGTTAGAAGCTAAATTTTAAAGTTTGCCAAGCATTTTCTGCTATCCTTTCCTTCAGGATAAGAAAAAAGAAAGTCTGACTGAATTATGGATTTGGATTCACCAAACAGCAATTTTATTCCTCTGTTACAGAAGATTTCCTAGGTCTGAGAACAAGGTCTTTGATAGAGGTAGTGATTTCCTGAAGCTCTTTTCGAATGGCATCTGCTTCTTCCTCTTCCAGGTTATCTGTTGTGTCACTGTCTCCATGTTCAGTTTTCTTAGTCTGGCTGATCAATTGTTTCACTACTAGCCCTTGGTATTTTACTAACAGGGAATGTTGATCCTAGAGGGAAATGAGAGAACAAACCAAAGGAATGTCAATGTTACAGGGAAGGTACCCTGAGCCTTAATTGAAATTATTTTTTTTTAAAAAACATTTTCCCCTTGTTGCCTAAAGAGGGTAAATATACACATAAATATATTTCCATCAAGTTATTTTGCAATCTAAATTCTGAGAGACATTCAAAGGGGCAAAAAAGTTAAAGTGTATCAATGCTGTGAGGACAATTAAACACCAAAGCAGGGAAGCAGTGCAGCTAGTAAACATCACCAGTTTGGGCAGTTCGGAATACAGAATTTCAATATCTTTACTTTTGAAGAGGTATATCTTTCTCTAAAACTGAACTAGAGAAGTTTAAGAAGAAACCATGCTCTAGCTGGAAGGAAACAGAGTGTAAGCATTTTCAGTTGCAAGAATTATATCCTCCAGTAGACAGCTGTCTCTATGGTTAAAGGCAAAAGCTGCAGTACTTGTAACAGGTTGATTTTTAGTTTTATTGAAAAATATTGAAGACAGATCCTTGAAATTATAGGTTTGAAATACAACCCAGATTAGCAAAATTGCATATTCTGTAAATAATGATTAGATACAAAACACAAAGATGTCAGTCTTATGCAGCAGAAACAGTATAAGGCACGACTTCAATGTTCTGTCATAGAAACAAGGTACTTTCCCCTTAAGGAACTAGAAATGAATACCTCTGGGATCTTGCCACTTAGGAAATTAATGATCTGTGGTACTGATCTTCCTGGTGCATGAAGCATACAGTGGGTTGAAAATTGAAATAACAGTACGGATGTCAGGTGCAGAACAAGAGCTGGATCTTCTGTGACTTTAAGCTGCTCAATCAGAGCTTGTCTATGCTGAAACAGGACTTGCCTGAGGAACAGGAATACATTATATAAAAATATTTCTGTCCTACAGCAACTGATAATATACTCTAAAACATCTAACTTCAGTTAATTTTAATTTTCTCTTCTGACCAGTTCTATGTAAAAGTACACATATAAAAGAAAAAAAAACCAATTAAAAACTAGCACTGGTGTAGCTCAAATTTTGAAAGCTCCCTAGGGAATTTATAAACTATGTTATAGTAAAACAAGTAAATTAGCTAAATATGAACTCTCCCCACCTCCTTCTCCCATGGAATTAGGACTGCTTGGCTTTGCATTTTTCAGTTAAACAGTTTGAAAAGAAAGACTGCCTCTTACACATTCTGTGTGACTGCTACCACAGTAACCACCTAACATTTGTCCAGCAATACAGCTACATTTCAGATTGTGCGCAGAATAAATAAAATTAAGGTACCTTTCTTTCTTTTTGTCTCCTTTTTTCACCATAATACCACAAATATCCACTGCAGAATCAAGGCATGAAAGAAAATCTTCTATGCTCTATTAGAAAATGAGACAAATATTTGAACTGTGTTAGCAAATTATAAAAAAGTTAACTACTGTTCACAATCACACAGATGACTGTGAATACATTTGGAATACACTATCAAAGAAAATAGAAAGTAAAAAGTATTTAGTAGAAATTAACGTTATTCCTTTTCCAATAGTTCATATACCTAAATGCTAAACCAAGTTATAATCCACTGATCTTAACAACGTAATTAAAAAAGGAATATATGTTCTACAATTATTTACAGATATGTTTTTTCTTAAGAAACATCAGTCTGGCCTTTTGCATAACATAATATTCTGCTTTGTACTTCCACTACTGATCTGATTTTTTTCCTAAAAATCCAGGGTTTTACTAGTTATGAAATACATGGGACAACAATCATGATCTTCAGGAACAAACAACAAGAAACATCAACCACTTTGAATTACACATTCTCTCTCAGCTTTTACTTTTCTCACCTGCACTTAAGAGATACACTGGATTTCACCTGGAAGCAAAGAGCTAGGTGACTATGTAAATATAAGAACAGCCCTTCAAATCTAAGAATTCACAGGTATGAAAATGTACTTACTCTCACTGACTTACAAAAATTTGAAAGACTATTTTGACTTCTTCCTTCACAGCAGCAGCAGTTACCTACTACATGCTCTATGTTAGCTGTCTATTAGCACTGTATCAGCAGAAAATCTTAACTCAGATTCTGGATCACTTTACCTTGCCATTCAGAGAAGTATGCAGTTTAGTTAAAGGGCCTTTGGTGTCTTCTGGCAATTTACCTATAATCTTTGTCCGGACCTGTATGAGAAATGAATTAAAATAATCTGTAGTATTATCAATTTAGCTGCATTTACACATAAGATAATAAAATATTAAATAAACATTACTGATCTACTTAAGACTGTTAAAAAGGAACAGCTATCTATGTACCTCACTTGTGATTGCAGAGGAATTTTCTGTTGTCATCATTGAATCAGATGCTAGGAAGTTGAAAATAAGATTTGTAATATCTGTACAGACTGTTTTCAACAGATGTTTGGCAAGGTTAGTCTGAGTCTCATCTGTTAAAAGAAGTAAAATATTCAAAGTTAACTTACGTGACTCTTATGAGAGTTAGCACAGCACTTCCTAAAACATGGAGTTTTATCAAGTATGAGTAGTATGAGAAAGTTATCTGGATACATGAAGCTAACATGCCTCACTTGTAATTGTTCATTGAACATTCTTCAGTGAAAAATGTGAGCTTTCAGGTCTCTAAGCATATTTTAATGTGTTGGTACTACTTCAAAAGGTATATTTGTAGAAGCAGTAAGGTAGTCTTTGTACAATCCTCCTGAACCCCTAATGAACAATCACTGCTATTCATCAACGAGGAAAAAAGGAAAAGCCTACAGGACAAGCAGTTGAACAAAAGAGCAGGCACATGACTACAGTACTGAAACAGTTTTTGGAAAAAAGAGGCTACAGAACACATGTACAAGAACAGACGTTAACAAGAAATAATTCCATTTATTCCTAAACATAGGAATATCCGGGGTTTTTATTAGTGTTTCCTTTTGTTATAAGTTTTCCACAGGGAAAGTTCTACATGAAAGCTGAATACAGCAGAGAATCTTGGAAATGTCTGTAATATTTTCCTAATGCTACTTTTCTGTCACAAAATATAGCCAAAGAAGACACCTTAAAAGTATCCCACTTCAAAATGAATCTACACCTTTTTGAAAAGCTGCCCTCAAGGAGCAGCTGTTTTCAGTATCAAACCTAAAGAAGTTTTTAACAGGGGCTTCTTAGAAACATTTGAGTTTTTCATTAGTGGCACAGGCGACAGACTGAAGGAAGCTTACTCATTTTGCACTCCAGCATAAGGTCAGTGTTAAGCAGAGTAACCACATCTCTAAGTTTTTCCTTTTTAAATGGTTGCTCTTCTTTGTCCTTGAATGTAGATTCTAGAATAAATTCAACACCCTTGAAGGAGCATATTCAGTTTTTGGTGTATGTATGTACTGTACCTGTGAAATGCTTTGCTCCCTTTTCGAATAACTTAATGTTGTTGTACAAGTTTGAGAACTCCTCCTGCAAGTCCTTCATAGTCTGTCTTCTGCTGGCTCCAGAAGATGATGTTGAAGATGTAAAAACAGAACGCACAACTTCCTGGTAAGTTTTTGTTAAAGGTCTTAGAACAGGGAAGAAGAAAGGATTAAAAATGAACATTAAGCAAAGCATAAAACTGTAGGTTTTTCCAAATATATCAGCAATAGAGACAGCTATCTCATTGCACAGTAAGTGAATGGAGCATGCTCACAGAATGGTGAGCTTAATAAAAAGTAAATAATGGAAATCAGAAAATAAGCACTAGGAAGTTAAAATGTACTTTTGTAACTGCAGAAGTACTAAAGGTTACAGTATGCACAGTATGTACATGCTTGCCAAGGTTTTAATTCATAACAACTCCGAAATGCAAACAAGATGAAAGACAGAAAATACTTCCAGTCACAATGCTATTCGAAAGCTCTTTCAGGGGCCTGAGGACAAATTTCAGATCAATGATAACTGTAAGAGGGGAAGACTTCTAAGCTGCATTAAAATAGCACAGGCCCTTCTAAAAATGCAGTTACCACTATAATGTCCTTTTTTTGCCCTTAGCACACATATTCACATACTTTCTTTTGTATGGAGAATCTTTTAAAACAAGATATTCAACTTTGCTTGATCTGTTTCCTGACCTAGTTTATTACCCAGTTTGTCAGGTACCAGCGGAGCTACAAAAGACAAGAGAGGTGAACACAGACCAAAGGCTGTACAGAAGATGGTACTTGTTGAACCCCAACATGGATCAGTGTAAGGGGGTGGAAATACAAGCATGAACTAGAAAATACGCTTGCTGACAAAGGGCACAGAACCACCTACCGCCATGACACATGCCACATGGAGCTGTGACACGCTTTGTTTCCATCAGCAAAACTCTTTTTTCTCAGCAAGAAAACAGACTGAAAATTAATCTGAAGGGAATAGTAGAGTTTCCAACTCCAGCTGAATTACTGAAATTACCTTATTAGATGTTCAGCAAGTTCTGCAATAAGTTCTTCAGGACAATCCTGCATGTGGGTCTTTAAAACATCCTGAATTTCATCTGCTGACATGAAAGGGAACTCCGGCTGCTTATTCCTACCTGTAGTTATCACAGCAATGTTCATTGAGAAAACATTACACTTAGTTTTGCTGCATTTCCTCTGTGGCATAAGGCATTGAAATGCCTCCACAGAAGATGAATACACACGATAGTTAAATCTTACGCACTAAAAAGTGACAAAATATCTCTTTTGATTGTTTAGAAGTTATTTTCTGTAACAGACAACTTAAGTAGTAATTGTAGTCACATTTCAAACTGCCTGGCCCATCCACTAATTTAGAAACTATGACGTCACCAAGACCAAATAGTTTTTTTAAATGCCAAAGCTGAATAGAATGTTCCAATTTGAAAGATTTCATAAGGTTTTGCTTAGAGTCCACTTTAGTAAGGTACACAATCAGGTAACAGAGGGTATCCTAAGCTTAACGTTACAGTATAAAATTTGAGACATGAAAAAGCGAAAGTATTAAACTAGACAAGAAGTTCCAGTAATAAAATCAACTTAAATGATGCTCGTTAACACATATGAATTAGTGCCTCTGTATTTTGGTTTTGGACAAAATATGAAGTTTATGTGCATGCTGCAGAATTGTTTTATACATAAGAACAAGAGCAGGATGCTGACAGGGAACCAGAAAAGGACAGGCATTCTATGATGCAGATGCAGCATGTAATGGGCTTATTCTGCACATAAGGAAACTGAATGAATGGAAATCAATTATGTTCTTAGTAGTGCCACATTAGCAGTAAACAGCATACATGGCTATACAAACTGGTGGTAAGGGAGCTTAAATCAGGTTTCGGAAGGGTCTTATTTATATACAACTTAATTTATCATGGGATTTTGGCTCAAGCTACTTATTAAAACACAGCAATACAAGCATCAACAACTGTAAAACACAGGAAAGAGGTGATTTAAAACTTAATTTTGTATGCTCAGTGACTGCACAGCCTTGAAAAATAACTTCATTTATATGAGAATTGCAGTAATCTGAGAGTAGTATCATACAAAATTAAGATGCCATACTTCACAACTTCAAATATGTTTGAAGTATTTCAGTCATTAATGAAAGTCTTGATACTATATATAAAATGGAAGTGCACATTTCTGCATCTCCATTGAATAAAAGAAGTAACATATAATTATGACTGTGCCACTTGCAACCAGTTTGCTGAAAGCCTAACAATGTAGGTGTTTAATTCTGAGGATGCTATCCATGCTCCTTCTCCTAACAGTAAAGGCAGAGAAATGGGCTAGGTGGGGAGCAATTCAATCTCATCCTGTAATACACACCTAAAATGAGCAAGACAGACTAGATCTTCCATGTACCTACCTTTCTCCATTACAAAGCCAACAGATATAAAGGTAACTTGTTCTGACATAGATATCCCAGTTAAAAAAGACAAACACTATTTAAAATATTAAACCTTTATTTTGACTGTATATTTTATCCCTATGAGGAAAAACATCTAAGTACTATTTCTTTGTTATGATTTATTAATTTAAGCCTTGGAACTGAATGTGAACTTCTCCATTTATTGTACACGATCCAGCAGGTATTAAGAAACCAAGTATAATATTAATCCTGAAATCTACACCATTTCCTACATAAAATTAAATAATAAAAAAGGCTCTAATTTCCTTTACTTAAATTTCTTTTTTTAAAGACTAAGTTATACTTCTCAGTGACTATGGTATGTCTATTTAATTTAAACAGCAATATCATATCCATTGATACAATTCTAACTAAAAGTATTCTCATGTTCTTTGGCATTTTACCCGACAGTGGGGAAAACAAGAGGTGTGAAAAATCAAGTGCTAAAAACATGTGAGTATGAATAGATAGTGCCCAAAATAAAAGGACAAACCTGTGCTAATTGCTTGTGACTCGTCATCACTGTCAGCATCTTTTCTTCCTTTCTTCTTGGTTTTCTTAATCTTGATCTCTCTAGCATTACCACCTCCTCCTCCTCTCACGCACCCACTGCCCTCTGGTGGAGAATTATTTGCTTAGTACACAGCAAAGTTGCAGCACTTAAAAAGTTTACAATATTAAAGTAATTTACCTGCATTACTTGTTAATGCTGAATTAAAACCCTACAACCTGATTCTAAACATAACCTGAATCCATATCGCAGAATCTTAGGACTGTAAGATTCAGTCTTGAGAAAAAAGAGCAACTAAGTCACAGCTTTATTTAAGCTAACATCATCAATAAACAAAAGTACTAATCATATTGAATGTACCTATATATTTTATTTTTAAAAGACACAGTATCTTTTTCCAGCTGAAAACAGATGAGATACCACTTTCCAGAATGTAACAGCAGATTTTCTGTTGGCTGAAAATAGCATCTTAGCATTTTTATTCAGTCATGCTGAATATCTGAGCTACTGAAAAATATCCAGATAATGTAACCTTGTTAATCTGCAGACAAAAAATCCTACATAGTAAGCCCTTATCCAAAATATTCTTGAAAACATGCATTCAATTAATTAGAACACTAATTCTTTTTCAGCTATTCCTAGATGACTATAACACAATGAGACGTTCCAGTTCTGACAAATATATCAAACTACTTAGTTCATATGTCCTGTAATCCATGTATTCACACTGCAGACTGGATCTCAATTTGCAATACAGTCCTTCTCCACAAGGTAAGTAGTTCTGCTGTTTGTTTCCCTTTCCACAGCTTGTTCCCTTCTTTTTTCACTTGAAAGAAATTTCAGATTGAGAATAACTGGTTTTACACATGCACTAAGTCTTGAAAAAGTAGTTCTTTTCCATTTAAATATAAGGTCCAAGATTTCAAGTAATTACATTATGTAACAGTGGTATTATTTAAGAAAAGAAAACACCCCCCTGACCCCAAGACCTGATTTCTCTATTTATACAGAATTATTTTGGAATTTATTTCTCAAGACTATTAAGAAATAGTTTCATTTTCATGGGTCCTTGAGAAGAAGATCACAGAGTGTATCTATACTCTGTAATCAAAAACGGCACAGAGGTCTCTGAGCTACTGTTTTGGCCACTCCCCAGTGCACAACTCAATCTTACGTGGTCATACCATATACACTAACAAATGAACAGGGATTCCTTGCTTCTAAGGACAGCTGCCTTGTGTTGGACTAACTCAAGACACCTTTATGATACTTCTAAATCTGAAATTAGTTCTCCTGGACATAGCTCAGATACATCCACATCTACAGGATAATGACAAGTAGTTGGATTATTTCTTAAAATCTCTTCAGCAACAGACTGGAAGGAACTACCAGACTACAAAATATTGTAACTTTATACTTGAGTACTTCCAAGGCTAAACAAACCTTTTTTCTTTTTTTTTTTTTTTTGCTTAAGTTAAATATTGATGCTTTACCTGTTGCCTTCTTTCTTCTTTCATCCTTTTTGTCTTTTTTATTAGCATATGAGTTCTCTAAGCCAGAAGCCTGTTTTAAATCTTCTTCAGTGATTAAATTAACAGGGTTATTTTTAATTTCCTAAAATGGAGAACATGCATTTAACAGCAAAAAGATACAGCAACAAAAGATACATGCAGAAACATTTAACCCTTTGGGCCATATTTTCAGTATACTAAGCTAACACCATGTATTCCAAGTGCAACACATGAAGAGATATTTATTCTTCTCTTCAAAATTCAGCATCTGGTCATACTGTCAGTGGAAGAGTGTTCCCTGAGTGCAACTGAACATACATCAAATTACACTGATTACACATACAAACTTTTTCATCATTTTTGCTCTTCTTCTCAAACTGTATTTCAGATGAGATGCAAAGAGATGGTAACAGCAAACAGACATATAAACTACAGTCCAACATTCAATGTATATTGATTACATATTGACCAAAAAAAACCCTACCTTTTCAGCTTTCTGCTGCATTGTAGCAGAGAACAGATCAGCACAGCTGCTTACAAATTTTTCACTGACCACAATAGTGTCACTGAAGATTAAACCTGAAGAATTTTTGTTTAAAGATCTCATCACTTGCTGAAGCAAAATCCCAGCATCTTCTACTGACAATGAGCTCGGCAGAAGAGTCTATGGTGAAGAAAACAGAAATAATATACATACAATGATCTGTTCTGGAATGGACAGACATACTTGTGTGTGGATAAACAGAATCCACGGACATTTGACATCTATTAACTATTTAGAATACACTGCACTTTTAAAATTAAAATAGCAATTTAAGAGTAAACACTATTTTAAAACTTAGAACACCAGAAATGAACATTGCTCTGTGCAACTGCACGGCAACTTCTTCAAAATGCACCTCAACAGATACAGAGTAACACCAAACAAAACAACAGTAGGTTTCCTTACAAGTGACAAAATAGTGTTGTTATGGCCTAGAATTAGGATTTAGCTAAAACAAAATGGCTAATATCCCTCTGCTTATGAAACAGTCACAGAAATCCGGTTTAAACTTTTTTTCCAACCTCCCCCCAAAATATACTGCTCTCTAGCAGAATACACTAGCACTAATTTTGAAATGAAAGTTAGTCCTAGGTTTCTATCAACTGAATACTGCTGCGTCCTTCCATTGGCTTTGTTCAGGTCAGATTAAAGGCAAATAATGCCTTTTTACTGGTTATTTAATTTGAACTGAATATCCTTCTTTGACAACATGACTTTGACAACATGACTTTTTGGACACAAAAGTAAAACAAAACAAATGAATACAACAACAACTGAAAGGATTGCTTACTGCTACATCTATCCAGTTTCCAGAGCTGATGGCTTCCTCTACAGAGGCTTCAACTTGATCCACAATTTCTTGACCAACACAAGCTGCTCTCAGAAATAAGAGCTGTGTGGACTTGTACCTTTTTTTAATATAGCCTGCTGGGTCAGGGATGCCAAGTCTGTGCAATGCATCAAATTCTATAAAACAGTTAGATGTCTGTCACATTTAAGTACATTCATATACTTACAGGATTTTATGTGGTAATTTTTTTGAAAGCAAGAAATGAAGAATTTTGTTTGGTTTGTATACTATGTATATAGTATAGTTTGTATACTATGTATATTTGTATTACTATGAGTAAATGCAGCCTCAAGCAGATACTGACCTAAAACTTAGCTCGTACAAGCTGCACTACAACTTAGTTAAGAGAAATAGGAAGATAAAATCATGGTCATGAATTTGGGCTGAGTTTTGGGGAAAAAAAATGGTTTGGAGTTTTGGTTTTCTGTTTTTTTTTTTTTTTTTTTCAGATTCCTATACTTTTAACTTTGCAATTGTATCTTTCTAAAGTATTCCAATATAACATGAACAATATTCATAATATATACAATGTCAAAATGCTTTGTTTTCAAAAGTTACCCCAATATGCTCATAGAATTGTGAAATGCCTCACAAGCAAAGCGTTTCAACTATTTGGCAGTTTATACTTAGACTTTCAAAGACTTTGACAGATACTTTATCAGTCAAGCAGTATTACAGAAACACTTAACGCTACTACAGTAAATTATGATGAAGCTTTTAAATTGCAAGACTTAACTGTTTTTAGGAACTGGCCCTTTGGGACCATAAAGATACATTCTTTGTTTATTCAGGTCCATATTTTCCCATAGCTCCTGTATTAAAACACCATTGTCCAGCATCACTCATCTTTAAGTTAGACAGATTTGTTTAAATTCAAATCGGACGCTAGTGCCTCCCAGTCCAGTTCTACAAATCATTTTGCACAGGTTTTTCCTGTGCACTGCATGCTTGGCTGTCTGGACTATTAGCCCAAGTTTGGTTGTAATCTGGATGCCTGGACTGAAACTCCAACCCTATGGGTCAAATATGATCACCTGAAAAGTCTACAGGGAGTAGTCTAAGAAATGTTTTCAGAACATTAGTAAAAGTAGCATTTGTAACTCTGGTTTTGAGAAATAAAGTTACTGTTTAGCATTGTGGTTCTCTCTGTTGAAATGTGGCTCTTTGTGATAAAGTAACACATATCATTATAAGTAAGATAGTTTTTTAACAAAGGAGTATCAATTACTGTATTGATTTTCACTTATTCTTGTGAGGCTTCACTCTAAACTCTGGCTATACTAGGGTAAGATCAATTACGTAAATAAGTTTTAGAAAGCCGTTTTATCTATGGGAATATAGATTAATTACCTAAGTAACCATTCTGCTTGAAAAAAGAATCCACCCAGTTGCTCTGTGTTCTGGCATAAATGTCTGGAATAAACACAGCCTTATCCTGTCTCCCACCAACCACAGCGCCTTTTAGTCGACCAGTGTTAACAAGTTCTTCTAGCACAGCTACAACACAGAAAATAAAAGAAGTGGTATTTTCCACTTTGATACCTCCACTAAACAAAACACAGCAATTACTTTCCCTGTTTGGTTTCCTCTTTGCTGTCCCCCACCCCCATTAGTTGTTTGTGCTTGTTTTAAGAAAAACATTTCTTGGGTCTATCAACTATTTTTCACACTATGCAAGTGTTCTGATAAAAGCTTTGAAAGCATATAATGTTTCAAAAGAGTGAACTTCAATAGCAGAATCAAAACACTTTTTATTGCACATGTAACTGTACAGTTTGAATTTTTACTTTAGAAAATGTAGTCATAAAAGTATCTTTATATACATATATATAATGTATAAGCATTTTAGCCATTATATTATCTTCAAATTCACTGCTTGCATGTTAAACACGACAGAAAAAAGAGATCCAAACACACTAAAATGACATCAAAAATTGTTATCTAAACTGCATAAATGTGAGCACCTCCTAGTCGTGACCATCTTTATGATTTACAATGTTCACACTGTTGCCAATAAACCTCCTAATAATGCACAAATACTGTTGATGAAACATACTGGCAACTGGCGGTACCAAAGTACTAAGCCTTTCTCAATGCTAAATAAGGTATTTTTGGTCAATTAAAGGTGCACAGGAATATCTGATTTGCCTTGTATGTTCTGCATATGCCTTCTCATACATCACTAGATGCAAAGATAAAAAAAAATCAGTGACATCAACTGCCAAGCACCTCTGATTTCCAGAGATGTGCTAGACAGCTTTTTTAATCCCAGTTTGGGACGATTTCTATTTCATTGAAAGACAAATTTTACACTGGAACAGAAAATGAAATAGTATCATATGGTTTGGCTTCTTCCTCATGATATAAATAAACATTACAATATGCTTAGTACAGCACATGAAGGTTCAGCTCACCTACACAGGAAAATTTACCCTAAAACCTGGTTCCAGAATACCACACATTAAATCATGTTTTTTTTATTTGGGCAGATATGACCATGGTGTAAGTCTCTACAAGCTAGAGTAGCAGCTGTTGAACACAAGTACCTCTAACTCAGCTGAACACTACTTAACACTGAGAAAATGTAGAAGAAAGAGAAACTGATTTAAACAAGACACAGCCTTACGTCACCTAAAACAAGAGTCAGAAATCATGTTCTGCCATGATTCAGTTACCTTGTATAAAATGGAGCTTACAGGACAGTCTTAAAAAATAAAATTAGATGTTTGTACTTACTAATAGTGAAGTTATAACAAACATATAAGTAACATCATTAAAGGGTATTTTTTCAAATGTCCAGCATTTGTGAAATTGAAATGGTATCTCAGCAAATAGACAGAATAAAACCAAATGTTCTCTGGCAGTGAGTAAAAAGATAAAAAGCTCTTTGAAACTTGCAGAGGAAGTGAAATACAATAAGAAAAACTAAAGAAAAAGCTGAATAGACTCATTAAAAAAAAAATCCACTCCAAATCCCATGAAAAAGATACAAGAAATAAACTTAGCCACGGTGATGATTACTAGTTATGAGAAAACACTAGAACTTCTATCCACATTAACACTGTCCATGAGCAGAACATGAACATGCACTTGCAGGACCTGTTTGAAAAAGACTGTAAACACATACTGGAATTTATTGGGCACTGCAACAGTATTATAATGCAATTTAATAGATTTTCCTTTTAACCTATGAATGGCTGGATGGCATGTTCCAAAAAAAAAAAGGAGAGGAAACCTTAAATAGATTATGTGAAAGTAGAGTGTTTATATAACTTTATTTAAATGCTAAGATTTTCATTTTCAATGAACAAGTTTGTTGCAAAGAACAAGAAGGTATGCAGAGAGGTATTATAGTGCAGCTAAAGCGTGCAATGCCCAGAAGGCAAAAAGACCCAACCAAACAAAAGAGAAATAGTAACTTTCATGAGAAGAGACAGAAAACTATTAAGGGATTCTAAAGACCAGTACCACTTAGCCAGAATGCAAGACTAATGATGCTTGAAGCAGCATTTTAGACAGATGGGAGGGGATAGTGAAAGAAAAGCTATAACATTAGAAGTAAGAAACAATTAAGTACTGCCTAAAAGTTTCACTAGTAGGGTAGGAAATCTATTTTATTTCTGCATTTCTATTTAAAAAAGGAACTGCAAGAAATAAAAGCAAAATTTAAGGATATGCTTTACCTCTCAGCATATAAACACATTTAACTAAGAGCATAACAAAAGCTCTGCCTCCGATATCACAGAGAAAAGTCAATAAATAGAATCCAGAGCAGTTAATGTTATTTGGCTACATAAAATCTGTTCCCTTTTGTGTGCTTCACAGATAAAACTGCCAGTAGCTAAGGGCAAATAACAAAACAGATGACAAAATGAGTACAGTACTTCTTGCATCATCCTGCTCCAGAGGCATTTCATCAATGTAAGCTTTCATTGCTTTAGATACAGAGAACATCTCTTCAGTTACGGATAGCAGAAAAGATTTAACATTTTTTACACTAAAGAGAAACATATTGCTCTTTCTTCCAGAATTAAGGCCATATACAAAAATGCTTATTTGAAAGCATACTTCTAGTAATGAAGAATCTATTAATTAACTAAAAAACCCCAACAAAACAAACCAACCCAATCCAAATGAAACTCACAGTAAAGCAAATGTTCTTGAAATCCGTACCGAGTGATCAAGTTACTTACAGATGTAGGCCTTGGAAAAAACACAAACAAACCAATATAAGTGAATGACCTGAAACTGATGTGGAGAATCTAGAAATGAGAGAGGTTACTCTAGATGGACAAAACTACAAAGTATCTTAGCCCCAGGGTGCTACACTGATGTTTAACATTACCTAAAACATTTTAATTTTAAATTACTACGAAGTTGTATCTTATAGCAAAGCTACAATAATTACTGTAAGAAAATTTTTGCTGTTCCAAGTTTTTCTCTTCATACAAATTGACACAGAAGGTTATTGACTTAATTATAAAAAATTATCTAGAATCATACACAGTGGGCAGACGTCAATATGTAATTGGCTAGGGAGTGGTAGAACGACAACGAGGATAGATACTCTCCAAACGGAAGAACTACTGATTAACATTTTCTTCAGCCAAACAACTTCTTGTATACTGCATATTGTTATGCCTCCCTTGTTCTTTCAAAAGGAGATCCCCATTTCAAAAAAGTGAGTCTAATATAAGTAAATATTTCACCCCAGGAACTGAACTACACTTAAAGAAATCAATCCGTAGGTCTTTATTTTCTCTTTCAATCATAAGAGAATTTTGTCCATAAGGACCTACATTGAAAATATTTTAATATGTGTCTGCATGTGTTCCATTTACCGAGTAATTGCAGTGAAGAGCCCACGAATGCGTGCTCGATGCCGTGACACAAAGGCTTCTGTAAAAATCACCTCACGGTTTTCCTGGTCTAGTTGTCCATGAATAATTCTACCCAAACGCCTGGATAATGCCTGTAAATAGAAGCTGGGTGAACTGCTAAAACTGTATATTAATGTTATTAAACAAAAATTAATGAAAAAAACCTGTATTAGCAGAGCAGCAAATTAGCTTTGCTAAGACAGACAAAACATTCAGAAACGAGGACTGCAAGTTTAAATTACTACTTATGTATGTTGAGAATTTGTATGTATTTACTACATATAAATTGATGCCATTATGGCCCACACTCCAAACTTAAGGGAATTCAGCCTTCCTAACAATGCCCTCTTCTATCAGATATGTGAGTATCTAATGATGAAAGAAAACTTTTCAAAAGAAGTAAAAATAGCTTGGAAATGCACAATACAATTTTTTTTAATAGACAAGATAAAAATCAGCAACAATAAACACAAAAGCAAACGGGTAGAAACAGTTTACAAATGTGCATCGTTGGAAGTAAACTAAACCCAGGAAATACTGCCCAGAAAACAAACAGAACACACGTAATTTTGTGTGCTAGAAATGTTTTTGTAGAAGCTGATCACACAACAAGTATTAGAAGAAATTTGCTCACAAACTGAGAGTTAACAAGGTTGTCTGTGGTACATAATATGACTGTTCACCTAACACATGCCAAAGGATTACTCTTTGAAAAAAGCATCTTCCATTCAAAATCCAACCTTAACTGAAAGTCAATAATGGGAAGAGAATTCTCCCTAATCCTCTGAAACACTACAATAGTCACTAACAAAAGAAAAGTTTTTTTGTTTCTACTCTGAACATCTGGCTTCAGCTTTTAGAAACATTTATTTTTTCTGAATAAACTGAAAGGTCTCTACCATTGTATTTCTGCTTCCTGGGTAACTAATGAGACTGATGAAATTACCCCAGTATCTTTTGTATCTCACACAAGTAAGTTTTCAGATCGTCCACTAATCTAACCTGTTCCTGACATTAGTAATCCTGGTATGTTCCTACCAGTTACAAAGATTCTGAAGAAATTTTGCCCAGTAGTCAGAAGGCTAACACCAACCTCATTCTGCGAATGGCTGTTACACTGCACCTTCTACGTACTTAGTACTTTTATGCTTAGAATGAAAAACAGTTTATAATAATTGCAGCCATGAGTATTGCAAAGATAAAAAAAAAGAATGTAAATACAATAAATTCTACATTTGCTAGGCTGGTGGCTTGCCTCACCTGTATCAGGAAGTCTCCCGGAAGGTCATATGTCTTGCAGAGTTCTGATATTGTCACCTGGCCAGTTTCCTGTAGTTTATCATTTATTTCTTCGGCTAATTGATCCAGGTAACTCCTTATTTAAAAACAAGAAAAAAACACCCACACATTAAGTATGAATTTCAAACTCAACCTGCTAGCCATATGCTGAATTACTAATTGACCTGGCATTATGATGACCAGAAGGCTGGAGCACCACTCCTATAGAGTCCGGCTGAGAGACGTGGGGTTGTTCAGCCTAGAAAAGAGAAGGCTGGAGAAGGGAGACCTTACAGCAGCCATCCACTACCTAAAGGACACCTACAAGAAATCTGGAGTGAGACTTTTTACAAGGGCATGTAGAGATAGGACAAAGGATAATGCCTTTAAACTGAAATAGGGGAGATATAAATTAGATATTAGGAAGAAGTTCTTTACTGTGAAGGTGGTGAGACACTGGAACAGGTTGCCCAGAGAAGCTGTGGCTGCCCCATTCCTGGCAGTGTTCAAGGCCAGCTTGGATGGGGCTTTGAGCAACCTGTCTAGTGGAAGGTGTCCCTGCCCATGGCAGCATGGTTGGAACTATATAATCTTTAAGGTCCTTTCCAATCCAAACCATTCTACAATTCTATGACTATACCTCTTTCTGCTGAATTTTTGCAAAAATAAAGTTAGTTTAAATTAATAAAGGAGAACAATGTCAGTGAACATGTGGTTGCTTGGTTTTTTTTTTTTAAGCCTGCTAACCAAGTAGCTAGTATTAAAATTGGCTATTTATCTGCTTGTATGAATTTGTCAACTAGCAGGAACAGGAAAACATTATATGTCAATGAGGCTTAGAAAAGGGCTTTAATAAGCAAGATAGTTTTTTATCAAGTGAGCCAGGAACTTCACATTCTTTGCCAAGAATAAATCCTTCAGCACAATCAATAATAGAGACAAGAGTATTACTTCAGTAGCTGTTAGTGTGCTGAAACCCATGAAATAACTTGCTCATACATCTTCAGCTTGTGAGGTAAAGCAAGATGTGGGAAGAAATTAGATTGTCAATAGACGAGGCAAACAGCAAAGCAGAGAGAGATACAGCTGCTGTACACAAAAACACTGAGTAAGAAATGAAGCCTCCTAAGTGCAGGATACTGGGCAGAGACATTTAGTAAGGCCTTTGCTCCATGGATTCATTGGATGCTCTGCTGAGACAGGCCTTGCTTGCCATTTCCAGAAGAAGCGCTAAGGCATCCTTAGCAGCAGGCAAGAAAAATGTGGTTTGCTTCAAAAGCAGCAAAGGCTGGCCAATGCTTGTAGCCTGCATTCTAAAATATGAGAGAGATGTGAATTATACACATTGTTCCTGAAAGTACTCACTCATTTATAAGCTGTCCCAATACAAGCTGAATAGTTTTTTCAGATTTAACGATGTCATTGGCTCTGTTTTCAATATGCAGAAGGTCCACATTTATTACCTAAAGAAAAACGCCAATGAAACCTCTTATCAGAACTTTAATTCTCAAACAGTGAGATACCATACTTACACATTCCTATGTCTTGACAAAAGCTGCTTTTATTTTTTTCTGCTACTGCATACATACATAGTTAAGCTGTGATTTCGAGTAAAGCAGAAATGCTTTCTTTGCAACTGTGACAAGGTTAAAAGAAACCTCCTCAATAAAAAATCCAGAAAACTACGAACAGAAAATACTAAACTGTCTTTCAGAAAGGTTTTCTGATTCCAAGTGACTTTACTCAAGCCAGAAGGGAAAATTAGTCACGGAGGAAGACTACTTCAGGATGAAGATTAGTGGAGACAAGCGAATAAAAAAGGAAGAGTGAAGATCCAAAGAGGCATGCAAAAGTTAATTATGCATGCTCCTGCAGCTTTATATTTAAATGGAAAACATATTTACTTTGTTTGCCGTCCTTAGTTTACAAAGGAAGAGTTCAGAAAGAAAATCTGTATATTTCAGTGGTGATTTCAGAGGTCCTACATTATCATTAAGCACACAGGAGCTTTCTATAAAGCAGTAAATTGTCAGATTAAGTAATCTGCTGTACTCTGACAGCTCATCAGCTTTTCATAAAGTTCATTCTCTTAAAAAAGTAAATTAGCTGGGATATAACTGATGAACTTCACATTCACATTATACATGGTGAAGTAAAGAAAGAAGTATGCAGTATTTTATTACTAAAAAGTTACCTGTTGTAAGTCAACAATGTTTACTCGACCTTCAAAAAAAAAGTACAAATACACTTTTAGTATATAAAACATGTTTGAACAGATTTAGTATATAGCATAGCTCATTGTGTTTTGACATTTCTTCCCTACCTTTCTGTAAACCAATTAAATCAACTTCAGCTTTATATGTTGTCAAATCACAGGCAGTCAAAGCAAGATATCCCTAATGTTCTACCCACTGCCTTGCTGACAATCCAATACAGAAATTCCAGAAGTAAAAATCATTGCTTAAACTCCCTCACAGTTAGTTTTTGCCTTGATCTGGTTTTGACCACTTGGCCATGAGTATCAAAACAGCGATTGCCAGAACTTTTTACCCTTGCATGATGCTGCTAACAAACCCCAGCAACTTTAAATTCAATTCAAGCTATCATACTGCTATGATACAGTGGCCTAACATATTAAGGCATATTTGTGGTGATCATAATAATACTACTAATCTGTACAAACATAAGAAGGAAGTTAATGTTCTAAATATGATAACATGAAATTCATCCTTAAACGTAACTAAAAGTACAGTACACTGTCTTCTTATCAAAACCATTGACAAAGAGCTGTCTGAGGCTATGTGCTTCCTTACATATCTGAGATCTTACAAAGCAGATGGCTCATCATTCTCATAAAATAGAAAATGTCAGTGACAATTTTAAAATATTATCAATGACATGAATAGAGAATGATTTTGAAATTCCGAGTCAAGGCCAAATATCTATGCTAGAGAGTTGACCATACTAAAGTGCCACACTTCTTTCAAAAGGGCTCTTAGACCACTTCTACCTTCAAAATTCTGCATGGGTGAAAATGAACAAATGAACTAAGTAACATATCTTGATATGCTTACCTAAACGCTTAACACAGATCTGAAGTGACAATAAAAAAGCAGTACGTGAACTAATATGTAGATGAAGCAGTAGCAACCAAGTTTTTTTGTTTTTATTTTGTTTGGTTGGGTTTTTTTGCAAGATTAGTGCTACTGAACAAAACCTTCAAATTCCTTCTGTAGTCTTCAGAACTAACTTCCAAATCCAAAGGAAGAAAGTAAATGCCACACTTACCACCACACACATGAAGCTCATCCCGGATCTCCTTACTAATCTGTGCTGGAGTGACATATTCTTTTCCATCGAGTGTGTGCACTACTTCCAACTGCTTCTCTGCAATCAGTTTAGTGACAATTTCTATACAGTTCCGCTCTGATAATCTATCAACAGCATAAATAAAATCAGTCAGTCTAAATAAGCGCTTGCTAAAATTAAATTGATGTTTCAGAACTACTACACACAGGAAGTGCAATGAGGATTACTGTTCTGTGTCAGTATTTTTAAAGACAAAAAACTGAGCTCAGGATCTCTCTTATCACCTCCCAAATCATCCATATGGCTTCACTTACGTGCATCGTATCTCTAAACCAACTTTTACTTTTCCCCTTAACAGCTGTCTGCCTTTTTTGCTGAAAGAACGCACCTGCTTGTGGACTTAAGAATGGCTGTGCTTACAGAATGTGTGTCTATCACTCTTCTGTATTTTTTTTTGCTTTGTTCGCTTGTGATGATTTCGTTTTTCTTTGATAAAAACAGTACACAACAACCTCTACTGCTCAACGACTCATACGGAAGAAACAGAGCACTGGAACCACGACAGCATTCACCAGCCTGAGCTGAGCAGCAATTGCATACCGTGGACCTGCACATACTCTGTGGGAGCCTTCGGGACTTTTGGGGACCGCCTGGCTGAGCCCCCGGCCCCGGCTGTGTGTGAGGGCAGGAGGCTGTGCGAGTGGGCAGTGGAAGGAAGGCTGTGACGGCGGGAGAGGGAAGGGAGGCCGCCGGCGCGGGGAGGGTAGGGAGCGCCGACAGACGGTCCTTAGCGGCGGGCGCCGGGGTCCGCAGCGGGTACCGGCGCCGCGCTGCTCACCTGTGGGCAACCTCGGCAAACTGCGCCCGCTGGAAATCGGCCGCCAGGCGCCGAATCTCCTCCCAGGCGGCCGCCATCGCCGCCTCGACACTACACGTCAGACCCCGCCGGCCCGGCTACGGGAAGCAGGTGCGGACAAAACGCCTCTCCGAGGCAGCTGCCGCAGCGACACCTACCGGCCGGGAGCCGCCGTGGGCCTCGCCGCAGCCGAAACAACGCTAAGAAAGCAAAAACTCAAAAAAGCGAAATATCAAAAAGCAGTTTCCGACTCCCGCGGCGGGGCCCGGTGGATGTAGCCACGAGAGCAGGCAAACCGAGCTGTCAGTGAGGCCCTGAGCGGTGCCATCACGGCTGACCGGGGTGCTGGAGCTGATGGCTGAGCAGCGTGTTCCACCCCGTGTGCTGTGCGCCCTCGGCAGCCGGCTTCTCTGGCACCCTGTCAGGGGCTGAAACTTGGTCTGAAATGTGAACTGAGGGGCTTGGTGGGAAATATGAACAGCACTAGAAACCACTGTTACTGAAAAGTGACGTGAAATTTAGTCTGGAAGTACAGTAAATAGTGTCACCAGTTAATGGCACCGGTATTGCTCAGTGAAGGGTGAGCTTGTTATCTAGCAATGGAGATAAGATTTGGTAAAGAACTATTTGTGTGAAAGCTTGAAAATCTAAAGTTTAGAACTGCACATCGTAAGGAAAAGCAATGTTTCCTTACTAAGCTAGCAGATCTTGAGGAAAAGTAAAACACCTGGATCAGAAGCAAGAGTTAACAACTAAATTTAGAAAGACTAGGAAGAAACCCATGGTCAAAAATACAAAAATATTAAAAATAAATATAAAAAACCCCAAGCAAACAAACATAAAGACCCCCACAAAGTAAACTGGGTTTGACAATATAAAGTACTTTTAGCAGTATATAGAAAATTCATAGAAAGAATGAGTAATGCAAAATAGAGAAGAGCAAAGTTCCTAAGAGGTGTGGTTTCTTAGAAAACTTTTTATTTGGCATAAAAAATTAATTAGAAGAATTTTGATATGTGTATTATATTTTCCTTTCACTCAGAAAGAGCCCTGCCATATGTTCATCTGGAATTGACCTGATATTAACAGGGGAATAAAGCATGAAGTGTGATTATTGGTAAACTGGACTCTGTGCAGACTGGTTTTAAGATGGGATATTTTGTTAAGATACCTGCAAAGACAGGCATTAGCAGTGTGAATGGTGAAAAAGTAGAAATGATGTAACAGTAGAAACGAGAAAAATTTGTCCAACAGCATGTCCAAAAATAGTTTGTATACTGGATAAAATGGAGTATGAATTAGAATTTTATTAAATGGTTCTTTCATTCTGCATGTGTCATGATATTATCTTCATCACTTGCTGGCCATTTTTTCCTACCAAACTGCTGAATTTGTGAATTTAAAAGATGACAACTCTCTGGTTTTGCTCATTAATGTACTTAATTGGATTTTAGGAATCAAAATGGTTACCTCATGTCTCATGTGGTTTTCATTGTGCTGGTATACAAAATCTATGTAATTTTGATGTGGTGATTCAGAGGCATTACTCAGATGAAGGAAGAGGTGCCTAGTAAGCTCTTGCTTTATCAAAGAGCTAGCACATTAAAGCACAAGGTTTAGAAATGATAAGTGGATATTGAATGTATGTTAAAAGGACGATGTTTTCATCCTGGCGGTGTGTGCCACGGTGGCACTGTCTTTTTTCATTTTCACAGTCCCCCTTTAATGAACAGTAATAATGATAAATGAATATTCAATAAATATCATAATGTTTTGCTTTTGAGCATACTCTCTTCCTGTCCTGTTGCACAGTGGCTGTGCTGTATGCTAATGGGAGGGTGCTTAGTTCAACCTCAAGCAGCCTTTCTACATAATTGGTTTTGTTAAGAAACACTATACTTCCAATTAACTAGTGTGATTACTTACCTAACTCTACATAGGAGAAATTTTGTATTCATTTGGTTCTTCCTTTGCAGTGAATATTTTTATCAGTAGTAAAGCATTCCCTGAGTAAAAACATACAGGTGTGCAGGGCATGTAACAGCACATGCATGTGGGAAATCTCACAAGTAACACTAAATGCTAAATGCATCAGCAGCTTCCTTGTTCATACACTATGTGCATGTGTTTCAGATGTGTATTCAGAAAATTATATTCATATAGATGCTGGGGATTTTTTTACTGTTTTAAGAAATCCTTTCCTTTTGTTAGGATACGTAGAGAGCTAATGAAATTTTCTCAGCTTCAGAATAATAAGTCCAGTTTATATGTTTGTTTGGCAAGGTTATTGTCTGTATTTGGATTAGAAGACTAAATGTACTGAAGTATTTAAATGAGCAAATTTCTACACTGTGTTTTACAAAATCCCCTTTGTTCTTTTTTGAGGAATAGTTAAACATAATGTACAGAATTTAGAGTAACTGTTTGTTTCACCTGATCTGAAAACATAATACAGAATATTTAGGGGAAGTGGGAGACATTTCTGCAGGTTTTCAGCCACATGCCCAGTTAAAAATAAAATATAATGCTGTGTTTATAGAACAAATTGATAAGAATAAAGCCAGTGTAAATCTTCATATTTTGCCATTCAACTGAATATTTTGATTAATGCTAAATAGAAGACCAATTTGTCAGTAATAGTGTAGCATGTCATAGTGAGATACTGCGAATGTCAAATATTTTACTCTGATATACTGAGGTGTCACAGAACAGAACACTGAAGTCATAGATAATGTTTTTATTCATAGTAAACTAAAAACACTTGTAAAATGTTGCAAACAATACAAAATATATGCTGTCGCATAAATGAAAAAGTAGTTATGCAATCAAAAGTGACAGAGAAACTTTTAAGGGGTCAGTCAACAGAAATTCCTAAAATTCAATGCCAAGCAGAGACTCAAGTAGCAATTAAGGCCAACAAATAAAATAAAAGTACTTTATTTAAAGATAGAAGGGGAGTACATGTTAATCTTAACTATAATTTCAAAATGCAGTATTAAGAAACATGCAAATAAAAAGAAACTCAGACATTTTTATCCCCAGATTACTTTTTTCACAGTGACGTATTTTCAAATTACTTTTTGTGATGCTCCCTCTGTATGAGTCTCATGTTGCAGTTGAGGTGTCATGGATCACATCCTAAAGCAGCAATGATCTGAGGGTTTGCATAATCTTGACAGGCACTGAAGCACCAGAAGAGGTGCCAGTTCAGGGCACAGTGTGGGTTCAAGTACAAGGTGATGGAAGTCCATTACCATCAAATGAAAGAGTACTTCATACAAGTATAACATTCTGAATTTCACAAGCAGGAAGCAGAATTTTAATGGGAATAAAGGAGACAAGATTCAGCCTGCCTGCCTCTCTGTCACCTCTTGACCTCTTAAATTGCCACTTCGAACCATGTAGTTTCCATCACTTTATGAGGGATCGGGCCTCCCAACTGCAGTTTCACTCCCATCCTCCTTGGGCTGCTTTCAGCTCTGAATGAGAATAGGGCTTTGGATCAATGGTTTGCCTTTTGTCATACCACAGATGACCACATTATGTACAAGTAATAATTGGGTTTTTCCTTCACACTCTCTTCTATCTGGAAAGTTCTATCTAGATGATTAGAAGTCATCTGATTTCCAGACTGAATTAATTAATAAGCATCAGTGTTTGTGTCACTGTAGTGCTTTAGTTGAATTACTTAATCACAGAATCAGCGTGGCCTAAAAATGTGTAATATTTTTGAAAAGGATCAGTATGATGCAAGGGTGCTTGGAATAAGATATTTCTGGTAGGGATGGGAGTGTTAATGCCACAGTGAAAGACACTGGTTATCAGAATCATGTACAATTATAAGTGTCCAAGTTAAAAATGCAAAATACCTTGTAAGATCTGGAGGTACAATTTATGAGGACAGGAGAATGGAGGATCTGTTTTGCAGGAGGGATCTGTCTTGTCCAGTTTAAAAAAAGTTGAAAAATGCTTGAGCCTTAAAGATAGAAGGGGAGTACATGTTAATTTTAACTATAAAAATGCAGTATTAAGAAACATGCAAATAAAAAGAAACTCAGACATTTTTATCCCCAGAATACTCAGAAGGTAAAAAACTGATATGTAGGGAAAAGCTAGAATTATGTTAGAGACAAAATTGGCACAAAACCCCAGAACAATGAGTTTCTGGATGCAAGTTATAAGGCAAACAACTGAACTGGTTTCAGTTGGAATTTTCCACTCGATTGTCTAAAATATCCATGGTCTGGATTCACTGTAGGAGATCGCTCTCTTACTAGAGGTCGTACGTGCAGTAAAGTTGTGTTGTAGGAAAAATGAATCACAAATGATTCAGAGCTCCTATGATTCAGAGATGTGATTGTTTTGTAAATGTGAATAAAGGAAATTGAAGGTGATCGACACATTTCAAGATCTGATCTAATTATTTGAAATGTATTGTGACTCTGAATTCCTTAGTAAATCAGTCTGATTATATTAATAAGGTAGATAGCTTCATGCAATATTTAAATCAGGTTCTCTGAGTTGAGACACAGTAAAAAAGTGTGATAATATCTGTGGATGAATGTGCTCTGACCCTCTCCAACTGAAAGAAACTAAACTCAATGTTGGAACAACTTTATCTATCTTACGTTGCAATTGGCACAAGATGTGAAGCTTGCAGTGGTCAACCGTCACATCTCAGCTGATGTGTGGTAACTTGCCAAGTTGGAGTAGCCTCAATGCTTCTGATTATGTTTCTGCACATCATTTGTTAATCCATTTCCTGACTGCTCTTACCAAAATGTATTTACATTTGTAGGTTAAATAAACAATCCTTCACTTTGGCTTTTCTTCTGAACAATGCGATTATTTGAAAAGTTAATTTTAACATCTTTCTAGAAAACTAATTAAATGAACTCAAAATACTAAAAGTGTTTGTATAGAAAGCATTCAAACGGTTAATGTGAATTTTGTATGCCCTTTTTTTTTTGTTTGTTTCATCTCAGTCCTGTCCCAAGCCTCTGAAATTAATAATGTTCAAGCAGAACAACTGTTTTCTATTTTAGTTCAACATGTTAATCCATTCCATTCTGTGTCATTTTGTTAGAGGGTACCTTCATGTTGCACACACTCCAAATAGCACAGATGTGCTAGGATAAAAAAACTCTACTATATTTCAGATGGATCTTTATGAAATGCCATTGCATGCTGAGAAGCAAATTCATGCTTCTATTAGAAACAAACATGGCAAAAGGGAAATAAAAATAAATCCAAATCATCCTCTGCAAAATTTGCATCTGCAAATATTAGATTTGAGAAAAAAATGTTTTTCTAGGTTCTCAAATGATAGCTATGGGAAATAAAGAGTCAAATATTAAAGCAGGAAAAATAGCCCTTAAATTTCGGTCTTCTGCACAATCTAATTGTTATCATACTGCTTTTTTTCAGGAAAATTTTAAATCTCTGACAATTAGTTTGTAGAGATTTTCCTCGCCATTTTCTACACATATCACATCCTCTCAGTATTTTGGATATCACATGATTAACGCTTTCCTTACAGAGGTCACCATCTTTTAATATAGTGTCAGTCCAATGAAAAAGCACACGGGAAACTGAACCCCTCCCTTCTCTTTTTTCCTCTCCTCCCTCCACCCCCCTCCCTCCCCTTAGAATTAATGAATTCATCTTTATTCTAAAAGTCCCTTTATTCTGAATTCCCTTTATTCTAGAGTGGGAAATCATGTCAAGGTTAGTGGGTTTTCTGGTACAGTCTAGATACAATATACAATTAAAAAAAAATAATAATCTGTTTAACTATGTTTCTGGGATAGGTTTTTAAAAATTTCCTTTAAAGTGAGGAAAAAACTTTTAGATCAGTTTCTCATAGAAATAATACTTTCTTACAGAATTTAACAGATTGCTGGTAGACAGAGAGCACTTGACGTCATTAAGCTGTGTCATGTTTTCGCTGTGTTTCCTGTACTGCAGCCAGCCTCCATCTATCTCCTGTCATGTTATAAGTTCCTAGGGCAGAGGTTTGCCCTTTTGTTGGTTATATATATCACAGAATGAAATGGAGCCTCACTTCTGGAAAAACAGTACTTAATAGCTGTGATGATGCAAAGTAGCAAAACGGTGTTACTCAGTTTTTAGGAATGGAGCAATGCACTGTTGCCTGAGGAAGAGACAGCGATTACACTGGTTTGCAACTGAAACTGGTAGCATTGGCTCCTATGACACAAGTACAAATTTTATTCTTTTCACTAGCAATAACATAGTGTTCTTGAATAATGCCCTCAACTGAAAGTTCCTGAGCATTTCATGCTTTTTTTTTTTTCCTGTTCTAGCAATATTTGAGTTAGTTAATTTTAAGTATTAGATAAGGAACCTTACATGGGATTCAGTCTGATATTAATGTACCTAAATAAGTAATCTCTGTGTAGGTACCTACAGGGTGTACTAGATGTCTAAGGTGCCTCTGTAGTCAATGGAGAGCTAGGGCTTGATACCTAAATAAAGGAAAGAAGAGCCATTTAAGATGAAGTATCTAGAACATATGCATGGATCTAGTAAATATGACAAAAGGACTAAAGGAGGCCTTAGCATTTCTGCAAGTCACATGGAGCACCTTTAGGTGCTTAGTCAACCAAAATGAGCATCTAGTCAACAGTCAGTGGAGCCCAGAACAAGCTTCAGGTAACCAACAATGAGGGGTGTGTTTACACAGATACTTAGTGCTATTTGAGATACCAAAGAGCTACCCTGATGGCCTACAACCATTTCTCCAGAATGACACTTGTCTTCCCCAAGTCCTGTATCATGTTTGGCAGCCATGACTTTTAAATACCTTGTGACATATGAAATAATATGTCTACTGATGGGCAACTACATCAAGATGTCAATATCTGCTCAGCTAGATGATGCTTTCTAGGCTCCTTTGATTATGCTGATTAGGTTTTTGTTGGTTGTAATGAGAGCTTAAGGAAGCAGCATGCTTGTATGAACTTACCTTTTGGAAGGATTCATTACATCTGTGTAGATCCCTAGTGTCATTTAGGCTCTGTGGGATATTTCCTCTGCTCTCTTGTTGCCACTGTAGAAGAAGCCTGTGTCTTCTTCAAGCATTGTGTCATATGTACCAGCCATATGCAGATGTTTTGAATAGCTGAAAGCAGCGTATTTGCACTAAATGTCTTTCTTAACATCAAGCTGAATCCTAGCCACTATCTCCATTTTATACAGCAGGGATAAGAGAAAAATATTTCCCAAGATGGCCCAAAATGTTGCTGTCAGAAATCGAATTTTCAGTTCCTGTCAGGTCTCAGTGAAAAAATGACTGGAGGGGGTTATCAACCTTTTTACAGAAAGGGTAATGTCAGTTAACTTAACATGAGAAGTTATCAACTTATCAGTCCAAGGTATTCATGAGCCAACTCCCTGACTTTTTCCTTAATACCTCTGTGCTCTTGTTTTGTTGCATACTTATTCCCTCTCTCATGGCACATACTTACAGTCAGTACTTTAGGCACTTGCTGTATAAGAACACTGGAGAACTACCTTGTCTTACTTTGTATATGAAGAATTCCAAACTTGATAATACTAAAATAAATAATACATTTAAAATATTAAAACTACAAATAAATTGTGTGCTCTAAGTGTGGAGTTTGTGCTTTGTTTAGGTTTTCTAGCTACTGCAGGCTTGTCAGCAGCTCCTCTCCTTGGAAATTTATGCTTGCTCATTTTGCAGTGTCTAAGACATGATATATAAAGAGGCCATTGGCAGAATTTTGCAAAATTATGCTTTTTTAGTGAAGGCTCGTATGTATTGTATAGCACTATATAATGTCTTCAGATACTATTAACTACTGACCGTGCTTGATTCTGAAAACCTGCACCCAGAACCTGCCTGCTGTTATGGGATTTGCTTTTCTAGGTGTTTCTGGAAATATATTCCCAGTGAAAATGCCTATGTAGATGTCTAATAACAGAGTTCAGATACTAGGTGTTTTATACAATCTCCATCCTGCTGGACTTATAATCTTGGAAGTTGTCTAAGTTTAAACTCTGAGTTTTGTAGTCAGTGAAATGAATCAAGTGTCTGCAGGGAGAGATTCATCTTGTCTAAACCACCAGATTTAAGATGAGATGAATTACCCTCTGGAGATACCTCATTCATTCTCTTGATACATATAGGGCTTAAGTTACTCTTTTTAAAGTAGTCAACTAACTTTCAGGTAACTGAAGTTGATGATATTAATCTTCCCTGTCATAATTGGAATGCTCACAGCTGAGAATGTGCTAACAAGCTCTCGGGCTTTTCATCAAAGCTGCACTGATGCTGCTCAGATTTAGCTTGCAGATGGTAGATGTTTCTACTGGTCTTTTGGTATTTCCTCCAAACCAGTATCACAGGAAATTATTAACGTTTGTCCATTATTCAGCTATGACAATTCATAACAAAGCTGCTTAGAACAGCTTAAATGTATTCTGGAAAGAGAATTGCATTTGATTATTCAGCTCTCACTGAGACTATCACACCACGTTTAATTTGTAACCTTTGTGTTGCTTTGTGTTCCTTTGAAATTCCATATTATTTTACTTGAGTTTGCTGGGAGGTCATCATGGGCAGAAGGAATGTGTGTTGGTAATGCTGTTCGTGAGCTCATTTAGCTGTTGCTGGGAGGCATGTGGGGGACACATTTAGTTTTACCAGAAATAACCTGCTGAGGGAAGACGTTGCATGATGATGGGAGGTGACTGTGCCTGGTTTCTGTTTGCCTTTTAACTGGCATTTCAGGAGTGCAGTGACCTGGACTGCTGCGAACAGGAGGTACAAACACAGACTCAGCATTTGACTTCCTTGGCAATTGGGCAAGCAATAGTGGTCCCTAATATTCAGCAAAACCCAAGCTTAGCCCCAAAATGATGAACTTTAATTTTCTATCTATGTTTTTGTTATGCAGTGGGGCTTTGAGATTGTGCAGTGGGCTTTGAGATTTGTAGTTTGCACAAGAATGCAGGAAGCTGAGGCAATAATCTTTAAGAGGACTAGAAAGCATAGTGCACAGAAATGAAAGGCATGGTTTAGAACCATCCAACTGATAGCAGGTTGGTTTATAAATAAGTTCTACTATTTTACTCCTGGATTTTGCACAGAGGAAAGCTATAACTTAAAAGCTGAAGAATTTGAGTGGCTGAAGTTCAACACTGATAATACAGCTTTTCATTGCCAAACTTTTCAGAAACTCAAACATCTGTATTATGGAAAATGAATTTGCTATAGGGAACACTGCTTAAATTAGAGGCAAATTCGCGCCATTTATAAATTTATGACTTAATTGTGAAATCAAAAGAATTATCCACTTAAACATGTTTGCTTTTCTGCATGAAGTAACATCTGCAAATTAGAGCCAAGCTTGGATTCTCACATTCAGTGAATCTAAATTGCATTGCTTATTTATATAAAATGGAAGATCCCTGAGGTAGTAAACATATTCCCTTCCAGGCTCTTGTTTGCTGTGTTTATTTTTCTTATGTTTTCCATAACCAACCAGTTGCCTTAGAATGGCTTCTAAGGTAACTAATATGACTGCCAAATCCAAATAGATTGTTGTATAAGAGGAACAGAAAGGGAAATCTGAGACCATAGATGTTGGGCAAACTCAGACATTAATATGACGGAAAGATTTGCATCCCCAGAGAATGGATGAAAATTTTCTTAAATCTTTTAAAATGCAAAATCTCTCACAGACTTTCCTTTTGATCAAAAGACAGAATCTGCAATTTCTGCAGAGGTGTATTTTGTCCATGCTTCTCAGTAGGAGTGAATTGATCCAGGTCACACAGTTACCCAAGGTGTATGAGGTGCTCTGCATGTAAGTGCTGTTTGCTTCCTGCATTGTCAGCAGTAGTAAAGCTGTGAGTGTTGAACATGCACAGTTGGCCTAGAGCAGAAAGCTGGTAACTTTTTTAATATATTTCAGTTCCTGACAGAGTGCTTATCAGGAATATAATGCTGATCATCTCAGCTCCCCTTATGGCAAGCCCAAAAGGTACTAACATTGTTCTACTAGTTCACCTAGTTCTCTAGTTCACATTAACCACAGTCTAACAGGTGTGGACTTAGTGGGGAGCTAATGGCTCTGTAAACTCAAAGTAGGATTTGCCTCTGATTCTTTAGCCAGGTGGGCAATGAAGCCCTTTCCTTGAGGGTGGGGACAGAAGTATATGTCCATGAAATGTCCTTGTATAACATATTAAATATCTTTTTGAAGAAAACACAGCTGTTTTCTTTTGTATGCCTGCAATCTCACTGAAATTGCCTTCCAATCCCAGGAAAAATGCTCCCTGCCTCTGCCTGTTAGCTGAAAGTCAGACATCTTTCAGCTTTGTTGAGTCATGAGTAAGTTCCAAAGGCTAACTGCTGAAAAACCCCTGCCATGCATTCAGGCAAAGACACCACAGTGGCCATCGGCTTAGCAGATTTCTGCTGCTGGTGAAAAGTATGAGAACAGCAATCGCTTTTAACCATGCAGGAATTACAGATCAAAACCATTATCTAGAGCAGCACTAAAAATGATGTGCTGAAAGAAATATGGTCTGTCTGAGTTTGTAAAGAACTTCATTATACTGCCACATGGAATGCAGCAACACTGACATTGCTCAGTGGAAGCAGATGAGTTACTGGGGACACAGACCTGGTACTCTCTTCTCTGATCCTGTGCAATGAAGGAAAATTAATATTTCTTCCAGTACGCAATCTTAGAAATACTTTATTTTTCTTTAAACAAACAAGGTCACACAATCTCCCCAAAGACAACCCCCACAAACCCCTCATTTAACACTTGAATGTACTTCGATTTAAAGCATTAAAGCCTGTCTGCATCTTGTGAAAAGAATTTACCACTGCTCATGTCTGCTGGCATTTAATTCTCCCAGGCAGCTACCTTTTGGATTTTAAACGTTAAGCCTATCACTGCATGAATTCCATAATATTTGTGCTTCCCTGTTTCTTAGTTTTAACTCTGGAGAAAAGGATTTAATATGGAGATCTTTTATAAATACTATGCAACAGCATCTGTTATAAATAGTGTTGCAATACAAATTGAAAGCATAGGAAATATGAGTTTGGGATGCTGATGAGAGGAAGAAGAGGAAGGGGAGAGTACGAGCAGTCTCTTTCAAAGCTCTTCCATTTGCTGCCTCTTACCTTTCCCTGGCGTGTCAGTGCTAAATCAAACAGCTTAGCTTAAATTGAATAGAAGCATCATAAAGGCCATTTAAGGCATTCTTTGTCTGCTGGTTGCTTGAGTTGCTCTGAACTTGTTGGCCACACTATATATCAGACACTCAGGTGTTCTTCTGATCTGTGAGTGTTTGACGTCCTTCTCCTGAAGGGTTTCCATGAGTGGTCAGCAGGATGCAGAGGCCTAGAGGCGAGTTAGGAAGTTGGGCAGAATGGAGGATCTGCAGGTCAGGTTTCAATTTTAGACATAAGGAAAGTACCCTCTGAAGGAAACGACTTCAGTGATATTATCTGGTCTAATAACCTTATATTTAACTAAAACTTGTTTTGCTTATGGCCTCTGACAATCACATCTAAAGTACATCATGTGCTTTGTGATCCTGGAAAACAGCATTCAGGTGGGTGCTTTTCAGAAACATGCTTATATCTTTTAAAACGTTTTCCCCTATAACTGGTTTTCAGGATCAATTGATCTCATGTGACTGCAACAATTTTGTCCTCCCATTCTCTCATTTGCTGAAGTAGTCAGAGATGTCTCTGGGATATAGTTAGCTCCTTTCTATTACAGTTAATGATAATTGTTCATGTGAATATGCTGTGAGGCTTTGGAAATATTTCCTGTGTGTCTCACTTTCTCTTGTCCTTCTTTCCATTTCTTTACCCATACTCTAAACTTTTTCTCCAAAGTTTTTCTGTACATTTCAAAGAATGAAATGTACACTCAGACTAGGGACTCCAGCAAATAAAGGATAAGCAAGAGACTAGTGATTAGTCCAGGCTAAGTAGCTACATATTTTTATGCTGTTCTTGTAGCCTGCTCTGTTCCATGATTTGCTAATAGCTATCCAGAAAAGTGGTGCAAAGAGGCACTAGATCTTATCCTACTCTACAGAAAATAAATAAAATAGTGATGAACATACTGTAACTACTTGAATGGAAATATGTGAGTGGAATGAATGGGCAGAATTTGTCATATTTCCTTTTAAATTCATCTGGTCTGGAAAACTGTTTGCTTTCCTTTGCAGAAAAGAAAGCTGGCCTGAATATTATGGCAGATACAACAAAATTGCCAATCCGTTTCCCCATTTGGCAAAAAAATAACTCGTGAGTCATTTCCATGCTGTTTATGCCAGTGTATTGGCAGTATATGCAAACGGAGTTTTCCAGTACAGTGCAAACTGATTCAGGCTAGTTCTGTAGGTTGGAGTAGTCTGAGCATGTGCAATACATCCACTGATTATGCCTTGAAGAGGCCAGATTTCTACAGGATAATAAACATCACAATGATAGATGAGGAAAAAAAAGCCCTCTACCCAAATATGTGCGTTAATCATTGCCCAGTTAAACTTCTTTTTAGTCAGTTTGTCTCCTCTCCATTCTCTGGGGTGCTTATTATGTGGAATAAAGAGTTTGCCAAAGAAGGACTCCTTGACATGTCCTTTAAAGTTCTTTGTGGGCATTTATAGACTTTAAGGAAGCAAATTATACAGCTAGCTCCTTGCCAGCAGGTCGTTAGGAGGAGTGCTTCAGGTAAGTGACATAACTGAGCAGACACATGTTGCATTTCAGGGTTTATATACCCCTCAACGTTGGACGTGGCTCTCTGAAATGGCAGTGGCAATATTGGTTTTATCAGGAGTTTAATTATATATATACAATTTTTTATATCAGCCTGTATGATTTATTACAGCTAGTACTCTTAAGGTGTTTAATTTTTTAAGAGATTGGGAGTAATAGAGTAAGATAAAGGAATAGCTTCTATTTCTGACATCCCATCTTCACCCATTTCCCACAAGGAAAGTATCAGACACTTTACTAACATAAATACTTACCCTACTTGTCACATTAATTGGAGCCACTGGAGAGTATTGTATGGACTGAATGGATTTCCTGACAGCAGGCCTGCAAAGCATATGTTAGAAACTTACTCTTGCCTGCCACAAGTGATTATTATTTGTATCAGTAATAGTTATTTACAAAGCCCCTAGAAGGAAGCAGGCAGAATAAGCTGCTTTGCCTTGTTCGCACCTTCTCCATTGAGCATTCCAATTTTTTTCACAGGAGGAATCAGGATACTTAATGCACAGTTGACAGATATTTGTTACCAAAGGACCAGCATCCTATTCAGAAACAGCTGTATACCTACTTTGACCACTGTCTTAAGTTACTGCTCTCTGAGGACACAAACCTACTCAAAACCAAGGCACAGATCCAAGCAAAGTCCAGCACTGTTAACACTCTTTGTAGTTGTCATGGTTTGAGCAGTAGCAGTCATTTTTCTCCTTCTTGTAGCTGGTGCAGTGCTGTGTTTTGACTTCTGGGCTGGGAACAGTTGCTTGATAGTGAGCATGTTTTGAGGGTGTTTTTGTTCAAGGCCTTTTCTGAGCATATGCTCTGCTGGGAAGGAGGGGAGGCCGGGAGGAAGGAGAGACAGGACACCTGACCCAGGCTAGCCAATGAGGTATTCCATACCATAGCACGTGATGCCCAGGATGCAACTGGGAGAGGGAAAAAAGGGTGGAGCTCTGGAGGAAAATGGAGGAGGGAACACGCGGTGCTCGGCCGGGCAGGGTGGAGTGAGTTATGGGTCGGTGGCTGGTGGGGTGTTGTATTCTTTTTGCTTGTTATTGGCTTTATCATTATTATCTGTAGTAGTAATGGCAGTAGTGATTTGTGTTGTGCCTTAGCAATAAAACCATTCTTATCTCAACCTGTGGGGGCTACATTCTTTGGATTCTCCTTCCTAACTCTCTGGGAGTTGGGGGAGCAAGGGAGGGAGTGAGTGAGAGTACTGTGAGGATTTGGTTTAAACCACGACAGTAGTGTTGTTTGTTTGAAAGAAAATTTAGCTGTATGTTTCAGGTTGTACTTTGGCAAGTCTCTGTGGCAGTAGTCTGTCTCTACTACAGGCAACAGAAGTTTGAGTCCATTCATTACAAGAGACCTGACCACTACTCATGCTGTAAACCCTCAGTTTTACACTAAAGGACCAAACCAGTCCAAGCTCTAGGGCTTCCTGGAGAAGAGAGAATCCTTGTGTGCATGGTTCTGTGAAATTCCTCTTTTAGATGTAATCTGACAGAGGAGATGTAAGTGAGGCTTAATGACCTGTTGAGCAAGAAGTACTGGGAGCTGGCTCATCTTCAGCTGCCACCAGCTGTGAGGATTGTGGGCCTTAGTGAACAGACACTGTCTTCTCAAACCTACTCTCCACCACACAGTATAGACAGAAGCCAAGTTAAGGGAGTGGTTGCTAGTTCAGTCAAGAAATACCCATACCCAACAGCATGGAAACAACTGGATTAGGTCTCCTGGCTCAGCAATCAAATATAGTAAAGATCTATTCACTGTCATTCACTAGTAGGCAGAAGAGTTGCAGATCAGACTATTTCTAGGAGCATGGCCGCATTCAGAGCTCAGTGGAACTAGAAACCATCACTTTGACAAAAGGCCAGGAAAGAATGATAAGGCTAAGTTGGAAAAAAACACTGCATGAATGTGAAGAAGTAGTAACAATGTTGTAGAGGTTAGAAAGAAATGGGAGACTTTTCCGTCATATTCTATTTCTTGCCCCAATTCAGCGTATTATAACATGCATGAAAAACTATTACCTTGCAATGACTGTTGCTAATTGAAATCTGTAATCCCATTACAAATGCATCCGGACACATTTAATCAAACCATATCCTGTTGTGCAAATTGAGATCTGAGTTCATAGCTCATTTCTAAACAAATTACACACAGTGTGACAGTCCAGGCACTGAATTGGGCATCTTGTAGCAAATGCTGCTAGCTCCCTCAGGTTAGCTGAGAAACTGGGTTGCTGCTGTTTGCAATTTCTAAGGCATAGCAGGATAGCTCATTTTCCAGACTGCCTTGGATTTCCAGTCAGACTACCTCATGGGGATATTTTGTCTTCTGTTGTATTCTACTGGTGGAGAGAGAAGCTTAAATATACTTTAAGTCTTTCTTGAAAACTGGCAGGGTTTTTCATTAAAACTGAAGGCAAGGCTGTTCAACTAGAACATCTCCTCGTCTGCTGACCATTATTTTTCAGACCTGAAAACTCAACTGGAAATAAATATGTTTTGAATATATTCTGATAAATGTACAGAATAGCTTCTCCCACTTGCTTTCCTATGCTAAGTTCCACCATTCCACCTTTTGGTATAACATCTGCTTTTGTCCATTATAGATTTTTGTAAGCAAAACATTCTAAATTCAAGATTAAGATTACCTGCTGCCTGCTTATTAGCTCTTTCACCTTTTCATGCCACATACTCACCTGAAACCAACACCTCCACCTTCCTCTACTTTTTAAAATGACCACACAAATACAGTCATTTTGCTTGAAAGCTATTCTGTTTTCATAATGTTATAATGTTGGACTCTAGGTGGCAGCATCTGTGAGTGAATGTTAGATGTTTGTGCTAAACTACTGATTTGAAGCATGTCTCAATCGATAACCATTGTATACAAGTCTTCCTTAAAAGCACTTATTCTTTGCTCTTACTCTTTATTTTTGCCCTGTAAAACCTAGTAATGTACTTAATGTACAAATGTTGGAAGAGCTCCTAGTGGCATGTTAACAGATCTTTCATGACAGTTCAGAGCAGCCTTTTTTACTTGAGTCACAGATGATGGAAAGCAGCACAGGACATTAAGCCATCCTAGTCTGAAACAGAATGGACAATGCTTGGATAGAAATGTGTATTTTTACTGCTGTCACAGAAAATAAGGTTCATCTCTGTGCCTTGGCTCTTCAACAGCTTTTTATGCCTTGTCAGGATTATAAAAGGCTGGGGACATATAGAATCGTAGAACAATTTGGGTTGGAAAGGAGCTTTAAGGATCATCTAGTCCAGCCTCCTACAATGAGCAGGGACATCTTCAAAGATCAGGTTGCCCAGAAGCACATCCAGCCTGGCCCTGAATGTCTCCAGGGATGACACATCCACCACGTCTCTGGGCAACCCGTCCCAATACTTTAGCACCTTCATTGTACAATGCAAGTGTTTTCCAACATGAAACCTAATAATCAGGAGCTTTTCTAGCTGTCTCTGTTTAAGTGTACTGGAAGTGAAGGAGGGTCATGCACAGTCTAAGCTAACAGTCACTTCCTGAAGTCAGGTTGGGCAGGTTATTAATCTTCTGTAAGAGCCTTAGGGAGTGTGTAAAGGTGTAAGCTGATTGGCACCACAGAAACAGATCTCATTCCATACTTATTCTTTCCTCCCAGTATGCAAAGATTTTTTCTGGGATGGGAAGAAAGTCTCCATTTCTTCCCAGCCATCACCGTGCATCTGGCTAATTTGGTGTAGAACCAAGTCTGACTAGTAAAAAGTGTTCTCATGTATCAGCAGCTACAAAAAAAAAAAACAACAAAACCCAAACAGAAACATTTTTAAAGACACATGGTGAAACTAGGACAGTAGTAGTTGATTGTGCTTGTTCTATATGACCTTCCCTTTCAGCCAGCAGCTGAGCCCTTATCCAGTCACTCACTCACTCTTCTCTAGGATCTGGAATAACATCAGAAGGGTGAGCATAAGAGCAGAGAAAAAGGGTCACATACTAGACATGTATTTTACATCTATGACGAAAAACAGTGATGTAGTACAATCAGGAAATAACGAGAAGACAAGTGAGAAACAGATCTACGCCTTCTGACAGAGGCATAGGCCTGAGAAGGGTAGGGATGGTGACAATTAGAAATGCTATTTACAGTCTAGTGATGATCTGAGATATGCAAAGCAGCCAGCCAAAACAAGCCAGGAACAGAAGTGAGCACAAACATACCTACAGCATAATTCAGGCAAGGAGCTTAACTGCAGTTCCTGGACCAATGGGCGTAGGTGGAGGTCAAAGCAATTAAAACCTGTTGATGTACTGAGGGCCATTACAATTAATTTTTTTAATTCAGACTGCTAGACTACTAAAACTTTAACTGGAATAAAAATGCATTCTTAGCTGCATTTATATGATATGTTGCTTTTTGCCCATAACAGAATTTGAGTCTTACAGCATCTCTTTTAATCCAGCAGCTACAGCTTTAGTGATAGCCCTGTTGCCAAAGAGCAAACGTATGGACAAGCCTGTGCTCTGATATAGTATAAATATGACCACTCTCACTACCTGGGTAAATTTCCTTTTAGGCTGTTTCTGGTGATACAGTGTAGTAATTAAATCACTTCTTTAGTGCATTTGTACAGATACTGCCATAGGCCTGCACAACTGGATTCCTGGGTGCAATGAGCACAACCCCCAAATAGTTTTTCTGTTGTAATCTGGTGTTACAGTCTGGTGCTACAGTACTACACAGCACTACTGGCACTCCGGAAAGGAAAAATGAAAAGGAAAAAAAATGTAGACCAAATCCTTATCTACACATATACATGCACACAAACATAGCCACGTGAATCAAAACAGGATTAAATTTACTTGCTTGATGTCCCAGAATGGCATTGAGAAGAGAGTGAGGTTGGTATGTGAACAAAGTCTGTTCAACTTTGATTACCCACAGCTAACACTCCTGTTCTTCTACCTCCACATCTATGTAAAGAGACAGTTACTCTCTGTAACCTATAAAACATGAAATCTATTATCTGATAAAGTTTATATTTATTATTAAAAATTTCATGTCTCAGGGGATAGCTCTGATTCTTCTCAATATCAAACAGGCAAGAACTTGAAAATAGCCAGGATAATTTTTTTTTCCAGCTGTTAACATCTGCTTAGAGTTTCTGTTGTGATACTTTTGCTTCTGTGATTAGCACATAGCTGGGTATGCATAGATTTACAGACTAGGATCCACAGGATTTGTATGCAGGAAGAGCAATGGAATGTACCACATACCTATGTTTGCTCAGTCTTATGTTCCAGGTAATAAACAAACAATCTGAGGAACTTTTCAATATCATGTAGCTGAATGCTGCAGCGTCATGTTTTCTAGTTCTGTAACATCTTCATTGTAATCATTAACGGTATGTCCAGTTAGGCTGTGCACTTTTATATGATTTATTTTGTACATGGAGCACAGCACATACACATTATGCTTCCATTTGAATGTATACAGTATTGAATATAAGGATGTTAAATATTTTGTATACACGTATACATATATTTAAATAATGAAAAAAGGTGAAATGGGCAGGTTAACAACAATAATTTGGGAAGCAACAAGCTCATACACTTTACTCAAAATCAGCTTTGAGGCTGTAAAAATTGTCATCCAGAAGGTGGAAGAGGATTTCAAGTGATGCCTGATGCAGAATGCAAAATAGTGGTCTGAATGGTGACTTGCTAAGTGGATGCTATGCTCAAGGAAGCAGTAGGCAACATAGGCATAAACTGGGTCAGCTTCATGGGAAGTAGTCCAAAGTCAAATATAAGCTCTCAGTGCAATGCTGTCCTATAAGCATTAGTGCTATAACCATTCTTAATATGTCAAAGCCTTTCAGAGAGGCTCCTTATTCTGCTTACACTGCTTTGCTCATACCTAGACAAGAAATCAAGTACAAATGCATTAACCTGTCTGGTCATATTTGTATGTGGGCCTTTGTTGCTGTTAGTGAACTAAACTAAAAACCCCACAATCTGAGTTCCCTCAAGTTATGAAAATTAGATTCTGGTTCTTACTAAGGAGAACCTAAGGCATAAGCCTCTCCTTGAGAAAGGAGGTTTTCTATTACAAAAGACTGCCTAAATAGACATGCTCAGGCTGACATTGCTCAGCCATCCACAGTTTGTTTATGGAAGCTTATCCATGCAGCCAGAAGCAACAAAAAAGTTGTATTTATGTTCTCTGAAATATAAGCTATCTCATATGTGCTACATTTACAGTTCTAAGGTTTTTGGTTTAATGCTTTGCTGTATCATACAGCACATATAAACACATAAATACTGTAACCTGGGATTAAAATATCTGTGATATGCTATGATAAACTAGGATTAAAAATTAATGGTGAGCATGAGTGAAATTACACAATTAAATAATTATGTAGAATAATTATATAGATTTTTTTTATTTCCTTGAAAGTTACTGAACATTCAGTTGCTTCTAACCACTAATAGTGATTCTAAGGCTTTTTAGTTGTTGCAGGTCTCAGTAAAAAATCCGGGAGCAGACTTGTGTGTGTGTGAGAATGTATATAATGCAACAGAGGGTCAAGAAAACAGGATCGTAAAAAACAAGAATGTGTACGTTTTTCACTATCAGAATAATGACATGAAAAGATGAAAGTATTTGCTGCTGTATGATAGAAAACGGGGGGAGAAAAAAATGTCCCTTCCTTTAGAAAGGACCTTGTCACTTTCTCCTCCACACTTTTTGCAGTTAACCTCGGTGAATACATGCCTAGTCTGTGACATTGTGATTAACGCGAAGAATCCTTAATGATGGTATCATGCAAGCACATGAATGCATCATTACTTTACACAAAGCTAGTAAAAATCTACACATGGAAACCTCTTACATGTTCAAACAAATTATTCTGTTTCAACACAAACCCTAATGCAAGGTAAGCCTCAGAAGAAAGCATGCCAGTACAGTCATGACTAGAAGTTCCTCATAGGAGAATTTCAGTTTCTTTCAGCAGTCCGTTTCCAGTTCTCCTGCAAGCACTTCTGAAATGTCTTTCTCTCAGCCCTAGCCTTAGTCTAATCTCTAGGACAGGGCTAGTACTCCAACCAAAACCAATCAATATTCCTAAGAACAGAATTTCAACATTAGTCTTAACTTTAAAAGATGCTCCTGAAGTATCATTCTAAGATTTCTCTTTCTCACAACAGCAACCAAAGCCCTAATTCCAAATCCTACAACTCAGCGGAGTGTCACAAAAGGCCAGATGGACTTTATCCGTACTAAAAATCAGCCACGAATGTATTTCCCAGAACTCCTGGTTTCCTTTGGCAGCCTCTTTGCAGACCTTGTCCCCCTGAATGTCTGTGCCGCTTCTTTTCCTCAACATAAACTTAACTGTGTACCTTAAGCCTAGCCTGGGAGGAAAACCTTCCCATTCAGAAATATGCTTAGATAAATACTATGCAATTCTCCAGCTGTAACATCAGCTCTTAACAGTGAAGGGTGCATTGTAGCCCCACTACAAGTTCATCTCTGTGTGCCCTTTGTTTCAAAACCCCCTCTAGCTCTAACACAAATGCTTGGCTGATGCATGTGCCAAAGATAGTGCTTCATGCAAAGATTCAGTGCTCTTCTGAAGAGAATAGCAAAGTCTGCCCACAGATTTCTTTGTCAGATGCTGCCCATATGTAATCAAACTTAGCTCTGGACATTCAGTCAAAAATAACCCTAACCCAAACCCTAAAATGAACCTTAGAAAAAACATGCTGGTGAAGATGAAAAATTCCTAAAGAAACAACTATTTTTGCACCACTCAGTTCCTTTAACAGCTCTCTAAAGATTGAGAGAAAATGCCTAGAGCTACAGCTTGAGTAGTGCAGGAGAAGTGCTGTCTGAAAAAAAACAACCCTGTAAGCTAGATTTCCCCCTGGAGTAAATCCTTTTCTGGGTAAGACGAAGAGGGCAGTGTCTAGGCTTATTTTATGCTAGGGATTATATTTAGGAATAAAAATGCAGTTAGGAGAAAAAGAGAAACTGTGAGGCAAGTGTGTGTAGGAGTCTGGAAAATCCTCTAAGTAAATGAAGAGCTGGTAATTGAATTTTTTTCTCAGGAATGTGGAGCCTTTCATAGGAACATGAACCATGGCCAGGGTGGTCAGCCTATTCTTATGGTGCAAGAAAACACAACCACAGAAAACCAGTTGGAGTGGAGCTGCAAAGGGACTGCCAAAGAAAGATGTAGGCTGCAGAAGGAATTACCCCTTGGAGAGCTGTTTCATCTGGGCCATGGCTCTGGTTCTTGGGATGGGACTCAGCCAAGACGAAGGCCAAGGTCAACAGTTTTGAAGGGGAGGAATCCATGATTAGAGCTCAGCTGCAAAAGAGATGCCCACAGAAGGCATAGGTGACAAACAGAATTGTCTTCTGGGAATCTGTTAACCTGGACCCTTGCTCAATGTGCTGGGATATGATTCAGGCAAGACCAGTGTCAAGACCTAACCTTAGGAGTGGTTAGGAAAAACAGAAAGCATGGTGCAATGGTTAGAACAGTGCAGAGAAGCTGTGGTTTGGCAAATGCATTGTCCCAGAATGCTCTTTCATCTGGGGCATCTTTGTCAAAGCCTCAGTTGATGCTAGGTAAGAGACAAACCATAAAACTAAACCAGTCCAAGCTAAAATGAACCCTATGCCAAGACCCAGTGCAAAGAATATTTTCCCTTTTCCTGTCCTTCCTCACCTCTTCACTTTAGATTCCTTCAAAGTATAATCTACCTATTTGGAGCATTACAGCAACTGTGAGGTGCCTTCTAAATTAGTTGCCATTTCACCCCTGCCTAACCTTGCATAACTTGTTCAGATGCCTGCATATTTTAATGGATGTTATTCCTCCCAGGTGGTGTTAGCTTCCTGACAGAGGTGATTATTTTGAGCAAGCAGGTGTTTTTTCTGTATTATGTGGGCCCTTGCAAGTAGTATACACTATGTGCAATGTCTCAGCTATGAAGAGATAAAGTTAATTTTTCATTGTTAGCAAGTACAAGAAAATATGGGAAATTATTTTAATGTGTATCTGATGAAAGCTAGTTCAGGGAATACAAGAGAAGCCTGGACTTTTGTCACTGGAAACTGGGACTGATGTCTTTCTTTCTTCCATGTTACTTTTCCAAATCATCTTTAATGATTCTCAAATGAGAATAAAATCTAACTTAACATGAAACACATATATCTGGGTCATTTATTATGTCAAAGATTATTTATAGACTGGATTGAGCACTTGCAACACAAGGACAATCTAAAGTTTTCATCAGAACTTTTGCTGTGGTATTTCTAATATTAGTTGTTATTTCATTGCAAAATAGATATAGCTCAATGAAACCTTGCTTTGTATTAAATAATTGTTCAGGGAAGCAAACTTCAACTGTATATTGTTTCCCTTTATAAAACGTTTCAATATCTTAATTAAAGTTCCGTATCATGTGGAACACTCATTCACTTGATATCAAAGATTTACACCATGAATTTTATGCATCCCTAGAGATGAAAATTTAAGCTTATTTTGGTTAGCAATGATTGCACTCAGGAAAGCTTGCTTCTTTAATTTACTGGGGAAAATTTGTGACATGTTTTTGCACAATTACTATTACAATTTTAAGTAAAGTGGCAAGAAGGGATTTCAGCCTTCTGTACGTTCCATTTTGATCATCAACTTTCCCAGAGATCAGTACAACTTTATATACTTGAATTACCTATATTCTGTCATTTCTGGTAATACAAAAGGGTTAATTATCACAATTTACATAAATTCTTACTTTATAGCATGGGGAATTATTATTGCACAAATTATATCCACATAGCAATATATACAGTGCTATTTATTTCTCATGGCCCGAAATATTAATTAGATTGTATTTGTAAAATTTCAGTTCACACATAAGATGACTCAAATTCTGAAATGATTTGAGATAATAGATGTCCAACAATTTTGAATTATCTTTCTTTTCTATGAACCCCTTCAAGTTTGGCAGCATCTTTTTTAGTAAAATTCTGGGGGATGAACACATGCTATCAAAATCCTGTGCCTTGTTCTTCCATATTGTGCCATATTTGTGAATGTAACCCTAAATTGTATACACTGGTTTTGCAGCCACATCACATTGTCAACCCCTCTCATTCACTTTCAGCTTTCACCCTTGGTACTTCTATATCATTGATCTTACCCATACCTCTCCAATAGACTGAGTATTTTCTTATCTGTTATTAATTGGATTTCACCAGATATATTAGATTGCCCTTTTTTATTATTATTTTTCCAGAAAAAGAAACTCATTTCACTCCTTTTGGCACAGATTTCTAATCTCTCCAGGTCTCTGTGTCATGTCATTTAACTCATTGCTTTCCACAGCTCTGTTCAACAGGGCTGATTTCAGATTCCTGTCTTGTTCGCTTTATCTACCTGGTCATCCTTGAAGAGCTAACTGAAACCAACACTAAATGATCTCCAAAGTCAATCAGTAGACCATTACCTTTCACTCCTGTTTAGGTCCTTTTTACCCATGATAGCCATTTTTATGCTACCCAGTTTGAATGATTCTTTTAAGCATTTCTTTTTTTTTATCAACTTCTTTTACATTTCAAAGTGTGAATGAAGCCACTTCATACCTGTCTGCTGAAATCAGCAGCATGCCTTAGGCCAATCTTCCAACATGGACTGTAGATGGTATAGAGTACATTTCAGTTTCATCACCGAGAGTTTTTTTGTGTGTTCTGGCTTTCATACCTGGTTTGCAAATATGTGTCTGAAAGACAGTAAGATGAGTACAGTAACGAAAACCAGCAATGGAATTTAGCAATTGTGAATTTATTGTCTTCATTTTTAGTCTATGACCTCAAGTGATGACAAAATTGCTGGGTTTTGCAGTACTAAGCGTCTTCTGGGTTTGGAGTATCCATTATGCTGCATGTTTGTAGATATTCCTGGATGATTAAAATATAAATGAGGAGGAAATAATCTGATTTGCATAATAACATATATGACTGATTGTTGTTTCTTGTATATCTGTGAATGGTAATATTTTTATTTATTATTAAAAAAAACTTTTTTTCTTGACATTTAAGTGAGACAAAGGTCGAATGAAAAATGATACTTGTTTGCTTCAGCTGGAATACCTACAATATAAAAAACATATTAGGAGGAAAAAGTGGAAGATTTATTTAATTGAATAATTCAAATCTTTTATCTGATTAATATTAATTGTTAATATTATATTAATTGGATACATAAAAAGTGGTGAATAAAATCAGATTAGATTTGAACTAATAAAAGGTAATTGTCCTGTTAAGTGTGCCTAGCTTTTAATGATAGTATTCTGCAGTTCTGCAGTTGTTAATTCAATCCAGAAGTCAACAGCCTACAGGCTGTTTTTTCACAGATTGCTCCAAATCTGCAACACATCACTTGTTACTAGCAGGCTGTATACTAGCTCAATTCCTGGACTGGAATGAAAGTCACAAACAAATTATCCCATTGTGCTATGCAATAATGTGGAAATGATATCAGATGCTATAAGCAATTCCCTTCTAGCTTTTTTTTTTTTTTTTTTTTTTTTTTTTTTTTTTTTTTAATCGTTAAAGGCATGGTTTGGGTTCTGATCTGCTGCAAGGCTGTGAGATGCCTTGTTGCCATGCAGACAGTGATTATAGACTAGAATCATGGAATAGTTAGGGTTGGAAAGGACCTTAAGATCATCCAGTTGAAATTACATTGAATGAGATCGCCCATATTAACTTTTAGATATTGTCTGCATGTGGAGTGTTTTCATTAACTATGTGCTGGAAATGTCCTGACTGAAATAAGCATCTCCTGCTTTTTGATTTGTGCCTGTGAATGTGTGTATGTGTAATGATTACTGTGGTACTTAGAGGAATGCCAGAATAGCATGTAGTCAAATGTGAAATTCACCTCAGGGAAATTACATGCTGTCAAAGAAATCAGTTTCTACAAAGCCTTTTAATTGCCACGTAGTCAGAAAAAAAAATCAAAACATCCATAGCAACCACTATCAGAGTTGCTGACCAAGTGAAAAAGTCTATTGTGAACTCTGTTACTAGAGATATATATGAAATACAAGCAGGAGTTCCCAGTTTCATTTCTTATGAACTCCAGACCTTTGGCATGTTGCTTATAACAGAGTGAAGAACCGGATCTTTGGTTGTTGCATTTGTCTCATTCATCAGCTGCAAAAGCCAACACATGGAGTAGTTAATTCCTAGGAAGAAAGGAATAACTCATTAGGACACATCACAGAAGTATGGAAGGTAACAGAAAGAAAAGGTAACAGAAAGGTATGTAGTAGGCAGGAGCAGAGTGAGAACTCATAAGAAAGTAAAAAAAAAGGTAACTGTGTGGTGTTGCTGGAGGATTGAGACATTTGTCCCTCTTAGGCACTGTACAGTTGTATTCTTCATACCTGTGTGGTACCATATCTGAGAATACTTCTCAGGTTCATACCATGCATGAAGTAGTAAACTGGTCTGCTTTTGACGGCAGGTGGCTTATGAACACTGAAGAATCTGTTCTTTTGTGAACTGGATTTACTAAGTCCTCCTACAACAAGCTTCCTGCTGCAAATAAGCTTTTATAGGTCTCTCAACTCTATAGGATATGGAGAGTCTCACAATTTTACAATGTGCTGTAGATACATCAGACTTTTGTGGTATGAGGTGGCTGGAAAAGACTGAATGTATTAATGATTTATATTTTCTCATCTCTGAGTTCAATGTGTGAAACATTAATGCATTAGCAATATTTATGAGTGGTAGTAAAGAAGATTAATTCACTTGTAACAATCACTGATGAGCTGTTTTTACTTAATGCTTCCTTTTTTATAAGATTTAAGAACCTAACACTTTTTATTCCATCGAGAAAACACAAGTACTTTATTCCCTGCTTGTATTATTCAATAAGGGCATGAAAGAAAGCTAATGGCATCCTATGCTGCAGAGGGCAGAACATTGCCAGCAGGTGGAAGTGATCCTTCCCCTCTACTCAGCACTGGCGAGGCTACATCTGGAGTACTGCATACAGCTGTGGGTTTCTCATTAGAAGCAGACATGGATATACTGGAGAGACTCCAGGGACAGGCTACAAAGATGATTGTAGGACTGGAGTCTCTCCTATGAGGAAAACCTGAGAGAGCTAGGACTGTTTAGTCTGGAGCAGAGAAGGCTCAAGGGGATGATATCAATGTATAGAAAGGCCTGAAGGGAGGGTGTATATTGGGCAGATCCAGGCTCTTTTCACTGGTGGTCAGTGACAGAAGCAGATAAGCTGACACAAGCTGAAATACAGGATATTGCTCCTGAACATTAGTAAGCTTTCTTTTTTTTTTTTTTTTCCACTGTGAGTATAACCAAGCACTGGCACAGGTTGCCCAGAGAGTTTGTTGTGTTTTCACCCTTAGAGATGCTCTGAACATGGTACTGCGCAGCCTGCGCTAGGTGGCCGTGCTTGAGCAGGAGGGTTGGACAAGATGACCTCTGGATGTCCCTTCCAGCCTCAGCCATTCTGCAATTCTGTGGTTAATCCAAAGTGGTTATTGTAGGGAGGAGATTTCAGAAGAGTTACAACAGACTTCTAGCCAGAAATGATGAATGTCCATGCTGCAATTCCTCTAACAGGACATAGTATGTGGCTTCTGCTCCTCTGAAAAGAAAGTCACAGATAGTTCAAAAAATGTTAGGTTTGGATTTGTATGTTAAATATTTGCAAGAAATGAGGACTTTCTGCTACATGTGAAAAGTCTTGCAGATCCCACTGATATAATGAATTTTACCACAGTTATTTATTTATGCTGTGTCCTCTCATTACCTGAAACTCTTACTTTCTTCAGTTTCACCAGCCAAGGAATGAAAAGTTTAAAATCCCAACAACAAGTCACCTGCATTCAATTAATTATAGATTCAACCACTGACTGCGTCCTGTGGTAGAAGTGGAACTCTTCTAGTAAGATATGCCCTTGTTTCCCTTCCTTCATAATCCTGCACAGAAAATTCATATAGTAGTTAGTAACTAGTCTAAATCAGTTCACAGCAGAATAACTTTATCGCCATTCATATGTTGAAAGTTTTAAGAAGCTGAAAGAATGACCAAGTGTAGAGGTAGCTCACAATCAGGACACACGCAGTGGCCAAACCAGTGGACCATGGCTGGAGTCCTGTTTCTGCTATCCAATATAGTATGAATAAAGAGAAAAATTATTACAGTCTGTTCCTTCTTCATGCCTTCTCTCAGTCAGTAGCTTCAAATTCCAATTCAATGACCTTAACAGCTGCAGTGAATCTGAATCCCTTAAACCCAGTATATTGTAACAGAAACTGGTTTGCTGAGAGCCCTTGCAGAAAATGACTTGTTTTGCTACTAGGGATGATTTGATAAGTTTGCAGATGACACCAAGCTGTGTGGTTCGGTTGATACTCTGGAGAGAAGGAATGCCACCCAGAGGGACCTTGACACACTTGTGAGGTGGGCTGATGCCAACCTCATGAAGTTTAACCATGACAAGTGCAAGGTCCTACACCTGGGTGGGAGCAATCCCAGGCACAGCTACAGGTTGGGCAGAGAAGAGATTCAGAGCAGCCCTGCAGAGAAGGACTTGGGGGTTTTGGTCAATGAGAAAATGAACATGAGCCAACTTCAGTGTGCTCTCGCAACCCAGAAAGCCAACCGTATCCTGGGCTGCACCAAAAGAAGCGTGACCAGCAGGTCAAAGGAGGTAATCCTGTCCCTCTGCTTTCGTCAGACCTCACTTGGAGTATTGTGTGCAGTTCTGGTGTCCTCAACATAAAAAGGACATGGAGCTGCTGGAACAAGTCCAGAGGAGGGCCATGAGGATGATCAGGGGACTGGAGCACCTCTCGTATGAAGACAGGCTGAGAAAGTTGGGCTGTTCAGCCTGGAGAAGAGAAGGCTGCATGGAGACCTCATAGCAGCCTTCCAGTATCTGAAGGGGCCTATAGGGATGCTGGTGAGGGACTCTTCATTAGGGATTGTAGTGGTAGGACAGGGGGTAACAGGTTCAAACTTAAACAGAGGAAATTTAGATAAGGAGGAAGTTCTTTCCTGTGAGGGTGGTGAGGCACTGGAATGGGTTGCCCAGGGAGGTTGTGAATGCTTCATCCCTGGCAGTGTTTAAGGCCCGGTTTGACAGAGCCTTGGGTGACACGGTTTAGTGTGAGGTGTCCCTGCCCATGGCAGGGGGGTTGGAACTCGATGATCTTGAGGTCCTTTCCAACTCTAACTATTCTATGATTCTATGGTAACAAAAATATCGCTGGATTCCTGATCTTCTTTGCATAAGTTGGAGTAATTCTAATCAGGAGCACAAGACCAGTAAATAAAAATTCATACTCTTGTCTTACTTGCATCACAATTATGTTTTACATTTCTAAATGAATGCATGCAAATGTCCACTTAATAAGGGCTCAACATGCTCCACACAGGTGTATGTGATGGTAATGGAAGTGGCTCATGATGGGTTAATGACATTACAGAAAACAGTCAGCTGTCTACTACTACTTGCTAATCTTCCCTTAGAAACCTCAGAAGGCATATAATTTAATAAAGGCTGCCGTATCATGTAAAACTAACTCTAGATCTAAAGGGTGCAACCTATTGTATTTTGGTAAAGAGCCTTCTCAATTCAGACAGAAGGAAGAATCTTCTTGAGAGCTTATGTTTGTAAGGGTATAGATGTGGTTTCGGACAACCTGAATTCCACTTTAGTCTCATTGCACAGTGCTTCCTATTAACCACTGATCTCTTAGGACCTACCAGTGGGGAACAGAAAATGATGGGCAGGATGACTGGAATGTAATTGACACCACCAGAATGTGTGCTCATGCAAAAGTCCTAATGCCTACCATCAGCTTTCAGGAGTCTTTAAGACAAAAAAAACAGTCAACAAAGTGGAAAATCAGTCATGGGAGAGATGTGTGATAGGATAAGACTATCTCAGAATAAATACATACTACATTGTTAAAAGATAATTTCTCTCAGAGAGAGAGTATCATGCAGAAAGTTTACTTCTGAGGGGAAGAAAAGAAGACAGAAATATCATTAGCAATCTATGTTTGTGATTTGTGGGTTGCTGGAGGTAAAAAGCAATATTTCTAAGGAAAGACATATGAAGTGACAATTTTATGATAAAAACGGAGTGAGGAGAAACAGAACAAACAATACATCTTGATTTATTTCTAAAACCTTTATCTCAGCTTCTGTTTCTGTCACCAGTGCTAATGAGTTTGGTAGTCCTTGTTGAATAAAGGTCATTGTTGTTTTCACTTACAGACCAAAAAATGTAATAGTTAAGAAAACCCAAAGAGAACAAAGAGAGAAAAAAGATAGGGCAAAGTCTTGCCAATCTCTTCTCTGCCCACCTTCAAACAGGGAATTGTGTAAAGCTGAGGTATGGGAAAGAAGCCAAATATTTTTGAACTTCTGGACATGAAAGAGTTTCAGGTCTTCCAGCTACTAGTTTGAAAATAGAATCTCATAGAAGGATCAATAGTGGCTTCTCCCAGCTGAGGAGCTGACTTGCTGCATTACTGTTCTCAAAGTTTGGTGAACAGTTTAAAGACATGTATTGCTGTCTCATAGCCATACCCCCAATTGGGCAGTATTAACTTGGGAAAGGATACTGACATGGTGAAGCAGCAATTTGCACATACGACTACTTGTTGCATTCAGTGAAACATCTTTTGACAGTGGGAGCTCCACGTTCCTAACTGTGAGTACAATTTTATGAGCACAAATTAGATCCTACTTTTGAAAAAACAGCACTGTTCCTGGGCAATTCTCAGTATTTTACCTTCTTTCACTCCCCTCTGGTGCTACTGTGTTTTTATGCTGCTCAGCATTTGTGATTACTGTTTTATTTTCTTCAGTTATCTGAGATATGCTTCACTTCATTAGTTTGATACAGGGGCTGAGAAAGTACTTAAGATGCTTTGTGCTTATTTATAGTGGCCGGAGGTACTTTGCAATTATTAGTTAACACTACAAATAGTAAAGATTTGAAGTCTTAGCAGTTTCAAACAGCTGTATGTGTTTCGAACACTGGTACAATAATTAAGTACCTGATACCCAACAACCTCACAAGTGTTTGCTGTAGTCGTATATCATTGTATTGTCATATCTTTTTCTACTTTTGCGATCTAGAATTGTTTGATGAATTGGTCCATATTATTTGTGTCCCAAGTACAGAGATAGCAAGAGAAATTGTAGATCCACTAATGATACTGAGAGTCTGGTTTGTGGTAGACCCTCACACCATAAATTTTTCCTATCAGCTGCTGTTCAGCTGCTGCTGTAGAGGGGAAGTCACGCACTGGTGATCTGCAGGGGATTACTAAATTACTGGTCCACAAGGTGAAGTAAAGCTACTGAACTTTTGCAAGACTGCTGCTTGCATTGCATTAATTAAAAAATCTGGAAAATTGCTAGAGAAAAAGCACTCCAGCTTGCAAAGCAAGCAGTTGAAAAGGAGACTGGGAATCCAACATGTGGCTGGATTGCTAGCTATAGTTGTAGAGTCTCGGTAGATCTTCATAAATAGAAAATGGCCCATAAGAATCTTCTTATACATTACTTAACATGTGATGCAAGAGAAATGGTAACACCATTCAGTTTTGTTATATTACAGAGGAGACTGATTAACAGGTGAACACTACAGTGCTGAGAAAAAAAGAAAAAATCAAACAGCTTCAAGCTGAACCACCAAATATCTATTCATAAAAGCAAAGAGGGCAAGAGTTAAGTCTGTATATAGAGCTCTGGCTGATAAAAGATTTTTAAAAAATTGAGATAATGCCTTTTAAATATTTTTCTGAGTGAAAAAAGAAGGCAAATAAATGGGACACCATTGTTAGAAATGGTGTCTGAACACAGGAGAGAGCAATTTGATGAGTTCTGAGACAAAAACTGCAGATCAAAAGATGTTCCAAAAAACTTGCCCAGTTAAGAATCTTTCCATTCCCATGTGATTTTACAGAAAGGAATCCCTAATCAAAGGCTGAATCTCTTGTGGAGTGTGTGAATTCAGCTTAGGAGGAAGATTTATGAGAAGAGCAGCTTTGTCTCTATAAAGATATCTTCTATTGAATGTCAGGGAGAGCACTAAAGTAAAACAGCCATCATTTTGGAGCAAGTGTATCAAGCTAAAGGAAGGCAATAAATAAGATAAAGATAGAATAATGAAGAAAATAACCTTCATAGGCTGGTGTGCTGCAGAGGGCAACAAAAATTTCAGGAAGAAAAAGGACTACCCTTTTGGCTATCACACTGAGGAGGGAGGGAAACTAATCCAAGTAAAATCCTAAAATTCAGGTAGCTGGAGGATAACATATTTTCTGTGTACACTAATGGAAAATGTGCTTTATAATGCACAGAAGTACACATCTAGCAGATCTATATGTTCTCAGCACACAGACTTAGCTGCCAGCAATTCTACTGACATATTCAAGACCAGTCCAGCCATCAGTTAGATTTTGGCTGGATATTTCAGCCAGCTGTAACATCATCTCAGTAGTAATCATAAGGGGTAATGTTAACTCAGAAAAATGCAGCGAAGTGGTGTTAATGTTTATAAAGCACTGTGTTCTGGACAAATAAAAGTATCAATCAGAATCTCAAGTAATTGAAAAAAATGCTAGACTTTCATCCATATTTCTTTGCAATAGAAATTTGTTCCCCAAAAATTGGCTGTCGGCTGCCTTAAAATATGCTGAAACTTTTCCTTTAGAGATAAAAATAAAAGGGAAATTACAAATAAAAAGAATTATGGTTAATATGCTTTCTATGGAAAAAAGACGGGGGATGATAGAATACATACATGTTTGTGTGCTAGAATCGCCTTTGGGGTTCTACTCTTTCGTGTTAATTTTTTATACAGCTGATGATGACTTGCACTCAGAGTCAAGTCTCCTCAACTGAAGACTGGTAATGTGTTTATCTTTTCACTCCTAGCAAAGAAGTACTCTTAAAGCAGCTGGCTAAATTCCACATGGAGCAAATGCAGATGAATGCCTTTAGAGATCTTGCTGACCATAGTTTAAGCATGAAAGTTACTTGGACTATAAGTGCTTCTAAAAGCCACCAGAAACACCTACTTCTTTCCATTCAGTGATAATTGTGCTAAAGCACTTACACAGCATCATCAGGTACCTAAAACTGAGGTGCAAATGACAGGCTTGAATTTGCTCGACTAGACTGCAGTCTAGTTCTCCATTTTCATGAAAATAGGTGGATAAGTGAAATACTTTGCATATGCAATATCTGAGGCAAGAGCACCTCTGGGAGCTCGCACAGTGGAGCCACTGGGCAATCCATGTAGGAAGGAGGCTGAATTTCCAGCTGGAGTTAGTAGAGATTTTTTATATACCGAAGTCTGCTGCGTTGGTTAAAAGTTCCTGGAAAGCCAGGCTTCCTCAGTGCTGGAGCCTGTGGAACTACATGCTGGTTTGTAGAGCTTTTTTACTTTGTCAAAAGACTGATCCGGAATGTAGTTGACACTGATGATGGAGTATGGCAGAATTACACGTATCAGTAATGGGGAAGTACCTGTCCTGTGGAGCAGCTCGAGGTGTTACATTTATCACTTGGACTGACTGCTGAAGCACATTATATATGTGAGATGTCAGTTCAAAGAACTGAACTTCATCAAACCTGCATTTTATAGACTAATACAGTTCATTTTGCTGGAAATGTTGAAAGCTAATAACTTGTTTTTCACTACATCAGTGGTTCCCAGACTACAGGACTGCAATTCAAGGTGAGATAATGAACACAGAAACAATGTTACCTAATAATTTACAATGTTACCTAATTTTAATGTTACTTTGGAAATTGTTGGATTGAAATGTTTTTTTCTTTTTGAAGGGATCAAGTCTTCACTTGAAGAGAGCGAGGGAAGGTCAATTCACCACATCCCTGACATTTATATTGTTACAAATGTATGACTTTTGATTTTAATGTGTCTGGCTTTTTCTGTTAGATCTGAGAGATCTAGATCTAGTGTTTGGTATCATTCAGAAACACATGCAGCCTGAAATAGTCATCTTCTGTCTGAACAGGGTCTGCATCTACCCTCTACTGCAGTGGTTGGCTTAGTGGGAATCCTAAACCTTGTTCACCTTTGCTGTGTTCACAAAATAGTCCCTTCCTCTGAACTGTATGTGTTGCACCTCCTACATGTTTTAGTGTAGTGCAGCCTGCCTAAATGGACACAGTTTACCGAGCAATTTACCAAGTGCAATGGTGTTTCTTCATCATTATTGAACATCATCTTGCATCATTTGATATGATGTTATCAGCAGTGATTTTATGTTATTTCCATACCACTGAAGAAGATACTGATTAGCATCAGCTGTGTTGTCAGACCCTGCAGATTTTCCATAGAAAATAGGCCTAGGCTGATATTTTTAAAGGTCCTTTTCACTGGACTATACCAATGTATTGTAATTAATAATCCTTCATAGATTGTGCTCATTTTGATGAGAATTTTACAGAGAGATTTCTCAGATTGAGGAATAGCTAATAAAGGTAACAGAATTCCCTTCTAGAAAAATGAGAAATACACCTCCTAAGAATTTGGAATGCTTGATAGCAGATTCCTCTTTCTCTTTATTCAGCTAAGGATTGCATTTCGACCCAAATTACCCATATCCCAAACAAAATCTTTTACCGTACTGTAGTAATTCCTAGGAGGGTTTCTATACTTCTGCTTTATATCTAGAGCTAAATATTCACTGGGTAAGAAGGACAAAGTCCTCCCTGGTGAGAAGTTCTGTCTAATTTTATAACAGTTTCTACCACAAAATGCCAATGCTTTTTTACATTGCTGTTGTCAGAGATGGGAAAACCTTTTCCAGTTTGCGCCAGTAGAACCACTAACTGATGGTGTCCGCTGACTTTTGGGGGTTTGTCAGCTGGATGATTCTTAATTCATTGATCATACAGACAGCTAATTTTTAAATTCAAATTTTAGTCATCAATGCTTAACTATTTAATTATACCTCTGCATTTATCTTCATCAATCAGATCTTCAATCTCAGCCAAAATTAAACCTTAATTGTTTGTTAAAATCTATTTTCCTTCTAGGCAACCCAAGTGACATTAAATGCATTCTTATCCTTTAATTATTTCTTACCTGCATCTTGTTCCAACATTTTCATAACAGAAAAGGCAAGGGGCATGATTAAGAAATGGTGAGTTACTTTATTTGACAAAATAGAAAACGTGATGCAGTAGAAAATGGAATAGCTAAGAGCAAAATACAGTGTAATGAAGGAGACTTAACTCTTTAAGATTCCTCTCCACATTTTCAAAAAAAAAGTAAAAAAAAAAATCCGACAAAACAAAGAAAACCAACCAACCAAAAAGGCCATAAACAAGAAAAATATCCTGTAAAGTATATTTTTTAAATAGCTAGAACATTGCTGAAAGTTTTCCATGAATCACTCCATTTTTGAGAAAGAAGTCTGGTGTTGAAAAAGCAAAATGCACAGGAAATGTATCAAAGAGCATAAAAAGACCTCTCATCTCCAATTTTCGTATTGCCTGATTAGAATATTTAATTTCTTAGCCTTTTTTGTTGAGCGTGGTTTAGACAGCATAAAGCAGCACTTCAGTGACCTTTGGTTATGAACGTGCCCTCAACTGTATTAAGCTTTGATATGTAATAGATCTTTGCTGATGTGATTCAGTATAGCTCAGATAACTTGATTGCTCAGAGGAATTAGCTGCTTTAAATCACTCTAGTAATCTAGCCTGAAATAGATCATTCCAGTTACAGAGTTATCAAGCATCAGAATACTCCAGCCATGTTGCCTTACATCCATCTGACCTTTTTCAATGGTCCAACTATTAAAGCCTATCCTGCCTTTCTGAGGCAGTGCCTCATGTAGAGACTTTACACAATATTTTCCTGCCAGAATCAAAGGGAACAAAATTCACTCTTTATAATTATCTCCCATGCTCCTGCATAGTCTAAAATCAGCAATTTGCACACCAAGAGATGGCCAGGATTTTTTTTTGTTTGTTTCTTTTGTGCAGAGCAGGCCAAATCCTACATAACATAAATTTTCTAGAAAATACTGGGTTTATTTTGGTAGTAATAATAAAAAAATCTATTAAGGGATCTTAAACACTCCCTTTTGCTAAACTTAAAATGTTAGCTTCACTTGAGCATTAACCTGGATCTCCTCCTGTCACTAAAATTTCTTCACATCTGTGTGTTATGTGCTTAGAGTCCTGCCTTTATAGATAGCCTGTAATCTATGTTTCCCAAATGGATTATAAGTCTCATGATGCCATATAATAGTAGCCTTTTGATTGAAACATGTAAGATTCATAAGTGTCAGTACATTGTGAAAGATGAAGTCCTGACACTGAGTACTGCTTATGAAGTAGATTATGAGCTGGTGATGATACAGCTCCTGTGAGACCATGTGGGATGGCAGATTATCCAATTCAGTGTCAAACTGACTCATAACACAATATTTAGCTATTTCTGAATCAGATTTTTGCTGAACCTTCTGATGAGAAAAACCTCACATTTGGACATTGATCTGGAATGAGATGATGTTTTTCCAAAGGATTAGAAATTCAAACTTTTGCCTATATTATTTTTGCAGTATAGTGCAATAATCCAAGGGCTGCAAAATCCTACTGGAAGGGCAACCTAAGTCACAGACTGCCTTGGATCATACTATTCCCTCCTTCTCCATCCTTCCCACTAAATCATTTTTGTTATTATTGTCTTCCTACTACTACTTAAGTGATGCCTTCTGCAGGCACCAAGGATCGTGCTTTACTTCCTTTCCTTAGAACTTACCTTTACAGAAAAACTTTGGTCAGAGAAAGTAACATAGCCACATTTGAAACACTGTTAAGGGAAACTGTCTAGATTGAGAACACAATTTTTTCTCCTATTTGAAAGGTATAACAAACTAAACATAATTCAAAACTACAATTTCCCTTTTACTTCCTAAATAGTAACCCAGTGGGAAATTCTGGGTTTCTGTGGTAATTCAAATTTGAAATGATAAATGAGCTACTGTGAACAGAAAAAATTTGGTACAGCATAATCACACAGAAAAGGTCCAAAAAGGTCTGAAGAGCCTTATTGTGGGATAATGGTTGTCAAATAGTGATAACTCTTGCTGTCAACAAATAGCATTAACAGCTCCTGTTTAATGAATAGTAACATGAACTAGAGTGTGAGGCTTCAGGGATTAAAAAGCTCAATTCTTGTGCAGCCTACAGTTGAGTTTTTGTAACTGGACTGCAATTTGCAGTTTTGATTGCTGGGTCAGGCCTTAAGTCAAAAGAATAAAGGTTTCTAACAACAGTTTGGGTTAAGAAAGGGGAAAAAATCCTCCACCTTTAAAATGAACCTGCCATTGTGGTTTCACTCAAAAGTTTCAGGCATTGAATAAAAGAAATGGTATCTTCATATGGAAATCAGGGAATCTGGATTTTTTTTCTAAAGGTAGTTAAAAGAAAAAAAAGGAAATAATTTAATTCCATCATCTAGGATATGTAAAGCATCAGAATTCCTGAGAGTATTATGTATTTTTTAGATGTTTCTATCCAGATTCCATACAGAAAATGCTTAGTTTTCAGCTGTTCTTGGCCTCTCCCACAAAAAAAATGTAATCTTTGTTGCCATTTTTAGCTAATTTAGATAGATGAAGGTCTGAAAGATATTTGATTCGTATAATTATCATGAAATAAAAGTTAACGAGTAGTTCTCTGCTAAAGGAAAGGGTAAAGCCAGAAACTGACTTTATTAAAGACACTAAAGGATCTACCCATTCCAGCTTCAGGTTGCTCATGACATAGAGAGAGCTGAAAAGGTTTTACTTAGGCTCCTTGGACAGGACTTGGAGATTCACTGTATAAAATTATCCTAATTTGGTTTGAAGTTCTCCAAGGTCGAGGAATGAGGAAGGATGCATCTTCAGTGTGTCCTGATCAATGACCGGATATTACTGTAGGAAGAAGGAAGGAAGGAAGGAGGGAGGGATGGAGGAGTGGGTCTTCATGACAGAAAGAAAAACCACTGCAAGGGTTTCCCATGGTTACTAACAACGTTCTCATGCTTGTCATTTTAAAAGGCTGATTAAACCTGAGACCTTTTGCACCAGCTGCCTGAGAAGATGGCAGTTGCTCAGCAGCTGTGGTTTCAGGTACTGAGAGCTGATTTTCCAAGGCTCATCATAAAAGCATCAACATAAAAGTGAAAAGCCTTCAAGGTGTTTTATTCCATCTATATTATCTATTGTCTTTGCACACTGCACATCTCTATGGCACCAAACTGTGGGTATATCAATTCCTAAATCAAGCACCACAGGTGTAAATAGAGATGAAATGAATGCCCACCCTCCAAAAAAAACCCAGCCAAAAGCAGATGCCTGCACATATCCGTAAGGAGTGGGAACACATATCCTCATTTTGAAGAAATACCCACCCCAAAAAACAAACCACCACATGAATTCTTGTATGTCGTGTTCTTCCAGACCCCTGGCTCTGCTTTTCCATATGGAAAACAAAGTGTGTTAGATTTCCCTCTCTGGTATCTTATGTAAAACAATTGTGACTAGTAAGGTACTAATTTTAGTGGGGGTTGAGAGCACTCACTCACAATGTCAGTGAATCAGGTCTTTGATTCTGCTTCTACCCTTTACTCCCGGGAAGGTGCAACAGGAAAATTAATAGATCATTTTTCCATTTATCTGTGTTAAAATGGAAGTGTTGGAAACTGAAATTATCAAGAAATAGAATATGATTTTTTATTGTTTGCACAAATTCTCACATTTTTCACTTGTGTAAATAAAGTTGGGGTTTGTGACACAATATTTTTCTTATTTCCTTTTTTTTTCCCCTGCACTTCAGCTTTATATCAAGGAAGCAATAGAGCTCAGACTGGACAGGCAATATTTTACCAGTTTCTTCTCCTTGGCATTTTCTGTAAGAGCTGGAAAGCCTGACACATAAAGAACCTTAACTCTACACTTATTTAAGAGTATCAAAATTATCTGCATATGGACAGACAGCATCTGCCCACTCAATTATTTAATATTTTGAGATATATAATGCAGCCTTATGAGTGTTTTTCATATCTAATATTCTTTTATATGCTAATGTTTTGATACGAAATGCAAAGTCCTGCAACTGCAGGCAAATAACCCTATGCCCAAGTACATACTGGAGTGTCGTGGTTTAAAACCCCACCTCAGTCTCCCGCAGTACCACACACTCCTTTGTTCCCCCCCCCCACCACCTTCCCACTCCCGGAGGGATGGGGAGGAGAGCCAGAGGAATACAACTCCCACGGATTGAGGTAAAATCAGTCCAGCAATTAAGGTATAACACAAATCACTACTGCTACCACTAACAAATCAATGTTAGAGGAAATAAACAAGGAGAGAGAATACGATACCACCCGCCGAAAACGAGCCCAGCCCGGAAGAGAGCTCACTCCTCCCCTCCCGGCCAGCTTACAGTTTCCTCCCCGAGCCCAGCCCGGAAGAGTGCTGACCCCTCCCCTTCTGACCAGCTTCCAGTCCCCTCCCCGAGCAGGACATGCTGTGGTATGGAATACCTCCCCGACTAGCCCAGACCAGGTGCCCTATCTCTCCCTCCTCCCTGGCAGAGCATGAGCTACTGCTGAACCCATGACATGGAGGCTGACTGGCTGGCAAGCAACTGTGCACAGAAGGACATGGGCCTTCTTATATGCAACAACTTGAGCGTGAGATAGCAATGTGCTCTTGCAGCAAAGAGGGTGACAGCTCCTGCCTTTCCAGCAGGTTGAAGGAGGCATTCCTTCCCTTCTACTCAGCATTGGTGAAACACATATGGGGTCCTGGGCCCAGATATAGACTCCTCAGTACAAGGGGCAGGCAGGAGAGAATCCAGCAAAGAGCCACAAAGATGATTAAGAGATTGAAGCATCTTCCCAACGCGGAGAGGCTGAGAGAACTGAAGTTGTTCATCCTGAGGAAGGGAGGGAATGCTTGGGGGGTATGATCAATGTGTATAATGAGACTGATAGGACACTGTAAGAAGGCAAAGCCAGACTCTTGTCAGTGGTGCCCAGTGACAGGACCAGAGGCAATGGGCACAAACTGAAACACAGGAGGTTCCATTTAAAAGTAAGAAAAATATTTTTTACTGGACTTCTGAGTGTACAATTTGACTCACAAAGAGTAACAATGTTTTACCCAGACCTTGTAACTATACAGATAGAGCAAAAAGGAACTATTAGCTGTTGCAGGATTTCCTTAGTGAAAGACCTCAGTTGTACAACCAGAAGCATGGCTATGTTAATAACAGGAAAAGAAATTTGGAAAAAACCCTGTGATGGTAAGAAATTATTCTCTGAGCATGATCAATAGACATGTGGACACTGCTTAACATACTTGCTTGTGTCCCTAGTATTGAGCTTGCATGTTGTATATTTTCTTCTTCTGTTGCATTTAGCTGTGTTGGAACATGCCCTCAGGAAGTGCTTGCACCAGACTTTAAACTGGTCATAGTAGAGATGCCAGGGTCCCACCTTCTGCCCACAGTCTTGTAGTTCCAACATTCCCCTCTGGTGCCACTGGTGCTTGGGAAGCTCTGCAGAAAACTGACTTTATAGCTGGTTTGCTCCCACGATAAATACCTATCAAAACACAGACTGAGTTAGATCATCTTACTGATCTGGCTCCTTGGTTTCATGAATGTCAGTGTATGGCTGGGGAGACAGCAAGTTAGGGAATCAGGAGTGCTTCAGCTCCCTGATTGCTGCAACTCAGCTGGAATGGCACTTGACTTCAATGCTCCCATCCTTCACGTCATGTTCAGTTGTCTGTCAGTCTGAACAATAAGATTTTCACATCAATAAAGATTTAGCAGTCAGGGAAAGTGACACATGATGTAAAGCCATAGTCCTTCTTACAAACTGTCACTGCATGCTGGGATGGGGCATGAGCCATGTCTTGTTTTTCTTCAACTGCCTCTGACCTCTCTCTGCTTTTTTGCCAAGGCTTTTCCAGCCTCTAGTCCTCTCACAGGACACCATAGCTAATCCATTGCTTGCATATATAAAAAAATGAACTGTATTGCAATGCCATCTAGAATTTTATTGCTGTTTTCTAAAATACATTACTCATAAATATGTTTTTATCTTTGCATTGTTTGACTAATACTAACCAGAAAATGTTAGCTCTTGAAGGAATAAACGGTGAACTGACTTGCACATCTTCCAGCCACTTCTTTATTTTCCATGTTCTGTATCTTCATAAAAGAAAATCCCGACTAGTGTAAAGCAGGTTGAGCTTGAATTTTACTGTAGGGTCCTTGGTTTTTGCAGAATTCATGCTTTGAGAATCCTGGCAAATATAAACAAAGGTTTTATTACCCTCAAGAGAATGGCTGTAATGTCTCATATCTGTTTTGTTATGTACTCAGTGCTAAATTGTCACAGCCCCTGCTCCACAGTGAAGAAAATGCGTTCTTTTAGCTGGTGACAGAAGCTCCTCTCATGAGAGCGGAGTCATGATTATGGATTTGTTTCTCTTTTTTTGACATTTAGTAAGGGGGAGACTTCATTGCAGAGGAGAAACAAATGGGAGATATCTCCTCTACTTAGCTTGTTGTCAACCCCTCCCCAAAGCACTTCAGAAGTAGATATCTTTGAGCTTTTACCTCTTTGTGAATCTCAATAGAAACTGGCCTCTGATTTCAAATACTTTCAAGGGTAGATATCTAAAGCAACACAAAAAGACAAGATCACATAAGCCTCTTTTCCTCTAAAAATGAAGCTGAAGAAGGCATGAATCCTGTCCCTAATATATTCATCTGAAGTTATATGCCTTCATCTGGATTTTGTTTAGGTTTTCTTGGAAACAGCTTTACAGATGTTTAAATAGATGAGTATCTGTAACTCCAGGGACAAAAAGTCAAATTTTTATAGCATCATAATATGATAGTTTAATATAAACTAGAAAGATGCACTTTTTCCATAGAAGTTTAGCATGCATTGCTCTTCATATGGAATAGTTAGCCCTACTGGGAGACTGTTCCACTCCCTCTCTTGTCTTTTTTCTTACTGTTTCCTTTGGAAGATCATTCCTTCTTGGCATCTAATTCAGCCTCTCTTCTTTCCAGTTCTGACCCAAAACCTATGCTTTATTGCCAGATTATGAGTTTAGTGTGATATTGGCCTTGTATTTGTGGTAAACAGAAAAGAGAGCCAATTCAAGGTGCTGTCTTAGTGAAATCTAAATGTTTCTCAAAAATAGTTATTTCTATTGAAGTTCTAATGAAGCTGTGGGATAGATTTAATGACATCTTCTTTACAGAAAGCCTTCAGCTGGAAATTTGCCAGAGTTTTTGCCAGTTTACTTACCTGATGAATTCCAGCTCTCAGGCTCCTTGGCTCTGAAGCACCTTTCCTCTAAAATAATGGACAACTGTGAAGCTGAGGATATATTCCTGCTAGCAGAAAATTGTGACTTTTCCAAGAGGGAAAAAAAAGCATAATTTGAAATATATCTGTATCTTCTTCTGTGCTATCTTGCTCTGTTGAGTGTATTGTCCTCCTCAGACTAACATTAGCTTGTAACTTTAAATTTAAAAGTCCCTGTTTCTGACATACAATGGATTAACTCAAAGCAGATGTTTATATAAAAAGAAGAAATGCATACATCAACTTCTGTTTTGTCTTGTTGGTGTCAGGGTGCAATGGGGAGTAGATGCTCCCTAAAGAACAGGGAGCTGACTGTGACACTAGATCAGGCAGAGTCCTCACTGATGAGGCTTCATTTCATATGATCTTAGCATGCTGCTAACAGGGTCCATTGAGTGTCCTCAGCACGAAAAGTGAGCCAGGTCCAGGCTCCAGACAGGAAAACCAGTCTGGAACAGGAAATATGGCCAGAGTCAGGGCTGGAAACACAGCTGTGACATACAGTTGAGGAGTCCAATCCAGGAGCAAGTTACCTACAACAGAGGGTCTGGTTTCATCCAGAGGGCTTGTGACAGACACTGGGTAGAGACAGGCACTCCTGTGGCATTGCTAGGGGGTGATGACTGATGACTCCAGGCTGAGCAGGACCTGTGGGCAGAGGATACACCTCCTCTGCATCTATGGTAGGAGACTGTGCAGCCTATTAAATTGTATCTATAGAGGTGGTGCCCAGAAGCCAATGTCCAAACTGCTTATATACCAGGGGATTTCATATCATACAAGATGTAGTCTGGCTGTATGGACTGATTGTGCTTTAGTGTCCTGCACTTATGTAGCTCATCTCCCAGTTTAATGTCATCCAAGAGAAGTTCCTGTGTTTTGAGTCCACTCTGCATTGGGAACCAGAGCATTGTAAGTGGGGACAATCTGGAGATTTGCTTCAAAAATACACTCCTGATCTAAACTAAAATACTAGAGTAGACCACCCAAAATCCCTCTTTAGCTTTCCCTTGCCAGCTGTTATCTCTTAATTTTCTCATGGAGGAGAATAGATAAGGCTTGAGTAGATTCTCTAGCTTCTCTGATCTCCAGATTAGCTCTATTATTTAAATTTCAGAAATACATAGAAAAACTACCCAGAAAACTGGTGCTTAAATCATACTAATGCAATCTCTGAGACATCTTGTGCTGCCCAGAATATGCTAGTCTGAAAAGCAGTTCCCTTCAGTGTAAGTATCTCCAACAGGCAGACCAATTAAGTCCATCCAGGTGGGTTGATTTGCAGGCAGAGTGTCTAACTTATCTTTCCATCCCTATGTAATTTGTCTGAATCAGACCGAACTTTGTGAGTTTGACCCAGAAACAAGGCAAAGGTTTGGGCCAGCTTCTTCTACTCCAGGGTGTGGCTCACCTTTACTCATTGCAGCCCATGAGTTTATTAATGGATCCAAATATAGCCAGTGACCTTCTGTAATAGATGGTGAATCGTGTCTTACTTCCAGTACATAAATTAACATTTTAAAAGACTTTTTAAAACACTGTTGACTTTAGCAAGTGAAACATATTAACAAGGATTTGCTGAAGTATGATGCCAGAAGTTTGGATATGATGAAAATTCATTATCTGAGGAAAAATCTAGTTTTAGTGTGCCATTAACAAGGACACTGCAAGATGCCATTTGTTTTAGAATGATGTATGGTTTATGATGCTGAAATTGCCATCACAGACAAGTCATGATTATTTGCCTTGAAGATGATTTATGAATCATGATTCTAGAGGAAATAATTTCTCTCACATAAGTTGTTGGAAGCCAGTCCCCTTGGCATTAGATTTTATCAGGAAGGGTATGTCATGGCCCTCAAAATTTTTGTCAAGAACTTCCTAAACCTTTCCCTCTGATTAAATTAAAAAAATTTTTTTCTCATTAGTTTGAATGTAAAGGGTTTACTTATCTTTTCTTTTTAGCCCATTTTTTTCTTTCATACCATGTTTAAGCAACATTACCAAAACATGGAAACACACAATGACCTAGATAAGATGCAGATAACTAAAAGAAGATTAAGTTATGTATCTGAGCATGAGTGTGAAGTAGAGGATCCAGTAAAGAAATATAAATGCCTTGCAGTATTTTTCTCTCCCCCTGAAAAAAGTTGCATTAGCACAATAAGAGCAATACCCATGGACTGAGCCCCATGCAACTATTCAAACCACAAGGGCATGAGTGTTTTATATAGCTACTATAGTTTTATTATGTCTTTTCTCCACTTATATAATATGTGGGATAATGCCCATCATTGTCATCTCTCATACTGGAACAGCAGCCTGCTGTTTTTGAATGCCACCGAGAGCAGAGAACAACTAAATGCACATTCTTGCCCTTCCCTCACTGCTCTTCCAGCTGCAGGTGGGAGGATCTTTCTTTTAGACACAGAGATGTTGCTAATGATATTTGGATTCTCTGTCTTTAAATTAACTACTTATTTGTCTGAGTCACTGAGATACTTCCATGAACTGGTGATACATGAAATCTGGATAAAGCACAGGGGATGTTAAGTGTTCTCCTAATTAAATATAAGCAACTCAGGAAAAAAAAAAATGCATTTGGATGGTTGCAAAACTATTCAGCCCCTCTCTTCATCCTACATCCAAAATTAAAAAATTCAAATTCTGACAGTGAGCTTAGAGATTTCACACTGCAGAGCAAGAAAGCCCAGTAGAACCGGAGTACAAAAAGACAAGGAAAAGACATGGTCTTACCTGAGGCAATTTAGTGCTGCCATTAGTAAACATGAAGTAATGATGGAATATGGACCAACTTTTGTGGATTACAGTGTAATTGCACTGAAAAGATCTAAAAGTAATTAACTAGTAACCTGCAGTACTGCTTAGAAGACAGGAAAGTCATATATTCATATCATAATCACATGGATACCACATGAAAATTAAATACCATGTAATTATATGATCAGTATTTACCATATTCAAATAGTATTTGTGCCCCTTTAATTTGAAATGCCACTTAAGTTTGAAGTATTAAATTACAACCCCCCCTGTGACTGCAATCTAAATCTAGAGTAGTAATCACTGTGTGTGGTAAAGCATATAAGAGAAAAAGCCATGAATGCTGAATGACCCAGTTCACTTTCCACATGCACAAGGCAAAAAAAGCATCTGGCTGATGGAATTTCACTGAGTGTCCCTATTCTGGATTGTTTTTTCATGTTCTGTCTAAAATATCTGTGTTTTGACAGACCTGGAGGTTTAATCTAGCCTAGGTCAAGACAGCATTTAAGTGTATGCTCAAAGCTAGCTACTCTGCTTGAAGACAGAAGTGTTAAAATATACTTTAAGGTTGGGGCAGTATTCAGTGCTATGTTGCAGAGGAGTAAGTCATGGCTCTGAGATCATTAAATTTTCTCAGATGTAGCACAGCAATTTTCAGCAATGTTGGCAAAATTTGATATGCTGCTCTAAAAAGGCAGTTCAGGTTTTGATCGACCCTGGGTTACTCCTGCCAGAGGAACAGGAGGAGCAGAAGAAAGGAGACAGAGATGGATGAGGTGCTATGGGAGAAAACCTGGGAAAACCAGCTTGCTGTTTTAGTAGCAGGAAGGATGGCAATGGTAAAGCATGAAGTTTAAAGCTTTTATGGGGGTCAGAGAACCAAGCAGTGGCCTTCACCTTTCAGCCTCTCCTGGGTGGCAGCAGCAAAGCAAGCCAATTTTTCAGGGCAATGAAAGAGTTATGGTGAGCAGTAAGCCATATCCAGCTCATCCTCCTCAGCAGTGTCCTGCCCAGGGCATCTGCTTGCTTTGCCTGTGCTTTGAGTCAGCTCTGTTTTCTTGAAGCCAGAGGTTTTCTTCTTCCTGTTGGTACAGTACAGTTACTTTGTATGTGAGATCCTGGGTGGTGGCCTCTTACCCTGTCTTGGTACGGAAAGCATACATGGCTTATGGGATTGAGAGGAAAAAAAAGTCTGTTTTCAGTTGTCACTGAAATTTAATTGCTGTGGGAACATGTGTATGATAAGAATATCTGCCCTATAACAAACTCTCTGAGACCATCAGCTACCACTGATATTTGCAAGGTGATAATATCCAAGCATTCGTTGGCACCTGGGGTGATAGCATAGAAAGATTTTGCATGTCCTGAAAAAAAATTGCAAATTAATAGAATAGTAGCACATAGCAAGTCATTGACTTGGATCAAATAAAAATTAATGAACTAGAGTGGAAAAGTCTTTAACACAGTCTGAAGCTTTGTAAGAATTCCTCATGCTCCCTGACTTGTTTTGAAAGCCTAGTTACAAGTAATATGTTCCTTCAGTGCTTTGTATAGATGGACAATTACATAATGCTCCATGCAGCTGAGCTTTGGCCTACTGCATGTGAAGGTAGCAGAGAATGAGTAGGATGCATCTCTAGAATGCTGAAGCAGAAATGTAAAGATTTTCATCACCAATTATTCCTCTAAGGCAATATATTGTTACCAACCTCTCTTTGAAATCTACATCATGCAGAGCTGCTGGAGGGTAAGTATCATAGAATCATAGAATCATAGAATAGTTAGGGTTGGAAAGGACCTCAAGATCATCTAGTTCCAAACCCCCTGCCATGGGCAGGGACACCTCACACTAAACCATATCACCCAAGGCTTCATCCAACCTGGTCTTGAACACTGCCAGGGATGGAGCATTCACTACCTCCCTGGACAACCCATCCCAGTGCCTCACCACCCTAACAGGAAATAATTTCTTCCTTATATCCAGTCTAAACCTCTGCTGTTTAAGTTTCAACCCGTTACCCCTTGTCCTATTACTACAGTCCCTAAAGAAGAGTCCATCCCCAGCATCCCTGTAGGCCCCCTTCAGTTATTGGAAGGCTGCTATGAGGTCTCCATGGAGCCTTCTCTTCTCCAGGCTGAACAGCCCCAACTTTCTCAGCCTGTCTTCATATGGGAGGTGCTCCAGTCCCCTGATCATCCTCGTGGCCCTCCTCTGGACTTGTTCTAACAGTTCCATGTCCTTTTTATGTTGAGGACACCAGAACTGCACACAATACTCCAAGTGAGGTCTCATGAGAGCAGAGTAGAGGGGCAGGATCACCTCCTTTGACCTGCTGGTCACGCTCCTCTTGATGCAGCCCAGGATACGGTTGGCTTTCTGGGCTGTAAGTATGAGATGTACAGAAAATCTAACCCAAGATCTTTCTGATATGGCTGGCTACTCCTAAACTCTCTTGATCTTTAAGAATTGAAAGTACAGATCTTGATCTAAAATCTTCTACTTTCAACAACTGCAAAATCAAAGGGCTGTCATTTTTGAGATCCAGCTAGAAGTGATAATATCCGTGATGCTCCACCTTAGTATAGTTCACATTTTGCTGTTTATAACTTGTATGTTTCCTAATTGTCTCTTTTTCTTGGGCACATCTTTTGAGCTTTTTTTTCCAGTTTGGTTGTAGTATATGGAAGTAGCTATGTGAATGGTATTATTCATTATCCTTTGAGTAGGTTATGAAGACATCTATTCAAACACATGAGTAGATCATAATTTTTGTGCTGACAGCATGAAAGGAGGTACAGTACTGGGCAAGAAAGCTAAACTTTGTATGGATATTCATGGTTTCATGTCTTTTTAAAAAACAAAGAATGAAGGACACCCCCTGCCCAGCAATTCTGAATGTATGAATACAGAATATCTTTTACTCCTTCCTTACTTTTTAAAGTCAGAGTCTTGCAATCTCTGCATTCAATGCTACCCTGTCAAATGAGATTTATTTTTTATGCTAGCAACAGCCATGGTGGATAAAATCCTCATATAAAATCAATAACTTTACTCAAGTTAGGCCAAAATGAATTGATTTTACTTACTGATTGTAGTCCCAGACTCTCCTAGCTCTCACTGGGGATTTGTCTCCTTTGCCTTTCACTATTTTAATTATTCTCTGCTCTGAAAATCTAAGTTGTTAAGCCATTAATTTACACTGCCTTTCTATATTGGACTAAAGAATGCTATGTTTAAAAAAACAAAATGCCACTCATTAATCATCAATAGAGTGAGAAAGTGGTTTCCAATTACCTCTAACCATGAACAATGAGTGGGATAGAAAGAATTCTTTGAAATAGCATTGTGAATTTTAAATATAAACACTTGTTTACTCACAAAAAGTACTTCGGGATTCATCAGGATGACAGGTTCTTTAGGAGTCCTTGCACTTGGGAAATTATTTGTTTGCTTTGTACTATTTATCACAAGCTGATCAAGGGGTAGAATTTGCCCACACTTTCCTTTTCTGAGTGAAGTTTTGGAGAACCATTGGAGAACTACCGAGTTAAGATGGCCATATTTGTCCTTTAGTTATACTGATATGGATCCAAAGGGATTGCTGATTGAGGACTTACGGTAGATTTACGCAGGACAAAGAGCAGAACTGAGGGTGAAATGGTGCATCTGTATTTGTATGGCTAAGGGGAGGAATTTATTAAATGGTGTACAGTATGAACTGGCATATTCACACACTGATAATGAGCTACAGATAGGAGCTCTTGCTGCTTTTAATTTTTTTACTGGTTATCACAGAGCAGCTCAGTTGCTTATTTTTGAATACTAGAAAAAATTTTAATTTTGAAGCATATATCACATTTTCAAATTATCAGATAAAAGAGAAATAAGATTAAATGTATAGGTTGGGATGGGTCAAAAATGAAGGCAGACATATTTTTGTCTTCTTGATTGATTAAATCCATACTTTTGAAGGTGAAACAGTCTGATATGATTTGTTGTTCGTACATTAAAATGACCATTCTTATATGAGGTTGATGTGAGGTGCTGAAAACACTTGCTGGAACCCAGCCTTATAAAAAAAGTGAGCAGCAGAAAGTGATGTGCTTTTTTCAAACTCTTAAACAGGCTTTTGTTTGGCAGTAACACACAACACTTTTTTCCTTCAAGTTTTTTTGCCTGGGGCCTCTAATACTCACTAAGGCATATACAGAAACTGGCAGGACTTCCAAGAGGAGCTGGACTTTAAGAACAATTGCTATTACTGAGTATCTTTGAAAACCAAGACACTTAAACAGTTCCATAATTCTCAATGTTAATATTAAAGTTCAAAAACTGGTTACAGGTTTTTTTTATTCTTCAAATCGAGAATGATATGCCCGGTTTTGCTTGGTTTCTATTTTCTCATCTAAGCTTCCTGAACATAGAAATGGCAGGTCATAAAAATACCATCTGCTGGGACAAAGAGACAGCCTACATAATTTCTGGGAAGATGGTGCAGCTACTGCTAATACTGCAACTCTGCCTTACACTGTGTAATGTGTTGCAGTTAAGGGTATGTGCTTGAAAATGCTACATAGCCTTCTGGCGGCTTTTCCAGAGACAGGATAAGATGTAGCATTTACATGAAATTGCAGAAAGTTTTTCACTTAGACTGGTTTTGAAGACTTCTGTTTCTGGAGCTGAAAGATGTTGGAATTACATTAATTATCTGTTTTATGCACCATTGTTTTGACACATCTTAAAAATGTAAACAAAAGCACAGCAACAGAATTAAATCACAGAGGAAGGTGATACTCAAACTAGGGAAAATATGTATACAATGACATTCAGGATGATATTGTTGCCAAAGATTGTGTTTTCATTTGTAGCGGCAGCATCAGACTTTCATTAACCTAATAATAGTATTAAGGACTTTATCGGTAGAGCACTTTGACACTCAAAGCTTTGTCCTTGTTGGGACATACTGCTCCACAGAAAGAAAACGTAAAATGCTTTTATGGCATAGCAGAAGGAGTCAGCATGACACCTTACCTTTGCCTTAAAATACTTCCTAAACAATAACAGACACTGTAAATATCACTACCCCTGTTTCTATAGATGAGGAGAATATAATTTTCTTTCATAGTGTTATGAGTCATTCTGAGCAATTTAAGGACTACTCAATTTCAGTTTCTGTGCTCTTAACAAAAGCAACATAGAGATGAACAGACTACTATTACAGCCTCTCAAACATAATTATTCCAAGCTACAGTCTATTTACATTGAGAAATGTGAGATATGTGCATACAAAAAAACTGTGAAGGCAGGATAACACACCTACTATGTGACATTCATGCGAGAGAATGAATTAGAGGTTTAAATTATTTGTTCTTTATCAGAAGCTTAACATTTCATACTTGTGATGTTAGTTATTCAATCCAGATGTTTAGTCAATTATAATTAAAAATAATGAGTCATATGAAGCATATAACATTTTAAATCAAGTGCCAATAATATGATTACTGCCTAATAAAAATGCACAGATGATATCACAAATCAGAAAAACTGATTCTTACAAAAGAGGTTAATAGCTTGCTTTATTATTTATTGACACATACATTTGTGATCTTTAATCATTGACTTTCCAGAAAATGGCCAATGTATCCTTCACCTCAATACAATCTTTTATTCTATAAAGGTGAAAAACCAGGAACAAGGAATATCTTTATGCAATCATATGGTACAGAAATCATTTCAGGCTTTCTAATGAATTGTGCAAGCACTGTGAATTGAACAGCTAATATTAGCAAATCTAGTATTAGATGAAATCACTGAGCTAGCCAAACACATAACTCAAAAGGTCTGATAAGATACAATATCTGTTACTAATTTATTTTTTTTTATCTCAGAGTAAATTACAGTAATACAAAGTTAATCTTGGAGGCTCTGATGAATTTACTTGCATTATTCCAGGCCACTTTTGTGCCGTTATTCATTGGGTAATTTCCAAAAGTTGACTTAAGGCTGATTTCCAAAAGTTGACTTAAGGCTGGGTTGGAAGTGGGGATAGGCTGCATTTTCTGGATTTCTTAGATTAAACTACGTTCTTTTTGGAATTGTGGTTTATTTCAGAAGATTTACTGCAATAACAAGATGAGTGTGTATAGTGGAAAGAGAAATGGCTGAAAATGCCTGTCATAGCTGTTGAGCACAGTTAAATAGTTTCCTATGTAGGTGTAGCTTTTCATAAGCAGGAGAGGCTGAAGGTGATTTCATTTAGCCACTGGCATCCATGAAAGGTTCACTTTAAAACACCAGATCTCTGATGGCAGTTCTGGCTTCATTCTGGGTCTCAATTCTCTTTTAACAAAGTCCCAATACACGTTACGGGCGGGTAAGGAGACTATGCTGTAGCATAATGAAGTCAAAGTTTTAGCAACATGATTGTTGGGATCCCACATTCAGGTCACTCTGTTTTTTTCATATGCCAGACAAAAAAAAAGTTTTTTAGGAGTTCTAAGAAGACTTATAGGGGCTATTTTTATGGCTATCCTCACATTCGAGCCATCCAAACTAGTAATTCAGAAAGAAAATTAAAAACAAATAAATTATCAAAAATAGTACAGTCCTAGATATATAATATATATATAATATATAATAACCTTGTATGCTTAATCAATGAAATTTTAATATATATTATTTTTAAAGTATTCCTACTTATGTATGTTAGAGAGCAAGATAAGCAAAAGAGCAAGGAAATATGATACACTGTAACCATTGAAGGATTCTCTGAATATTTAGGTCTAGAAGTTGTTTCTCCTTTCTTCCTGATAGTCCAATACAGATGCTTTCATTTGAGTAGAAATCTTTAAAGTTCTTTTATAAAATTCCATTGCATTTTTGAACCATATCACAAATATATGCATGTGTTTAATACTGTATCAGGTTGTTTTTGAGAGAGGTTTCTGTATCTCTCTAGAAACTTCATAAGAGCCATTATTAATGTATAACAAGTTATAGGAAAATCTGCAGAAGCTTTTCAGTCTTTAAGTCTGAATATATCATAGTGGAATAGAAATACCTTGTAAGAACACAGGATTTACATGTTAGTCTACAGTAGAATATAGGAGCTGACATAGCTGACCAGTAATCTGTCTACCCGAACCAATGGCCTATACTAATAGAGTCCAGAGCCATGAGGTCTGTGCAGTTGCTGAATAAATCTGTGCCACATTTTGGAAATTCTCCTGTCTCCTGAAATACCTCCTGCAAAACCACTGCAAGAATGCTCCTGTAGGCAAGAAATATGGATGAATGCAAATGTGGACATCAGCCTGGCAATGTAGAGACAGCCATTGTACTCAGATTAAATACATACTAAGTAGACATCAATTTTGGTTTTGTTTTTGTGGGGAAACTTGTCTGCAATAGAAATTCTGCATTTGCATATGTAAGGCTCCATATGACAGCTATAGCCCTAACCATGTGCCTCTGGTAGGATTTTAAAAATATCAGTAAAAGCCTGCATCCTGACATCCTGGTTTATGGTGTTAGACTATAAATATCTGTATGTACAATTTTACAGACTTATTTTTAGTTCTACAGACACTTGTTCCACCTGTGCTTTAAGCCAATGGGGTACTACCTAGCTTTAAACAGAAGCAGCATATTTGGAGTAATATAGTAAGCCTTGCTCAGAGCAAAGTGCTGCTTAATGAAGCCATGTCGTTTGTGGATGAGACCTTGCTTGCATCCAGCCAGCTCTGAGTACAAGGAGAACAAGGCTCAGGGCTGTCTGCAAAAAATTTGCCTGAAATGAGGCACTGAACATGTGGATAATGGCTAGCTCCCCAGTTTTGAGAGAAAGGATAAGACCAAACTATTTGAAGAGCGGTAACATTAGGCCAGTATTTTCCCATAACTGTGGAGTGCTTGCATGTAGGTCCAGTGCTGCATTCTACTGTGTGAATACAGCACAGATTTTTTTTGAGGATAATGAACAGGCTTTGGTTCAACAAACATAATTTTTTAATTATTTTTAAAGTTTTTAGACATTCCTATTATTTTAATGTGGATGGTCTTTTTGGGCAACAATATGGAATCAATATATATGTGTATTTGTGTACATGTACAATACATCCCTGTATTCGGGCTTATATTTATTCTTATTCATAGATGCTCCAGGAGAAAAATAATAAATTATTAAAATAACAGCTGGAAAGTTAACATAGATACTGGAGGCAGAAGGCAGAATGATTTCAAGTATATCAAGTGAAGGTAAAGCTAACTCCCTGGTGTAAATTCCAATGTAAATTCTGATGCTTTCTGATGTAAATTCCCTGATGTAAATTTCATTGCTTGTTTTCCAGTATTCATACTTGTCCGGGGTTCAGCTGTAACAGTTATTTTTGTCCTTCCTCATAGGTGATGCAGTGCTGTGTTTTCAACTTGAGTCTGAGAACAATGCTGGTAACACACCGGTGTTTTAGTTGTTGCTCAGTAGCGCTTACCCTGATCAAGGACTGTCTCTCATGCTCTCCCACTGAGGAGGGGCATGGGAAGCTGGGAGGAAGCAGAGACAGGACACCTGATCCAAACTAGCCAAAGGGGTATTCCATACCACAGCATGTCATGCCCACTATATAAACTGGAGGGAGTCACCCAGAAGGGCAGATTGCTGCTTGGGTAGGGCTGGGTATTGGTTGGCGGGTGGTGAGCAATTGTATTGTGCATCACTTGTGTTTATTGTGTTTTTTCCCGTTAGTTTTATATTGTCTCCCCTTGTTACTTGCCTTATCGATCATTATTATTAGTTGGAGTAGCAGTTTTGTGCTACACTTTAGTTACTGGACTGTTCTTATCTCAACCTGTTTACATTCTATAGATTCTCCTTACCATCTTGCCTGGAGGGGGTGAACGGCTGTGTTGTGCTGTTACCAGCTGAGTTTAAACCACAACAATGCTTGCATCATTCATAAGATATTCTCTTACTGCAGGCAGTAATCTTGTGGGAAGAAATCCTGAAATCCTTGTGCTTTAGCTAAGCAAAACTGTCAGACAGATCAATTATTCCTGAGTGGATTCACACCAGCAAAACATGCTTGTTATCTGTTGTTTTCCACAAATTCCATACGATATGAATATGCAGAATGCAGATTAGGTCTTGCTGTGCAGAGAAGTGCAGCAGAGGGGTTAGACTCTGATGCCCAAGGCCTCATCTCATAATGCCTCTCTCCTCTCCAACACTGTGTGAGTGTAGGGCAGCTTATGGAAGGGGAAGGGAAAGTCTCTGTGACTAAAGTGATGATTTGGTTGTTTTCTCGCAAATTAAGGCAACCACCAAGGTTTGAATTCTTATTCTCTGGGTCTCAAGATTCAGACTGCTGTGCTTCTGGGGTAGTACAGCTACATGCTGCTGGCTATTCAGAGCTCAACATAAATTGACAGTCTCGCCCTTAAAAAATGCTGGATTTTCTTAACATGGGAAAAAATACCGTTGGAGTGACACATTTCAAAGTGCTGTAAATAGCTCAGCTCTGTTAAACTTGGTGGAATTTGACTGCTAACATCAGTTCAGGATTTTGATAATATTTTGGCAGAAATGAGCCTTGGGGTTCAGCCACAGTGAGTTCATTGTTACTGTTATTTTTGCTCTAGGTTGCACAGCAGGGAGAAACAAAATGAGTGTGAAATCTTGTTAGCCATCTGAAGACCATGTATTTTCTTAACGAATGCTGCACTCCTCTTGCAGCCATGAAATATGCAACATTGTATGTTGATTCTAAAACAAATTGTGTGGAATTTCAACTTTATATATACACTGAAGCTTCCTTTATTTAGCAGATTCTCATGTGAAATCTACCAAGGTGATATTAATCATTTAGCAGCTGCTACAAAAAACAGCTCTTACAAGGCTTGGCTTAGTCTTGCATTGGAGAAATTACTTAGTGACTATAGGCACTTGATACTATCCAGTAAAGAATTCTGAATTTTAGCTTATTACTTTTTATGATGACTATGTTCTTTAGTGTAAACCTGTCATTGCTTGTAAGCAGCCTATCTATACTACAGATGTAAAACAAAAGGGTGGGGCAGGAAGACTTATAAGTGCAGCCTGCAAGAAATCCTTTTAAATCCTTTGAGGAAACCTCCGAATAGTACCAAATGTTAATGAAGAACAGCAGTAAAATATTAGCTGAGTTTCACAAATGAAGATGGGTATTTCATAAATGTCCCAAAAGACCTACAAAATGTCAAAGCTTATAAGCCATTAAGTGTTAGGCTGCTTAGATTCTGAATTCAGAACTGGCGTGGTTTAATTTTTGCATTATCATTAACAGAATTATGCAATACATTGAGGTTTCACAGAACTTTTTAAAAAGCAAGATGCCATGAAATGTGGTTGGGGAATAAGAGACAGGCTGTGCCAGAGAATCTCCACTGCTCCCACTTACTAAAATAATTGATACTTCATTATATGAATACTGTGGGATCTGGGACAGGTTTGCAGCTCCTAAGAGCAAATGCAGATCCAAGCCACAACCTCACTCCCTGTTGGAAAACAGGCATAAACCACCCCTAGAACTGCCTAACCCTGGTTTCCATGAAATGAAATTTTGTACTACTGAGTGAAAGAAGATCCTGGTGTACTCCCCACATAATCCAGTTTGGACAATGAAGGGTCAAGGCTGAGAAAGGTGCTACAAAATATACCTGAACTGTGAACTAGGTGGCCAGGGAGACAACTTTTCTGTAAGTCCAATTAAATTCTTTGCTGAATGTACCTAACACTTACTTAACCTAGTCCACTCATTACTTGAAGAAACAGGATAGAACAGTTTGGCTTTATAATCTATAAATTGCTAGATTTATAATAAACCACCAGCTATAAATGATGCATGGGAAAGAAAATTTACATAAAATGAGGATTAAAATAAAAAGCTGCTAGGGACCATTAAATTTAGGCATTGCTACTGTTGTATGAATATTGCAATTAAGCATCTGCTTAAGTATGAAACGTTAATTGATCCCAAATTAAATGAACTAAGTACTTTCATATACCACAAGTCTGAGTGTAAAATGTTTGCAAAACCAGCACCACAGTGGTGAATGTGCACAGCTGCTTTTGGTTGTAACTTTCTTTTACATGATTAAATGAAATTTTTCCTATTCATTTGTATTCCTGAACATGGGACTATGCCTTGGAGGAACTGCCACATCTGTATCTATATAAGTGGAAGGAGATTAGGGCATCCAATAACACCTCTGTATAACAGGAACTTTAATTCTTGAAGAGACCTTACAATCTGAGCCTTGAGAAGCAGCAGTCAAACTGAGGAAGCTCCCCAGTGAGGTTCCTGTATTGAAGGATCACAAAGTATGAAACAAAAGGAGTCGGGGGTTCCTTGGTTAGCTGTTTGACACTGATAATCAACAAAGCGGTAAACAAAACTGTGGCAAGAAATAAATAATGTGGTGTGCTTACAGTTATTTGCATTTGTTGTCATAGTCCCTTGTCTTTGTGGAACTAAGGACTGTTTCTAGAGGTGTTGAGAATTTTATTGCAATGGCAAGTAGAAATTAGATGCATATAAGGATTTTTTATATGGGTTTGGGGGATTTCTACCTTTTGTATTGTTCAAGATAAATCTTTATATGTGCTTGGACAATAAAGGTCTCTTAAATACTGACTTGTGTGACACATGCATTCCACAAAGCAAGCTGATGTGTTTTGGAAGTGTAGATGAAGAATTTGGATATGTTCAAGTGAACTGCTACATTTTTTAATTCTAACTCTTAAACTCTGCTTGGTCTGTGAGAAAGTGAACAATTGATTTTCCTGCTTTGGTAGCTAAACAGAAACATTAAATGTTAGGAGAAAAAAGACAAAAGAAGGAAAAGAAGATGCATGGGGGTTTAACTGAAATAAGCATATTTTCATGTTTCTCACTGAAAAAGTCTGTTTTTGATGCCAAATGAGAGATTTAGTTTCCTGGTTGAGTCATATTTGACAAAAAAAGAAATCAGTGAATATGTCAAGTAAGAATGAGGTACCAGGTAGAAGCTCTGCTTGGTGTGGAGGCATTCCTTTTACTGAATACAATAATGTTCTGTTGTTCCTATTCTCATGCTGGCTCCCTTCACTGACTGTGGGAAATGGGGAAAAGAAGCATCTCATACTTAAGTAGGCAACTTCTTCACTGCCTGGCAGTTCTTTTCCTTCTCTTTCCCACTGTTTGGTTTTGAAGTTCTTCATCACAGAAATCCCTCACAGAGCAAAGGAGTGTATGAAAATCAGACAGAAACCCTCTGATCCCCTGATACAGAGGACACAGCACACACCGTTTCAGAAAAGGACAGAATAGAGGATTTAAGGGCAAAGGGATAAGCTTTTTTTCAGGGAATAGAGGCATTAGTTGATGGAAGGACTGGCTGAGATGAGTCGGTGAATGACTTGGATTTTGGTAAGCAGAAAGGTTATGTGAGAATATGCACTTTAGGGATGGCATCCTGCCTCACTCCTGTGCCCATCATGTCCAGGCACAACCTGAATGGCAGTACATCTGGACCTGTCACGCAGAAGCCAGAAACTTCACGCTAGCTCTAATTCACATTTACCTGCTGATAATCGTACTACCCAATGTGGCTGCAACAGAGCTTGGCAGGTGTTTATGTCTCTCTGGTCTGTTTACCTTAAGAGAAAACTGCTGCATTATATAGAAATTATCTTCCCCCATTGGGCAGCCCATATATTGTTCCAATACACAGCTTTCCAATTAGCTGTGCTGGAGTTTTCAGAATTGAGAGCTATTTCACTCTATGTCTCCCTGGAATTTCCTACCAGTGCTTAAAAGGAACATGTGCAAAGAAAATCTGAATGCTTTCTGTGGGTTGAATTTTCATCACACACCTCATTGTGCAGGGATTAATTTCTGAAGTGAAATCCTGTGTAGATCTGTTTAGACTTAGCCACAATGTATTTAATATTATAATATATATAAGCTAGGGAAGTATGTTGTAGGGTGCTGTTTAGACAATACGTTCATTTCTTGTAATATGCACGTTGTTAAATTCATTAGTATTTGGTGCTTGCGGGTAGATAGGATTAGCTGCAGGCTCTGTTTTTGCAAGCAGGAAGCAGCTACTTAGGATGTGTATGTGTGGGTACTGAAAGTGAAATGAAAAGTAGCAACTGGTAATGAGAGTTTTTCATACTGAACAGAAAATAATATCAAATGAGGCCTTGCTGAGTTTTCTGTTTGACTTAGCCTTTTCTTTTCAATACTTGGGTCTTGGCATGGTTTTGCATGTCTTGCCATGGTGTTGGTGGAGACCTGATGGTCTCTGCGTGACCATATCAGGAGCCCCTGTAAAGAGGGGTTTAGTGCCTCATAGTCGCTCTCTATTATTTCTGTAGAGTTCAGGATTCCTGAGCCTGCAGTACAGCTTATTGCAACCTGCACCTTTCTTACCCCCACAGGCAGTCATGTAGCACAGTGACAGAGAGGTTTCCACATGCTAGCAAAGATCCCATCCTGTGAACTTTTGGATATCTATATCTCATTTCAAAGTCAACCAAAGCTGAGGGCACTTAGGCTTCTCCAAGACCAAATAGATAGAAACCACAATGTCTTCCAGGAAAGGAAAAGAAACTCTGTGCTAGCCCTAATCCTAATGGCTTCTAGGCTTAGTAATTCTTTTGAAAAACATTGGTGCTGGTTTCTGTAATTTCTAACAGTCCATTTGTAAATATTCCTATTAACAATATACAGTTTTGAAATTAAATGGGGCCATGACAAGCCACTCCACTTTAGACTAAAAGCTAGGAATAAAGTCAGGCCAATTCAAAACAATTGATGTCATTCTCAAGGCTATCCTTACTGTTAAGGTGATTCAGATGTTAAATCAGCTTAATGCTTCTATCCATAAAACATCAGGTGAAAATCTAACACACTGATTAATTTGTTATGTTTGCTTTTCATTCACAACATTGCAAAGCCAGGCTGTTTTTAGAACTCCGATGTTTTATTCATAAATATGTTTTAAAAGCAACAATAAATTTTAAATGCTGCTAAAGCAAAAAAATGTGTAAGTTAGAAGCAGACATAACTACTTCCTTTCAAACAAAAAGTTAATTAGGGATTATAGTATTATTTACTTCAATAGTTAGAATTATATTTTACTGTATACAGACTTTGCCCAATTGTTACCTTATTTTAAGTTAAAAAGAAAACACAAAGAAAAAATAAGTCAGGTACCCATCAGACAGCATAGCTTCACATAGGCTTCAGAGCACAGAAAATGAAATGGAAACCATCTCTGCAGGAAGAGTGCTTCATAATTCAAAAGTGAAGTACACAAACATCAGCTGCTATGTGTTACTGCTTCGTATGCCGTATGAAGGATGTTATCACTCATACTTTTTAAATAGCTCTTTAAATGGCTTGTTCTGTATAGCTTGCAGCTGTCTGCATTTTATATGTCTGGAGGAAATGTACAAATTGTGGACAGATTTGCACACATTCAGCGTTTTATCTAAAAGATTTTTCAGGGATAAGGTCACTATAAAAAAAATTAATCAAGGAAAACCAAGCTTGGATAGACTTGACTTTGCCTTACAGAAATGGTACAGCAAGAGATTTCCTTTTCATCACCATTAATTTATATAGAATCATAGAATAATAGAATAGCTAGGGTTGGAAAGGACCTCATCTAGTTCTAGTCCTCCTGCCATGGGCAGGGACATCACACACTAAACCATGTCACCCAAGCCTCTGTCCAACCTGGCCTTGAACGCTGCCAGGGGTGGAGCATTCACAACTTCCCTGGGCAACCCATTCCAGTGCCTCAGCACCCTAACAGTAAAGAACTTCTTCCTTATATCCAATCTAAAATCCCCCCATTTAAGTTTTAATCCGTTACTCCTTGTTCTATCACTACAGTCCCTAAAGAAGAGTCCATCCCCAGCATTCCTGTGTCTCCCCTTCAGATACTGGAAGGCTGCTATGAGGTCTCCACGCAGCCTTCTTTTCTCCAGGCTGAACAGCCCCAACTTTCTCAACCTATCTTCCTATGGGAGGTGCTCCAGTCCCCTGATCATCCTCGTGGGCCTCCTCTGGACTTGTTCCAACAGTTCCATGTCCTTTTTATGTTGAAGACACCAGAACTGCACACAATACTCCAAGTGAGGTCTGATGAGAGCACAGTAGAGGGGCAGGATCACCTCCTTTGACCTGCTGGTCATGCTTCTTTTGATGCAGCCCAATATACGGTTGGCTTTCTGGGCGGCGAGCTCACACTGAAGCTGGCTCATGTTCATTTTCTCATTGATCAACACCCCCAAGTCCTTCTCCTCAGGGCTGCTCTGAATTTCCTTTTTGCCCAACCTGTAGCTGTGCCTGGGATTGCCCTGTCTCCACTGTCAGACCTTTTACTTGGCTTGGTTGAACCTCATAAGGCTGGCATTGGCACAACTCTCAAGAGTGTCAAGGTCCCTCTGGATGACATTCCTTCCCTCCAGCGTATCAACTGAACCACACAGTCTGGCGTCATCTGAAAACTTGCTGGGGGCACACTCAATTCCACTGTCCATGTCAGCGACAAAGATGTTAAACAAGACCGGTCCCAACACCGATCCCTGAGGGACACCACTCGTTACTGGTCTCCAGCCGGACATTGAGCCATTGACCTCAACTCTTTGTGTGGGGCCATCCAGCCAGTTCTTTATCCACCGAGTGGTCCACCTATCACATTGATGTCTCTCCAACTGAGACAAAGATGTCGTGTGGGGCAGTGTCAAACACTTTACACAAGTTCAGATAACTGACATTAACCTAATCTTAAACATTACAATGGTAATCGTGTATTCTCTTAGTTTCCTAACAGCTCTCATGTACAACTAGTCCTTCACTTTCACCCTTCAAAACTAACAAGCAGAATGGTGTGTGCATCTTGAGTCTACCTCTTGCTCCAGAAAGTTAACATTTCCCCAGAAAATCTTCCTTTCCAATTTACTTTATGGTTTACTCATATTGTAATCCCTTTTCCCCCCCTTCCACTCATTAATCCTCTCTGCACACTACAACAGTTCTTTGATCATTCAAGACTGAAAAGTCTGTGCAAATCAAAATGATGTTATTTCATGCTGGATTTCTAAGGTAGGAATTTTGCCCAGAATTAATATCTAAACTGCATTTACAGTCATGAAGAGAGACAGGTGTCATCAAGTGTATAGTCATCCTACATATCTAAAATATATATCTCATTAATTATTCCTTGGAGATATTTGAAAGAAGAATACCTAGGTGGCAGGCATAAGATGCAAAGCTACATGGTCAGCCTTAGGACACCTAAAGTTAAGTGAGATGAAGCAACTGCATAAAAAATCTAATTGGTTCCTAACTACTCATATACTCATTCCAGCTGGGAAGCCACTGTTCCCTATATGTTCCAAATTACTTCCTTCATTTTTTTTTTCCCTAAGCCAAATCACATTTTGTACTGATATTTTCAGCCAACTCTGTTGCTGGCTGTTGAGGAGAGAGGCAGTCAAATTCACATCAGCTAACATAATTGAGGATGTGCTAGAATAGTTAGCTTCTTACTGGGGAGTAACATAAGAAAGTAGTAACAATTTCATAAAAAGTGACCTCTTCAGGGTTTCTCAGATCTATGCAGCTGTTGAATGTTTACATCGCTTATGAGTTAGATTGCTTTTTTTCTTTCTAAGATGTTTGGTTTTCATAATAGTTGATGTTTATCCCTAGAAATTTTGTGTACAGAACAAATGCATGGAATGGCTTAAGAAGTACTGACCCTGTGTTATTTATGCCCTTAAAAGAAACAGAAATAGCTTAAAAAACGCAAGCATTCTATTTGGACTGCATAATACAAAGCAGTAAAAGCTTTTTTTTTTTTTTTTTTTTTTTTTTTCTTTCCTCTTGAAGCATTTCTTTTACTTTTTTTCTCTAACTGAACTGGCAATTTGGAAATAGCAAATTTTGTGGATCGTGCATGGTAATTTCTAAGAAAAGTCTTAGTTGTTTTACACTTCCTGTCTGACTTCTGTAAATCATTTTCACTCCTGTCTTTTATCCAGTAAATCCCAATGTTTCTTCCTCCTTCTTATACTTCTACACCAGCAATGAAAATAACATAAAGTGTCTCATTCCCTGCTTTGCTGCTATGACACTGCTATTTCTGTGTTCCCAGTCCAATCCATACCTTTTTCCTGTGCAAAAGGCAGGGAGCTGGTGCTGAGCTGTGGCGCTTCAGGAATAGGTGTCTTCTCTCTAACTATAGCTGTGCGTCATAACCCTATGAGCTTGAGGGAGAATGTGATAGGTAGAAGAGTTCCCTTGCCACATGGTGTGACATGAGAGGGAATTCTGTGTTATTTTACACAGTTGCAAACATTCAGTCTTATTCACATTTGTGCTACAAGTACACTTTTGAAAATTATATAGGCCAATGAACTTCCTCAGCTGTATTGCATCCTTTCCTGGAGCAAACAGACAAGTGATGTGTGACAATTCTTTTTCACCCCTCCGACCACACAGAGTTACTAAATTCATATTTCCATCACCTGGACTGAATCAGAGCCGGCCAGAATATTCATCACCTCATAAGACAGTAGGATCCTTTGATGAATGTGCATGATGAACACAGCATCCAGTCCAACTCACAATATTATCAGACAGATAACTTCAAAGAGAAAGTCATAATGTAGGTTTCCAATTTTAGCTGCTTTTGAATTTTATTAGTGAGAATCTGCTGAATTTAATAGCATAGCAATAAATAACAATGTAACCAAAGAGAAAGGCCAAATTGCATTAAATCTTTTGTCTATCCTACCTGCTAAATTTTGTGGAGCAGCCTGATAATCTCACGCTTTACTTGTCAAGTCTTCACCACATCAAGTGATACAGAAACACAGTGTAAAGAATGGGATTTTTAGTCTGTGAGGAGAGTTCAGGTTGAGTCCCTCAGCCTTTTTCTGATGCTGTTAAGATATCCTCATTAATGATCTGGATAACAAAATAAAGAATAAGCTTATTAAACTTTAATATAAAGTCAAGATGGATGATTTGAAAGCACTTTGGAAAAATCAGAAAGGTCAGAATTCAAAAGTTCTTGATGACTTGAAGAAATACTCTAAAACTGAGGAGACAAAATTCACTGAACACAAGTTTGTGCTTCAACATTTAGGAAGATGAATTCAAAGGTGTAAGTACAAAATGAATAATAACAGTTGTCAGAGATACAGCAGTGAAGGCTGTGAGAGTTGTGGGATATCACAAATGAAACATGAATCCCTGCTGGGATGTTATAGCAAAAAGAAAAAAAGTGTATCTCATTCTGTTATGTATTAGCAAGAATGGTGTATAAAGGAACCAATTACTTCCTCGAGTAAGTACTGGTGAAAAACTGGAACTTGGACAATACATTTAAAGAAGGATCTGTAAAAAAAATAGAGAGTACTGAAATGAAAGAAAAACACCTCTGAAGCAGCTGATCTTATTTAATCTAAAGAAGAGAACAGATGGGAGCATGGTAGCAGACTGTGGCTACTAAAATGTCACCATAAGGATATTCTCCATAGTTATCAGTGGCAAGAGAAAGGTTACTCTGCAGCGAGGAAAATTCAAGGTAACTACTCAAGGGGAAAATGAGTTTATTCCCACTTTGGAGTATGGAAAGGTGCTTCTTGAGTGGTTTCTAGCATTTTATTTTTCTGAGATGGTGTAGTTTACATCAGTTTACTTCCAGATACCACGTTCAGTTCTGAAGTTCCCTTCCTGACAAAAATGTTGTTGATTCTATAAGAAAATCTGTGAAACCAGCCAGTCTTTAAGAATAGTGGCTGTTTTATTTTGTTACTGTGAAAACTGTTTTAGAAGAGATGAATATAAGTTGTCCTAACTTGAGAGACAATGCAAGTACAAAGAGAAATACATGGAAGATTATTTATTCGACTCATAATTTACTGTGGTATTTTACCAAAATCTTCCTTCCAAAATATTTGAAGAATGAAATAGATGGGCAGGAATTTATTTTTGCTGTGTATTTACTCAATTAGAGTTTATGCCTACCAGGTTATGAGCTTTGTCCAACAAGTGACCCATACCGCTGCAGATGCAATTTTACTCATAGATTATATGCTTAATAGAAAAGTAGGTGGGTATCCTTTGACAAATCAACACACAAGAAAAAAAAACCAACAAAGGCCAACTGAGACCGGAGGATACTTTGGCATAATTTTAGAACAAAATTAAGTGAAAATAGCTGTGTATCATTTTGGAACCAAAATCTATTTTCTTCAGCAGACTTTATTTTTATCCTATGCCTTTGCCAGATGATCTAGCATGTCATAGCCGTATGCACTGCTAGTGATGATCCCTAGTGAATAAACCAGCTATTCACCTAAAAAGCTGCTTGGCCACATTAACTTGGATGAAGAATTGTGTCTGAATGAATTGCCAGTGGGTTCAGAGGCATAGTACACCTAGCAACTGGACTTTCTGAAAGACACAAAAAAGACCAAGTACTGTGTTTTCCTTGATGAATTTGAGAGAAATTCAAAAGTAAGCAAATAGAATTGCAAAAATTAATTAGCTCCCAGTCTTGCCTGCAGTTGTATGAAAGTTTAATATTATAATAATGTGGCAGTCAAACGAGGCTCATTCAGGAAAAAAAAAGTAAGTGAATGCATTTCATCCCTACACTCAGCATCACCTCAGAGCTTCTGAGTAGCGTGGGCACAATTGAATGTTGCCATGCCAAGAATGAAATAGGAGGGCCTTGTCATGATATTGAGGTTTCTGCCAGAAAATGGAATAAGAAAGATGGGATCCGAGTCAGATTGAAAAAACAGGTTAAATAAAAATCTCAAAATATGTAGCTTTCATTCACTATGCTAGATATCAGACAGCATCATCTTGCTGGCATCAGACTGATTCAGTACTGCTTGGGATACTGGACAGAAACTCAACTCAGCATAACCTGACTTTTTCATAACAGCCATTGTTCTTCTAGACAGCTGTAATAAAATCTCATATTTATGTGGTGCTGTGTTGAGATGCATATTTCTTTTACCTAGTTTTGATGATGAAACCTTAACCAATTACAACTTTACAGAAGAATGTTGTGCCAGTGAAGAATTTTGGATAGATGATCTTATTTTTTTGTACTATAGTGACAATTAGAACATAAGGAAATAGTAGTGGGGTTCATGAACACAATATCAATGCAATTTTTTGTGGGGGCAACTTTTGGATGCTAAATTTTAGATCTACTATTTCCCATTCCTTACTCAAAACTACAAAAAAAAAAACCCCTAGCTGAAACAATGCGTTTAAAACTATTACAATACTATTGTAATTTGTATATTTCAGGAGTTTTGTCTAAAAGGTACAACATCTTTACCTAGCAATTGAATTAATTTCCTAACTTTGTTTTTAAAAGTGAAGTGCAATATGTGAAATAATAGGTGAATTTGGAAGGACTTTGAACTTCCATTCAGTTAGTTTGCAAACATTGCAAATGTTCATTTGATTCATTAAAATCCTTTCATGTGGGGCCTCTGACCTGCCACAGTGCATCCTTCTCCTTTGCTTCTATAAATATATTCAGTCCCTACAAGCTTCATTAAAAAATGAGCTCCCAGGTTCAAGAAATTTTGACAGATGCTTATCAAAAGAGCAGAATTTCTTCTGCTTGCTCTCTTTTTTATCTCTTGCCTATCAGTTCCAGTTCTATGGAGCTCATAATTTGAAATATGAACAGAATCTTGCCTTCTATTTCAATTATGTGGAAGCTATCCTTTTTAGGGAGGAAAAATTTCTATCCCTGAGCAGATACTGTGTGCTGGGAAATAATGAATGAACTCTTTAATCAAGATCAGCCTATTCTCCAAATATCTGAACAAGATTGAATTCATTTTCACATGGTTGAACTCTGCAGGAGGTTTATGGTAATCAACGTAAGGAAGGTCATCAGCCTGCACAAAATTTCGGTACAAATTAGGTTCTCATTTTATGTAATAACAGTTGTAAAATTTTGTTTTCATTATGAAGAAATTGCCACAAAAAGAGAATAAATTCACATTAAATACAGGAGTGTAAATTCTCAGAATGCTGCCAAATTGATCATTCACTGAACTGTAACCGCAAAAGATTTTTCCTAAATGAGTTTATAGTTCTTTCAGCATAACATGATTACTATCCCCAGAGAAAATGACAATGCCTTTTGCAGGTGGTGGGATGTGATGCAGTTATAGTTCATGAGGAAGGCATGGTTCAAGAATTTAATTAAGTACATAGCATTAAATGGCTAAATCTGTACTTTACCTGCATTTTACTAGTGAAATAAGTCCATGACCATTCCCTGAGACTAGCCGGTGTCCACACTAGTCAAGTCTAGCCTCCAGAACAGAATAGTCTCAGATTATGGGCCTATCAGCATGAGATGACTCCTGAAATGTATTAGGGAGGTTACTGGGAGTGCAACAGTTGGTCTGAGGCATACGTTGTATCAGGGTTCACTCTAACAGTGTGATAAATATAAACTGCTTTAACAATGTTCAAATAGAGCTGTAAAGTTTCCCTTCTGAAAAAAAAAAACCCTGACTTATAAATGCAACCCTTCAGAGACATCTGGGAATCCACAAGATACAGCTATTATGTGTGTCCTGATTGTGGGAAAATCTTTAATCAGACATCACAACTAATTATATGCTAGAGAATCCAACTATAAGACCTGAATCCACAAAACTAAACTTTATTGCTTCATCTATTAGAGAATCTTAAAAAAAATAAATGTCTTTTAAGATGATAGGCCTGGTGATGGACTTTGTTGAAAGACTGCTTTGGAGACATATAGTTATGTTTAATAGAGTGAGAAAGAGCAGCATGCTGTCTAGGTAAGAATGATGGTGAAGAGGGATGTTTTGAGAAACTTTTTAAAACCAGAATGCTTTGCAAAGCAAACCCCATAAAAGTAATTAGCTTCAGAGGAGATAACAAAGCTTATTAAAATGTATTCTTCTGTCTAAGGGGGGTGTAACATCATACAATGGAGATTTTACTGCACATATTAGAACAATGCAACCAACAATGCCTTGAAATTAATGTTTCTGGGCATCACATGTAATTTCAATTGTATTATGTTAATATGTTAAGAAAAAATGTATGTAAGTCTTTTAGATAACATTTGGGTGCTGAGCTGGTAAACGAATGAAGGGAATTATCCTATAGTGGGAATAAGGGACTGAGAAACAATTAAAGGAAGGTAATTAGAAAATGCCCTCAAACTTAAGCAATCAGCTATTGGGAGAACAATAAGAAATCACTATAAGATCAAAGACATCATCAATAAAGGACTCTTTGGGGAGGAAGATGGGAAAAGAGTCAATAATTTTAGAGAATTACTATTGAAGCTGCTTTTACCAAGCATCTTAAATACCATATAGATGTCTAGTCACTCAGATTCAGAAAGGATAAATTCCTCTTGACAGCTAAGAATATCAAGGCATGGCAAGCCCATGATGTGAAGAGCAAATAGAAGAGCAAACTAAAAATGGAGAAGAGTTGCAACACTATGAAAACACATCATGGACGTAAGGAAAAGTTTCCCCTCTCTTTTTGCTGAGGAGCAGTGCTGTCACAAGATGAGATGGGCTTCCAGAAGAAGGAAGAGTTTAACTACTTGAAGCACTGAGATTCCAGTGCAACAAAATTGCTTCATAATTAATTTTAAGCTTAATTATGGCTAGTATGCTCAGATTTGCTGATAATTGCTAGTTCTGGGTGTTCTGGCATAGAATGTGTCCTTTTCAGTCTAATAGTAAATCTTAGAATACTAGGTTGGAGGAAGAAAGGTTGTAGAAGAAAGACATAAGGCTGCAGAGCAGAAAAGCAATTCATAGGCAGAAGACAGCTACCTTTTCATAAGGATATTAGCATTAAATGTTTTACAAAGCCTCAAAGTGTTTCAAGTTATGGTTGCTTTAAAATGATTATTTTGAGAGTTTAAGAGAAGAACCTCTGAAATACCTTTTTTAACTATGTGATCATCTGTAAAGTCAACTGCTTTATAAAGATGTGCATTAATATCCACCACAGGGAGATGCTCCAGGGTAATTTTGTCACAGGTTTCATTACAATATTAAAAAATTTAGAAAACTACCAAAAGACTATTTTCTGACCAGCTTAACTTGCAGGGAAGATTTTAAAGATTTCATGAAAGCAAAGGTTTAGCAGATCTCTTGCAGAAGTGCAGTGGCCTGAAGTGAGCTTGCTCAGGTACTGGGACAGTGCAGGTGTGTTATACTGTTGTACAGCTGTGCATGCATTCTGCTCATGACTGTACTGGGCTGTACAGGCGGTCCAGCTAGCAAGTGTAGTATGTCATTCATAAACTCTGCCTCGGCTCCTTAATGCAGAAGATGGAAGCATGAGTTTTTATTCAAGGCGACAGTTTGTCTGGAAAGTAAAGGCCTGAATTACGCAAACACTTGTAGCAGATGCTTTACTTAAGTGGGTACTTTGAGTCTCAAAACCATTTAAGTCTACAATTTTCAACATCAAGGAAAAACACTTCTGTAGATGCTGAAGGGTCAGATCTATTTCACCAACTCTTTGATCTCCCTGGTTGAATGGTATTGGTAGCAGTGAGAATTATTATCATTATAGTGCACATTCCTGCATCTTTTTGCTGATAAGATAGAGCTCATGAGCCATGTTTTCACTTATAAATACATATTTGAGCCTTACAAAAAAGGTAAATGAGCTTTACTGTGCTATACAATATGTTTATCTGTGAAAAGCATTAATCTTGAACACAGACTGAAATGTAATGCATTAGTGACATGTAAAATCACAACAAAGATTAAGGTTTTGGTTCTATAATTTGTGTAAGAGGTTTTGAGTGATAATATTAAGTGCCATTGCTTTCAGAGCTAGTGAGAAAGAGGACTCTTTTCAATATCAAACAAATGGAAGATAAAAGAATTTTTCAGACATTGAACATGAAAGACATGAAAAAGGGTGGAGACAAAGAAAGCTGCACTTTGAGCACACTCTTTTGTTGACCTATATCTCATTTAGCCAATGGGTGGCCTACAGGCTGAATCCTGCTCACCAGGGAGTGCTATCCAGCTCTCAGGAATGCCTAGAGATGCATCTGCACTGTATTATTGCTGGGGAGCTTGTCCAGGGCGCTGGAGAGTTCTGTGGATCTGTATGGTGCTCTGCGCTAGCCAGAAGCCAGAATGCTAGGTCCAGACTTCAAGGGCTGTACTGAGACAGAGCTGATAAACCCTGCTGGACATGAGCTGAGCCTGTGCAGCCAGATATCACTGTAGCAGATTATATGATACCTCTAGCCATATCTGTTTTTTTCCCTATTAAACAGGATTAATCAGGTAACAACTCAGTAGATGGTTATCCTGTGCTATTATTTGTCTCCTCATTATCTCTTGGTGTCTTTTTGCTCAGGAGTGGATTTAGTATGGTATAACTGCATGATAGCTTTGAGCTGTATTAGAACAAAAGGTTTCAAGGGTGAAACCACCACTCTGGATATAATTGACATATCCAGTTGGTTGCATTGCAATATATTTGGTTGACAAGCAGAACTCATTAAAAAGTACCTGATTGCCTGTGTACCTTGTTACATTTAATTTCAGTGCATTAAATCTGATGTGAATTAAATCAAATTTAGTGGCAATGAAAGAACAGTGGTGTAAGGGTATGGGGCTCACTAGATTAAGGTTGCAGAGGCATGAATCATTCTAGCTGGAAATGTATTTGTTTCCTACTTCAAAATGCTGACTGAGAATGTGAAAATGTATAGTCAATGTAGAGAGGGGATGATATGGCTGAGGAAACCAAGTGGACATAAGGTGAAGGCAATGTCAACAAATGCCAGAATCTGTAATGGTGCTAGCAACAGGACTAAGCAGCTTAAAACCCAAAGTGAACTGCATAACTTCAAAGTATGTGTTTGACAGAGTGATCAGCTATTAGATGATTGCTCCTACTGCAGGAATAAAATGACTATGGTATAGCAGCAAGTCTGTGACTATATAAGAAATTATTTTGAAACCTTTTGCAACAACTCTTCCATTTTGATTAACCACAACCCATTGAGTATGTGTTCTTCACAAGACAGAACTCAGATGACAGAACCCAAGGAAAGAATGATAATGCAGTTAACGACATTTTCCTCATTCAAGAATCCTCTCATTAAAAAATAGACTCCTTTGGTAAAAGAAAACGTCTAGTAAGAAGTGTTGAAATTAGTAAACAATATCCTAAATTGATATTATTTTAACTATATCTGAAAACTTAAATATTTGATTAAAGGCAAAAATTTTGAGTGATTTTAATCTTCATAAAAGTATCAATTCAAGTATCACAAGCAACTAATTTTGACTGAAAAAAATGAAACCTGGCAAATTTTCACCTTTCAACACAAGCAACTTTGTTCTCTTTCATTTTTGTGACTTGTAGATCAAAATCACTTGTAATAATGATTGTCATAAAACTGTTACTTAATATGTTCTTTTTTTTGTCATGATTTTAGGCAGGATTAAAGATGAAGACACCCCATGTAGGTAAGTTGAGTTTTTCTTGGACTTCATTTGCTTTTTTAAACTTGCGACTCCTTTACATGTACGGGGAACTTAGAAATTCACTGTGCCTCTATACACCTACATGTAGAAGTCTGCTCTGAGATATCTCAAACTACAGTCATGTCTTTTGTCTAAAGGCTTGTTATCTGATCCAAAGACTTCACTGGGATTAAAATGTATGTTGAGGCAATATATTCCTTGACAGGAAGCTGCTGTTTTAATTAGTGTGGGAATTCACATGGTGTTTTGAACTGTTTTGAGCCAGGATGCAACCAGCTAATGGGCTGAGAAACAGCACCATTCTTTGTCTTACCTTCTCTATTAGCCTTGTTGAGAGGTGCAAGCCTGCTCTTAGACTCACACTGACTGCATGTTTGGTTCAAAGAACTGTTTTGTGCTGAAGGACCAACCTGTGTAAAGCTTGTGGGCTTATTGCTTGTTTCACTGTTCCGGGAAGTTGTGCCACAGCATCCTTATCACCCACAAACATGGCTTCAGCATTTTAATAGCCTTCCATTGCTGACAGTGTTAAAAACCTGCACACCTTATAGGCATGACCATGGTTTTCTTTCTGGTTTCACCTCAGTGCTGTGCTTTCAGAAGCAGATCATCAGGTTGACTGTTTCGGACCTTCAGGGGCAGAGACCTGGCCTTTGAACGACACAAGTCTTTGTGTCCAGTAGGTTGGTGTATTGAGGGGGTGGTTGTAAGTAAAATGAAGAAGAAATGGATAATTGCAGAAAAAAAGTTCTGCTTTAGACAGAAAGTTGTATGTTCTGTCCTGCATTGGCTTTCTGATGTTATATTTGAATGTAAGGAGAAAATGGGAGTGGGATAATGAAATGGAATAAATGTGGCAATGACTTGTTTACCATGTACATAAGTCTGTTTCTGTACTTGTCAATTATGAGTTCAAGATGACGATGTTTAGTTTGAGTAAATGGCATAAATTAAATACATTTTTAAAGAATGAATCAAGTTAGCAAAGTTTTATTAGCTCAGGAGAAAAGCAAATTTGCCTGTCTGATAGAAAGGAAAAGGATTTTTGAAGTCCCAAATCCATTCATTTTTCAAGCTGCATAGTAGTCAGACATAATGTTCTCTCTTGGATGAACTTTTTGATCACTGGGACCAAATGCTCTGTTCCACTGCATTATTTATTACATTTATTTCAGTGGGAAACCCATTTTCGAGTAGCAAACGTCTTGTAAATACAGAAAAATCAAATAATTGCCTAGACAGAGCTCCATAATTATGTTGCTAAAAGCAAAACAAAGTAAATTGTAGTACCATAATAGTTCAGCTGTATTGTTTGCTGTATGCAGCAAATGCATGGAACAGTCCATATGAATTCAGTCTGACCCTAAATGCTTACAGGACTTTCATGTGTAAGACCTTAAAAAGAACTAAAATGCTGTTTGTGATGTCTCAGCCAGAAGTCATGGGAATGAGTAACAATCTTTAGCTCAGGCTCTTGATGAGAACTACCGCAAGAGGAAAAAGGATTACATTAGACCTATGAAATAATAATCAAAGACTGTGGTACACTTGGAATGTTCTCTTTTTATTTTAAATATACCTATTACAATAATTTGTTAGGCTTATATAGAGCACTATTATTTACATAATTCAGTGTTTATCCTTTGGGGAGAATTCCATTGCTGAATAAATAAGAGTCAGTGAGCTGCTTGTTAACCATCTTGGAATCAGAGTTCTGAAATATTAGTTTCACACAGATGATTAAAGTCCTTGAAATGGTTACAGTTTCCTGTAGTTTCATACAGTGAATATCTTCTGACTGCAGTCAAATTGTGTTGAAAACTCTAAGCATAGCTATAGGGAATCAGAAGAAAGTTTAACAACAACATTAAATTAGAAAAAAACCCAACAAAATCCTGAAAAACATCAGTGGTTGAAACCCTATATTTTTCAGACGCATTTCAGGATGATGGTATTGTTAAAGGGAACAAAGAATAAATTTGGTAAAATCTTTGCTATAAAATGTCTAGATCATGGGGTGAAATATACAATCATTAATAAATAAAAAATACAACTTTTTACAAGGTCTCCTTTCAACATGGCATCTTAAAATGTGCTTGCAGGTAAGACTGGTTTTCATTTTTTTAAATTAAAATTCAATTTTCCGTGGTTACTATTCCTTACACATGACTTTATGCATCATATATATATTATATAAAACACATAAAATATTAAATTGTCAGTACAAGGAATATCATTAGCTGAGAACATGAAGCAAGGGTTCATATAAGATCCCACTCAATGCTATGTGTGTAAGCTCAAATAGAAAGGGACTTTGGTCCTGATCTTGCACTAAGAAAGTAAACATGGTCCCATGTTTTGACATACAGAACTTACTGTCTTTAAAGAGATCATACTAGTCCTGTATGTGTCACCCATCCCATTTTCATGTGACCCACTACAGAAAATAAGTTTGAATCAGGACAAGCAGCTGAAAGGTTTTTCTCCTAATTCTCATCAATATATTTCAGAGGTCAAGTCCATGGCACATTAAGTGAGTGTCTGAATATCTATGACATTCAGCTATGGCACTCAGCTTCATTTCCCCAACATACAGAAGGACAGAAGGGAAATGCAGCTCATAATTACCAGGCGTTTATCTAAAAAATGTAACATTATTAGCATTATCATGGAATAGAAACTATCGTTAATTGACCACAAGCCTGTGTGTTCAACAAAACATCTTTGATTTCAGTAGCATTACAGTTTGGCAAAGAAGAGTTTCTGAATTATCTTTGTTACAGATTTGAATCTGGCACATTTAAGACACCCACCCACCTATTCAAATAATATTTTAAAGCAAAATTAATGTCTGATATAAAATAACAGTTGTGTTGTAAATGTGGAAAAATAGTCTACAAAAAATAAGTATAAAAGTGATCTCAGATTTATGACTATGTTTCATATAAACAAGTCCAGGTGACTATTCTGTGTGTTAGAAATGGCCCTTGGTAGGCAGTGTCACAACAGCACATCACAGTTTTCACAGTTTACTATAACACAGTTAGATTCACAATGTGATGACACCTAATTTAAGAAAAATAGTATTTTACAAGCTATACATTTGGCATCTATTTTTAGATTTTTTTAAATTTCTTTTTCAGTTCCTTTTTTCATTTTCCTTTTTTCTTTTCTTACAAAATAGTGCAAAATTACAGTGTGTTAATAGAATGTTTTGCAAATCCTAATAAAAAGTCAGTATATTTAACTCTTTTGTTCATTCACTGGAAACAGTTTGGCACATTAGGATTTTGTATAGATGGAAAAGCTTCTCATTTTCTTCCCTTCAGTATATCCACTGAATCTTTAAAACATTAAATTGCACCAAGGAGTTAATTTTCCAGACTTTTAAATCTCATCTCTCATAACATGTGTATTACAAAACAAAACAGCAAAGGAATATGTAGATTTTGGGTTAATTTATTTGCCAAAGAGCATATGTCAGGTAGGCTTTTCTTATCATGTTATAAAGGGATTGATGAGAACATTTTTCATCCGGTGACTGCTGAAGTGTTTAGTTAGAGCTTCAAAGCCCTATAGGAAATTTATGCCAACTTTATATATATGGAAATGTTGGTTTACCGTATATCTTTCAAATTTTGCTATCATGTATGTCCTCGTATCTGACTGTATTAAGCCATGGGGATAACGTTTCATCAAAGCCTGATTTTGACTGGACTAATTCGTATAAAGAATAACAAACAATTGCTTTTGCTGCTGATTTGCAATGATTAAATGATTTTCCTACTAATTGTTTACTTAGGAATGTTAATAAAGAGTTCCTCCTGTATGAATACTTCATTTTTACAGACTGGCACCATAACTCAGAAAAATACCACTGTTCATTTCTTGGAACAGAGAAGTTTTCTGCATAATCATAAACAGGTATGGTACAGACTGCAGGAGTGAGAGTGTCCTAAATTACCCTGTGTGCCAAGAAACATGCAGAAGATGTCTGATGAATTTTGGTTCAGTTCTATGCCTCCTTGGCTGAAAGCAGGAATGAGAAACCTGACTGAGATCACCAAGTCTATTAAACTGGAGGTAAAATGCTCTCTGCCACATGAGCAAATCTCTGAACTGTTCACTGCACAGGGACTGTTGGTTTCAGTTAATTGAATAGAGAATATGGTGACATAAACGATTCCAAATTAATTATCTTTCCAAAGGAGTAATGAAGTGACTTTTTTCAATATGAAAACTGCAGGGTGATGTCTCTTGACCTAATAATTTCCCATGAGTTTATGTTTTTATCATCTGTATCAATCTGTGGCATTTGTACTGTCAATTAAAATTACTGCTGCATGGTTTATTTAATACATTTCTTGGTATTTCTGTACGTTTTATGAACATATCTAACCAGTATGAATTTTATACTGATTTTCTGAAGGTAGAATTTGTTATAGTACTTGAACTAGTTATTCAAATATCAGAAGAGAAACATCCATGAATAAGAAGGTTATTTTTTACCCCAGCCATTCCACCCTTGGCTCAGAGCATTATTACTGTCATGGAAATTCCCCAAATCACATGCTGACTTTCATGGAAGATTTGCCTGAGCAAGGAGTGAAAGATGAAGCTGAAATAACTATTTTCTATGAATCATATTGATTGACTTCTAACAATTAAAACTCACACTAAAAACAAACAAAACAGAACTGTCAGTCAATATTAATGAAAAAGCCTACCAACTGGTAGATAAACAGTAATGTACTAGTTTTGACCAAGGAAACACTTGAGTATTTGATTAACTTTCACTGTTAGGTTTAAATAGGTGAGAAGCCTCCTTGTCAGCCTGTACGTACACAGCTCTTATTCCCACTCTTCATGCACAGTTGATCCCTCACAGAGTTCCATCTAGGCTGAATCAAATATATTCCTCCAAAAGGAAAATGAGGTATGGCTGAGACTGACCCTCTCCAGGGCACCCTCAGTCCAGATTAAAAGAATGCATGCATGACCAGGTCCTTGAAATACTATCTCAGCAAGCCTCAGCTCCTCTCAGCTCTTTATATGACACACAAGTTCATTTACCCTGCACAGCACAGGCAGGAGGTCGTGTGGAGTGCCGTGGTGAGTGAAGAGCATGAGGCAATGGTAGCACATATAGTATGCTGAAGCAGAAGAGTAGGGCCAAAGCATATTGGATAAACTCTAAGACAGAATTGGTCCAAACAGTTTTCAGTGTGGAATAGCCAGTCTACTCATAAAATGAACACACATAATGCAAAAGACTGTACAAATCAGCCTCTGTTGGCTACAGACTGTATTCTCTGGCACAATTCCAAAGGCAGTAAAAGCATACTGTTTGAAGCCCTAGTGCATTAAAGCATTTAAGATGCTCTTAAATTTAAGCCCATGCTTGAATCTCAGGATCATACGTATATATGCTGAAGGTTATTCTTGAATCAAGTCCAGAAAGTCTTACTGCATGAGGACAGGAAGATTTACTTCAAAATCAAAAAAGAAAAGCAAAGGATTCTTGAAATCAGATAATAAATATATTATAGCTTGCTGACAGACTTCACTCTTCCCCTGAATGTTATTTTTCTGTCTAATAAAAGAGATAATACAAGACAAGCAGGAATCCCATCCTTGAATAATCAGCAACAGTTGTTGCTTGTTTAACTGAAGCTTGTTTGATTAGAAAATTACCTTATGTTGCTGGTTCTTTTTAAACATACATAAGTAGCAAGAAAACAGTAAGTAGCTGAGTAGTGCCAGTTTCACATATCTTACTCAGCCTGCATGAACTATAGAAATCCCCATATTCATTCTTGCTCAGTCCAACATTCATTTTATTTGATATATTTCTTAAAAGACAAATATGCTGTTGAATGTGTCTTGCAACTTCTGGGGGCTTCCATCAGGCTGCTGCTTCATTGTGAGTACAGCCATCTTAGCAAGAGGTATTCAAAGAAACTGGCAACCAGGATTCACTAAGGAATGGAAATCTGCTGAACAAGAGCTACTGTGGTCATTGAATATTTGTGAAATTAAATTAAAACTCTGCTTTAGAAGGATCTGCTGCTAGTTCTGACTGACGTATGTTCACATTCAGCATGGTAGCAATGCATCTGCAGTTAGTATTTTATCTGGTTTGAGTCTAACTTTCCACACTGAGAAATGCAGTAATGTTGACAGCTCTGTGCATGACAGAGAGCCTAAAAACATCCAAAAGAAGTTGTAAAAGGAAGAATAATGATTACTCTGTGTCTTCAGAGACTGCTGAGTTAACTTGTGACAAGTGCATATGGAAGATTATTGTGGACTGGCAAATAAAATAAACTGAATACTTGAAATAAATGTGTTGAGAAGACAGTAAGAATTGGTTTGATTTCTCATCTTTCATTTCTGTTTTCTTGTTCAGCTGCTTTCCTTACCAGCTGTAGCAAGGCATAAACAATATCGTATTCTTTATTTTAACTAGTTCCATATATTAATTATATATTTGAATCCATACTTAATTGGTTTTGCCCATTCTCCCTCACAATGATTTACTATTTGAATCTATTTATGCTAGGCTGTTCATGTAGGGTGGCTCACTGAGTGAGCACAGACATCACAACACAATGTTATGTATCTAGACTGGAATCAATCTTCTGTGAGTTAGGTGTATAGATTTAGGTAGACTGCCTTTACGCATGCAAGGAGTCCAGATGTTTTACATCCATCACTTCACATCATTTACTACGTAGGCTGGACATGCCCTAAGATGATTCATCTTCTGTCATCAAAGCTCTTTATATCCAGAACTGCTTAAGGTTTGATACCTGCAGATGCAGATTACTTTAACATAAATGCCTGGTTTACTTATATTTCAGCCTACACTCCAAGAATGTCAGTGAGGTCATGTCTCTTCATGTCTCTTGCTTAGAATTTGGTCATGATTCTTGGTCATTTCAATCTGGATTGGATTTCTCTTTTGTTCCATTAATCTCTGAAATGATTTTCGCAATGTATCCCACAAGCAAAGTATACTAGCTTTGTGTGGAGTTTCTGTGAAAAGAGCAGCTCTCCTTCCTGTTCCATCAGATTTTCAATTACTTAAAATTTCAGATTAGCCACACTGACTGTATCCAGTGCTCACAGAGGTAATGACATTACTTACAGACTTACAAATCAGCATGTATTTCAAAGCTTTCCTGTGTATACACTGATCGATATTTGTAGTAACAAATCATATATCTTATGATTGGGCTTACTTGTTATTAATATAAATTTATTGGCAAAATCGTGATGCCAAGAAACCAATCTGATTTGAGTAAGGCCTTGTGACACACAAAAAAAATCCCACTATCTGAAATAAGGAATTAATTAAGTGACTGTGCACATTCACCAAGAGATGAATGCAATACCACTGAGATCAATGTAAAGAACTTCCAAATTCCAGCATCAGGGGAATCAGATTATTCAGCCAAAGCAGTGGCATATTCAGTGACTGAGGATTTCACTGCCCTCCTGAAAACAAAAGGTGTGACATCCTATAGGACAGACTGTAGGCAATAGCCACTTGCTTTAAAAATTACGGAAATACTACTCACATCTACTTACATATACATCCATACCAGCACTTTGTTTTTAGAAGTCTGGCTTTCATTATATTGCATTAATTTCCAAGGTAAGCTCTCTTGCTTTGTATTGGAATGCTGGTGAGTTTAGGAGGTTCACAGTATATATTGCAAACTGTCTTTTAAAGACAGTAATAAGTAGTATGAATAAATATCCGGATCAGAATCCAACTTTTGAAGCCACAGGGAGAGCACAAGTGTTTTTACAACCTTCCTGTGGAGTTTCCTGGTTTAGACATTTGACTACATTACTCTTACAGCCTTCTGTGTTTCTATTCCAACGTGGGCTTAAAAAAAAAGAAATCTGACAAATCACCGTATCTTTTGCTAAATCTTTATCATTGTTTATCCCTTATTTCTTGCTTCAGCAATGCTCTCTAGAAGTTTAATCTTAATTAAATATACATCCAACTACTTTGCTTGATCAAGGTCTTATACATCACATAAGCTGGTGTTTTTCCAGTTAAACTTTTTTTTTTTCAGTAGAAGATGTGATTTGTAACACATTCTGACTTGAAAAAGCAAGCTTTCACTTGATACCAAAACACATCTGTACATTTATGTTGTGAAACCAACCTTGTACACATGAATATGTATATAACAATCACATATTTAAGTTTGAGCTGAAACAAATAAGTAATAAAATCACAGAAAACAGACATTTTAAACAATCATGACAATCATCACATTTTTGCATTTGCTATCAAAGAAAACTTGACACTTAAGAGCCTATTTATATATTCAAATTTTGATAGCAAGTGGTTTTCTTGAGTGCATTTTTTATACCTGTCACATAAAATATTTTCAAAACTCAAATTTCATTAGCTTAATAAGTTTAATGGTTGAATGTGTCAGCCTGATAACTTATTTACTGAATTTCAGCATATTTCCTTCAGAAAATAAACTCTTTGGTAATTTTTTTTCCTTTCACATTCATTAGTCATAACAGCAAGGTGTCCAGCTACAATTAAAGTTCAACAGATATAATTTTACAGAATTGGGGACAAATTCACAATTATTTGAGAAATTATACGAGAGAAATTGATAAAATTCTCAACAGTCTATTTCTAAAAATCCATTACTACCAGCTGAATTCAGTGCATTAGGCTAATGTAATCAAACATCTGTGTTAAAATCTGTGTCATCAACGTAATACCACTTACAGCCCTGGTTCAGGTAAACAGTACTTGAGACACAATGAGACTTAAGGACATGCTGCATTTAAATACACTCAAAATTTGGATGAATCTGAGATTTGGCCACTAAGGTTGTACATCTTCTCTATATCTGACTATTCTTCAAAGAGTAAGAACAGACATATTCCTAACATAACTTAATGGAGAGATCTGTTAGAACACATTTTTAGAAACAAAGACTGTCTACTGCTGTCATACCTTTTAGAAATTATATTTCTAGGTTCCTCACCCTTAAAAAAGGGTGAAATTGATCGTATTGGAATAATGGCAGGTATTTACTGTGTTCTTAAAATGTAAGATGAACCATAAAAAACTTTACTGTCTTTTGAAATATTACACACATTTCAGACTGGAACAGCAAATTATGTTCTTAAAGTTCTCTCTGGCATTTAAAATTGTGTCCTCATTTTCCAGATAGGTTAAACAGCAAATGTAATGTTAAAAAAAAAAGAGACTACTTTAAGTGTAAGACTGGGACATATTTCACAGAAAATGTGGAAAATCTTGTTTAAAAATCATAGTAAACAATCAAGTATTCTTCAGTGCACATAATTAGTATGTATATTATAATTTAAAACCAAGTATTGATGAATGCTGCTGCTGATCTTTTAAAATCTCTTACAAAATATAAATAGGATAGCCAAGAGAGGATAGCTGATAAACCATGACATAATGTTCTCTTTTCCTTCCATTGTTTTTTCTTTCCTCTCCACTTGCACTGAAGTTTCTTCTGGCTTCTTCAAGAAAGTGCACACACATACACACACAAATTAATTCCAAAACCATTTTTCTAAATTTCCAATGGACTTGTATTCCTGGTGTCTTTTCACATGATCACAAGCAAGACATGCGTGTGATTCCCAGAACCTAGGAAGGTGCACTGAGAAATCCTTTTTCCAGTTGAAATAACTAAGGTACATCTTGTTATTTTTGTCAAGCATCAGAAGATATTCTGCCAGCTCTCTGGGAGAGAGAAAATCTTCCACATGTATGAAAGAGTCTGCTGGAATGTAATTCTCGTAATTTTCTCTGGAAGGGCCTAGTACAACTGGTACTGATCCAGCCAGAAGAGCATTGTAAAGTTTCTCAGTAATGTAATCTTTGTGGATTGAATTTTCAAAGGAAAGGTAAAATTTGCAAGTGGAAATAGTTGGAATCAAGTTTTTGTCATTGACGTAGTCTCCGAAGGCTTGTCCATAGGTATGGATTTCAATGTATTTGCTAAGCTCATTGTAATACTTGACTCGAGCGTGCTCAGGGTTCCAGTTACTTACAACCCAGCAGACCAAGTTTTCCTTACTTGGCACTTCAAATGTAAAGGAGCTTGTACCGACCATCATGAAGCCATAAGGCACCTGAATATCCGAATCACGCCGGTAAGTCAGGGTCAGGTTAAACAGGTGTTCAATGCCACTCTTTTGTGGAGTATGAGTTGGAGACTCCAAGTTCATCCAAATCCACTTCTGGAATGGTGGCCTGGCTTGCTGAGGTAAGTTAGTCAGATCCCAGCTAATATCCCTGTGATGAATGAGAACAGCATGGGATTTGTTATATAATGAGCGGTCAATAGTCAGATGGCACCCGTGGATATTGAACATTGTTTGGCAGGATGTTAGATCAAATGTTTGACCAAATGGCCAAACCCAGATCAAAATAGTAGTTTCATTAAGATTATCAGTTTTGGAAGAAAAAAAACTCTTCATTTTCAAAACTGAACTGGCTGATTCTATGGGACCAGAGATCCAGCTATTTGTTGGTTTGATATAAATTAGTATCAATGCCATGAAACAACCAAGGACAATGAAGATAATAAAAAATGGCCGGAAAATTCCTTTAGATGTCGATGTCATAATTTGTTCTGAGAAAAAAAGAGAAGAAGAGAAAGAGAAAATAACATCAGGTATTAAATTGCATGTCCTGTTAAAATGTAATGAAATAATTATAATTGAAATATATTTTACTCTATAAATTAAATATGATCATAATGGTATAATTATATTATATGTCTGGTTAAAGCAATCAGATATCAGACATCAGAATGGATAGGACTGCAGTATCACCAAGCTGTAAGCTCAGAAATTCCCCTTGAGTGGAGAGGGTAGGGGTTTTATTCATAACGAAGTTACCATATTTCTCCTCTTCACATTGAAAGCTAATTGACATTAATTAAAAGCAGGATTTTAATTCATTTCATACTTAGTATAAATCAGTATGTATCTTGAGAAGTCCTTTTGTTTAGAACCTAGGCCAAGAGTTTTAAGAAACACAGAGAAATCAGACACAATTACCCTTAGATTCTGTCCTTGTGCCTGTAAGGGATAACATGCTCCAGATTTTGTCCACCCATATATGTGTGCATATATGTATGGAGGATATAGGATTAGAGGAATGAAAAAGGAAGGGACTGGAACTTAATTCTGGAATCAGTAATACTGTTAGAAAACTAGTTCATGCCTAAAGGCTACATAGGGATGAACATTTGTGCCTTCTCCAGAGGACTTCTGAATTAGCTAGGGAAGGAAAGCAGCAATTGAGCAGCAACACAGCAGCTCCTCTGTTCCCTTATGCAGCTTCACATAGTTCCCACAGTCCTTAATCATTTATGTTTTTATGCCACAGCTCTGTGTTAAGAATTAGAAAAAGTAGAGATAAGGCTGCATCTTTGAGAGCTACCATTTTTTTCCATGGAAAAAAAGAGGTGAGGAGTTCACATAGCTTCCTTTGTCCTCTCTCTGGTTGTCTCTTTCTAAGGGAAGCGATAAAGCTCTTTCCAGAACTTCTCTTCCACATGGTTCTTGTGAAATCCATCAAAGTTAGGGGTTGCTTGTTGCTAACCTTTGCTTCTGAACTTAGTCCTATAACTTGGAGGTGTTCTTAAAATGAAAACATTTAACCATGTAAAGAGCCTGAGTGTGAAAACTAATGTGTGAGTGTAGCACTACAGTTACATCAAAATGGTTTCACATTCATTTTTGAGGAAATGAAAAAGGAGGGAATATCAAGCTTAACTTTACTCTAACATTATATCTTGAGGAAAAAGAATTTGCCACAGTGTTATCTGTTTTGGGACGGCAAATGTGGGTTAACCTTGGCTGGCTGTCAGACATGCCTGAGCATCTCCTCAGCAGGACAAGGGGGAGAAAATAAGATTAAAATCTCATGGGTTGATGTCAGGACAGGGAGATTACTCACCAGTTACTGTCACAGATAGAACAGACTCATCTTGGGAGAATTAATGTAATTTATTGCCAATTAAAATAGGTTTGGATAGTGAGAAACAAAGACAAAAGTTAAAATAATACCTCCCTCAACTTTTTCCCAGACTCAACTTCCTTCTTCATTCCCAACTCCTCTACCTCCTCCCTGCCCCAAACAGTGCAGACGGACGGGGATGGAGGTTTGCAGTCAGTCGACAACATTCCTCTGGGCCTGTTCTTCCTCTTCACATTTTCCCCCACTCCAACATGAGTTCTTCCCATGTGACACAATCCCTTCAGGAAAAAAACCCTCTGTTCCTGCATGGAGTGTCCATGGACTGAAGTTCCTTCAAGGCATATCCCCCTGCTCTGGTGCGGGGCCCTTCCTCGGATGCAGTGTGGGTAATGCTCCACTGTGGTACTGCTTGGGCTGCAGGGAAATCCCTGCTCTAGTGCCTGGAGTACCTCCTTCTTCCCCGACCTTGGCGTTCACAGGGTTGTTTCTCACATTGTTCCCCTTCACTCCTCAGTGCCTACCCCTGCCTTTAAATACACCTCCTCAGGGGTGCCACCATCTTGGCCGCGGGGCCCAGCAGTGACCTGTGGTGGGTCAGTTGGAACTGACTGTGTCCTGCACAGGGCAGCTCCGGCCTCTCCTCACACGGGCCCCAGCAGCCCCCACTGGGCATGGACATGCAGCACAGTTATATAAAATGTACTGGTATGTTGAGTCTCTTTAGTCTGCACCCTTCTTTTAGGACATAATTTAGCAGGTCCTCTCTGCTCTTAGCAAAATGATCCTGAAGGGATTAGAAGGGAGGAACTGCAGCATCCATGTCTTTTGCACTTATCCTCATCAGTTTAAATACCTCTGAAAGAAAGACGTGGGTTTACGGCAACATCACATAGGCTTTCTTTAGCCTATTTTGTTTTTGCTCGAAAATATATCTAGAAGGGAGGTTTTGACCTACAAGAGCAAGAGCTGCTTCCCTGCCTTACTATAATGGAAGTCTGAATGGGGCCTCTGAGGAAGAAGGGACTTAGGTTGAGCAGCTCTAGGAGATGAAGCTCAAGGAAAAAAAAGAGGCTAAACCAATCTTCATGTAACTTCATTCTTTAGTTCTGTGCTATTGAAACCAACACACAGAATAGGTATAGCTTTTAACTGAACAGATAGCATGAGCTGAATTTGAACAATAGATTTGGAAAGGTTTCTATTCACAGAGACTGATCGTTTTCTGGGGATTTAAATGGATGAGAAATCAGGAAAGGGCCTTAACATTGTGCCTTGTAACTTAGCCACCCTCCAGCTAATAGCCCTTTGACACAAGCATCTCTGATAGGGATTATTTTACACTAAGCTCTTCTCCTAACTAATAAAAAGCCCTGCATCATAACATGGCAATTCTTGCTACATCAGAAATAACCAGATATTATGTAGTCTGTTCTCTGCTTTAAATTCCAGTGTGTCACGATTTTGCATTTGTGTAGGAAGCTTTTGAATTGCAATGCCAATGTGAGGATAAACACTTGCTGTTTGCATTACCCGGAATACAAGTATTAACATCTCACAACACTGAGCAGGTGAACATCCTTATTTTATCCCTTCCAGATCTGTTTTCTCACATTGCTTTGCTGTCCCATGAACTCATGTGCCCCCTCCTGATCAGGGATTGTGTGTCTTATATTCTGCCTTTCACCAAAATACTGGCCTACAGCCAGAGTAGTCCTTTATAGTTTTTCATCCTTTGGATTCAGAGAACTAATAATTTATTATGCAGACTCATGCATCCACTAGATGTATAGGCATCACTGGTATGCTTCACTTTGAAGCTGCTGCTAATGGGATGGTCGAAGAAGATTGCAAAAGCAAGACCCATTAAAACCTAGAATGAGAGGTTTGCAAAGGAAGCAGAAGACCTGAACAGACTCAGAAACCCCAAGGAGCTCGACAGAATTTTGTAATGAAATTCTATTTCTTTATTCCATTTTGTGCTAACTCCAGTAATAACTATGAAGATGTGTACTGGGAATAGCAATAGCTTTCAGGATGAAGTGCTAACCTCAGGTACAATAACTTTTGTGCTTCACAAAGGAGATTGAGGAGCCTATGGAATGGACCAGCAGACTCTACCTTCATGGCTTTTGAGACTGAGTCCTGTACACAATCAAGCAGCAATACAGCAAAGTCATGACGTAAGCACCTGTTGACAAAAACTATTATCTTGAGAAGCAACTTGTACTGTTAGGAATTATAGTTGCAATTTTTTGTTTGTTCACTAGAATTCATGGAATATCTTTTTCCCAATATACTCCAGAATGTGGAGTTTTTTCTATATTTCTTTATTCCCTTCTTCTCTTTCATGCCCAAGATAACTACTGATCTCCTGCAGTAATTCTCACTATGAAGGTGTCTCTAAGGAAACACTTGTTAGAAGACATCCAGCCAAGTAACCTGAGCTCACCCGTCCTCTTCTGTGGTTTTCCTTCTACCACAGAATCACAAATTCCCTTCTTGTTGATCCCCTCCCCCATCAATTTCTGACATGCCAGACCCACTCTGAAAAGAAAACTTCGTAAAAAGAAAAAAACTGAAAAACTGAGACATTTGCCAACTGGTAGAATTTGGTATTTTTGATAGCTTTGTTTTAAAGTGCATTTTGGAGTGTTATGGCATAACAAGTGTTTTCTAGAAGTTTTTTTTTCCCAAGTTGAAAGTATACTATTTCATCAGTACAAGACTATTTTTCTCAGTACAAAACCTAGCAAGGCTCCTTTTTAAGAACAAAACTTGGCGTTCCATCAGAAGCAACTCCATTTACTAGCAACACAGACAGGGAGGTAGTAATGGGGTACCAACAGTGTTAACTCCAAGTACACCAGCCAAGGCTTGCAAGAATATGTCTATTTTGTGAAAGCATTGTGTTCACTAAGAAATAAAATGGAATTTTATGGAAACTGTTTTATCTTGGCTTCATTACAATATTGGCTTCTCATTCATTCCAGCTGGGAGGTTTTTTTTTCTGGTTGTGTTAACACTGTGTATGGGAGAAAATGCAACCTTTTATGGTCAATTAAATCAATACCTGTTTCCCTGGTATATATTTTCATCAGTTTGTCTGGTATACCTTCAAGGTTTTGCTAGTAGCCCAAAATATATCACTGCTTGCAGAGCTATATACTAGTCTAGAACAGATTTTCCAATGGTAAAGGCACTATTTTAAAATTAAGCTGAAGCAAAGATTTTTGAAATCATGGATACTGAATTAAAAAAAAATTGCTTGTTACTTTTCTCATCTTAGAATTCTTAAATGATCTTTATCATCACTGGGTCTCAGGATAACTCAAGAAGAAATACTTAACAACCTCAAGATAATCTCTGAAGATCACTCCTGGCATCAAACAGGGTATTTCTGGCACAGAGGGCTTAGGAAGATTTTGGAGCAGAAGAATACAGAGGCAAACAGAGGTATAGGCCCATTTAGAAGCAGACAGGTAGCTAGGTAGATGCTCTAAGTATTAAAAGGAGTCAAATGCAGTGGGAACTGATAAGAATTACAGGCAAACAACTGTTAGAAAGAAGGCTTATTTGAAATTGCTCTCCCTGTCCTCTGGCATGTTTCATCAGCTTTGGTCATGGCATATCTGCATTTATGCTAAGAACTGTGTTTTCTTAGACCACACTTCCAATTAACTGGTGTTTTTTCACCTGCAGTACTAAAAGAAAACTGAGTGCCTCAGGATAGGCTTAGTGGAACTTCTTATCTCCAAGTTGCTGCTGTCTGAATGTGCCCCAGACTGCTTTGCTTTAGCCCTCTAAGACGGAAGAATGCTTTTTTTTGCTGGAATTAACTCTCACTGTTCCTGGTTATTGCTCATCTGTTGCAACTGGAAAGATGGATTTTCACTTCACTACCCAAACATAGGCTTGCTTCCAGTTCTTTCCACTCCTGTCCCACAGATTTCTGAAAGCAGCCCAGTATGAAAAGGTTTGACAGAGCTGCCTAGAGTTAAAGGCTGAAAGATGAATGAGCTGCTAATCCTGGATGGCATGTTTTTATTCTATTGTTTGCAATAATCTTTTTCTTCCACTTTCCTTCTCCTTTGTTTTTGGGTTATTTGTTCAGTTCCACATATTCCAATTTTATGTATTTCCACTTTGAGAACAGCACAGAATCACTTTATACAATAGTGGTAATTTTTAGTTTCAACAGTTTTGGAGAAATTATCTAAGAGCACCCTGAGGACAGGTAGCCATTAAGACAGTCTACTTAGGAATAGAGCTGAACCTACCACTGGGGACTGTTAAGAATAGAATACACAAGCACCACTAAACAATGAGACATCAGACTCTGCCCCCAGGTCTAGAGGGTGGGCTAGATGACCTCACTTTTCAGAGAATCATAGAATTGTAGAATTACAGAATCAACTAGGCTGGAAAATAATTTTAAGATTATCTAGTCCAACTTTTACCAGGACTGCCAAGTCCACCACTAAACCACGTCACTTGATTCCTTTCAGCCTTGTGCTCAGTGTTAATATTAAACCACAGATTATTGTAAAATTCACCTAATAATAGTATAAATTGGCAGCCTAAAACTGCAAAGAATTACTGAAAAAATGAGTAAAAAATTCTCCCATCTTGAAACTTGTATTGCAATCTATGAAACACCTATACTGTGCACAGAGAAAATGTGAAGGAAGCTGAAAATTGCATGGACAACAACAAAAAAGCCCCTATTTTCAAAGGCTAAATGTAAAGCTTCCCAGCAACTGTGAGCTGGGATACTGCTGATTTTAGAGAATTTCTCAGTCTTGTCCCCTCAGGCTTTGCTGAGGAAAACCCTATTCTCAGCAACCTTCTCCCAGTTGCTATTCAACACACAGCATGCTGCTATGGCTCAGCAGTCTCAAGCCTTCCCCTGTGATTGTCATCTATCCTCTCCTCCCCACGGCAGTGACATACTGTCACTCTCTAGCTGCTTAGACAACAGCTCAGTGGTTCCTTTCTACAATCCAACTGTACAGCAAAAAGCATTAGCCAGGAATACAGTGTCTCAGAATAACAAGCGAAATGGCTACAGCACTGCTGTCCATACTGGAGTGACCTTGTATCCACCCCCACTGCCACATATAAAAGTAAATAAAATATCTGAAATCCTATCAGTAAGAAACTTTTCCAGGCAATCCGGCATTAGTGTCAGGACACCCCACGTCACACTGCAGTTGTGTCTCTTTGTAATTATGACCTTTTAGGTTTGTTTAAGAAGAAACATGAATACTCTCTATTACCTCCCTGGCACAACTGGAATACATGCATAGCACAAAGCTGTCAGAAACCTCAGCATCATTGCAGACTTGGTAACATGCAGATCTCTTTTATCCTAACTTCCACACTGGCTTGTTCACATCACAGCCAATTTATGACTGAGCATTCTGTGAAAGGAGTGGTGGTTATCCATACTTGGTTAGTTACAGAAAAGGGAGTTTTTCACCACAGTAGCTTACTAGCTAACTTTATCTGCTTTGCCAGATTTTTATCTTCATGAAGACAAAGCTCATCCTAGTGCTGCAGAATAAGACAATCCACACTTCTTTCAAAACCACTGAAAGGGATCTGCAAAAAATGAAGCTGAACAAAGAAAAGCTGCTCCAGAAGCAAATGGTCTCTTTTTTTTTTCCTGTGTGGCTTGAGGACAGCAAATGCTGTTCTCTCTGGTTCTGCCAGAACTGCAGAAAGAGCTCTTCTGTAGCTTTGTGGCTGGCTTGTAAAACTGCAACCGAGCAGCTTAAATATGAATAACATACCTGCACAAGGTGTGTATCTCTGATCGTCACCAGCCCACCAGAAAGTCCTGGTTAACTCACAGTAGCTGTGAAAATGGTGTGAGCTAAGCCAAACAGAGGCAGCATGAATTGGCAGAAGAAGAATCATAGGCTTTTGTGTATGCCTGCTCAAGACCACATCCTAGAATCATAGCTGCTTCTGGCTGATTTCCTGGTATATAGTTCCCTTGTACAATGGAAAACACCTCCCCATGCAAATCAGACAAATCAGAATCAGGAAAGAGCAGAAGGATGCCTGCTTATAATAGTGAACACGTACTGTAGGGGACACGACTTCTGTGGCAAAGCAAGACTTTTGGAGCTCTAAGCAGCAGCTGTTTGTGTAGATATGATTAGAGGCTGAGTGCAGTAGTTACACTGCTGAATCTTGCTGCACAGGCAAGCTCAAAAATTTTAATTGGGATTTAATGCTGGGTTTTTTGCAGATGCAATTGCATAGATGTGGAGGATTCTGCCAGTGGCAGCATAACTCCTGAGACAGCCCTGTAGCCTACAAAGAAAGCCTGAGAGGCTGCTAAAAGCATACCATAAAATCCTCATAATTTTATCTCTACTTAACATTTCACTTCTCTGCCTGCCTAGCACCTTTTCCTTAAGAAACTCATTATAGCTCTGGGTTTAGAATCCCTACTGATGTAACTATTTTTTTTAGGATGCAGGTCAACGTTCTTGCTGTAATTTGCAGAGTTGTAAGTGCTATGGATACTAGTTGCCAGAGTGATAACACCTGCCCTAGAGAGAAAAGAAAGCAACTAATGTACTCGAACCAATTGCAATATGCTCTATGGCTGAAAGGGAGAATGGCATTTACTAATACATTCAGAAGAAACGTGGTGAAGAGAGGTGATGATTCATAAGCCTTTTTTTATTATTATTTTCAATATGTCCATAATCTTTGCAAATAAGACTTTTTGAATTTTTTTTTCCTTTCTTCTTCCTTTACAGGGTGGGAGGATGGATATTTTGTTTAAAAATCCAGCAAACTGAACTGAATCTCTTGTCTATTCTGAACAAAGACGTAACCAAGTACTGGTCAACAGAACTCATGATAGCCAAGAGACCTTAGCAAGGTTCTACTAGTTGTTGTCTAAATGGCTCAAGCAGACACCCTCGCTGCTCTTTCAGTATAAGAGCATCAGTGACTGGAAGTTTCAGGTTAGAACCTGTGTATAGAGAATAAAAATCCTTTATATCGTACTGAGTGCAAAAAATGATGGTTCCTTATTTTCCATCTGGTAAAAGCGCATTTCAACTAAGTGATGTAATGTAGAGCACATGTGTGTGCAAGTATAGCAGCGCCAAATTCATGGACTAGTGGAAAAATCATTTTCCCATTGCGGACCAGCAGCTATGTTTTCAAGGTGCCTTTTGTTGGTAGTCCTAAGCATTTTAGAGAAAGAGGCTGGTGATGCTAAAACAAGACTCTTAAATGAAGTGCTTTGTCTTGCTGGAGCAAGCAAATTGGTAATTCACTACAAAGAATAGCCACTGAAAACAAGAGCAGAAAACTTTTAAGAGTCCAGTCCGAGTGGCTTCTTCCTCATGCACAAAAAGAAAGAACCCATACAAAGTAAATTCAGAATCATTCCTCATTTTATGAGGAATCATTCTCATATTATGAGAAGTTTAAATAAATTCACACACACAACACAAATAAAAACAAAATCCTCAAAAACCTGAAACTTTCAATAAAAAGATTGAAAGCATAGTTTAAACAGAATATATATTTTAGATAGTGTATATTGGAGCATCAGCAAAAATAACAACCCCTACACCTTTCAAACTGCACACTCCTGTGAGAAAGCAAAATCACAGTTGAGAGAAAACAATGGTCAATTTCTTTGTGTGTCTTTTTGTGTGCATAACAAAAAGAAGAGCAGAGTGCTGGAACTACAAGTATGAGAAGCTGAGAAACACAAAGCTTAACAAAGTCATTAAACACTTTTTGTGTAGAAAAAAATATCCTTCAGAAATAGCAAATACATAAGAGGAATGGGTTGAAGGAACAATGGTCTGAAAAAATCCACTGGTAGTTACAAACACCTAGATACTCTAAGGTGATGTCTTATTGTTACCACTTACTGTCTGGTTTGCACTGATGCCTCTGAGAGCAACTCTCTAGGTTATAATACAGGAATGAAGAGTATTCTGCACAGGCTGTTGACAGTACATTGTAAAAAGTAGAACACTAGTTAGTGCAGAGATCATACTTCATTTGAAAAACTCAAGCTATTTGCTATTTCTTAGCTTAAATATTTGTGGTGTAAGTTAAAGCAGTTAATTCTGATGTTCTGTTACTGGGTTTTATTGTCATACATTATTCTACTCCTAATAGGGCAAAAATTCCACAATGAATTAATAATTTTTTTACCACTATATTAACAATTTAATGTAAAATTACTTTCTCTATCTTGGAAATACAATTTGCCAAGCAGTCTTTTTCCCGTCTTAAGGTTTGCAGCCCATAGTCTTTCTCTGATACAACCCTACTGTACAAAAGAAAACCAAGTGTTTAAAAACAGGGCAAAGAAAGAGTTTTCCTTTGTTCCTACATGAGGAAAACTTTATATAGCCATCTTAAGCAGAAAGTAACTTTCTAAGGAAAGTCAGCCGAGATAGCTAGGAGGAAATACAAGGTAAAAAAGAGAGCAAGATAAATAAATTGGAAAAGGGTAAAAAAGGAGCTAGATAAGAGGTCAGCAGCACTCTATTTCATTCTGTATTCTGCTTTAAGGACAGCGGTGTAAAGAAAAATCACTTGCTTTTGCAAAGTTTGTGAATCCCTGCAGTTAATACAGCTTAGCAAATGTGGGTAGGAATGATTTGATGATAATAGTAAGAGAGACCTGAATCTCTGGTTGATTAGCCTACCCCAAGTCCCAAACCAGAAACAGGCACTACTAGTAGGGATCAGGGGAAATGCTGGCACCTGGCTCTGAAACTGCAACCCTGAAAACCTCTGTTTTTTTGTCTTTTAGTGTGGTCATGCTTAAACTCTCCCTGGCCCTCTGCCTTTCAGGCTCCTGTGCACTTAGCAGCCTGCCGCTGGCACATCTCCAGATGGGTCTCATTCTTCACAGGGAAGGGCCACTCAGAATCTGTGAATCAAGCTATTAACTCAGCTCTCGGCCCTAAAGATATAGATGCACCTACAAGAGAAGACTTCCTCTTATATGTGGTGGTAACAACTTTATTTTGTTTGTCTGATTTTTAAAAAAAAAGACCTAGGATGAAGTCCCTTTAAGCAGTAGTTAAAGCTATGACATATTAGATATGGAATCCTACTTTAGCCTATAGCAATTCACACCTAGTTATTTCACTTTCCTTAAAGATTTGTTAGCTTCTAGGTGAAAATGGTTGTCAATTTTAAAATGTGTGAAGAGCTTTAGGATTAGAGATGAAGAATCCTTCCTCCTTACTGGAGCCCTAGCTGCTAATCAAGAAACTGATGTTTTCTCTTGGCATCTTTCTGTCTATTTCTTGTTGACTCCTTAATGATTTATTTCCAGGGGCACAACTACATCAGTAGAGAGTGGAATTAACTTATTTCCCTGTGCAATTTACAGCCCTCTAAAGGTGGCAGAGGTGGTTTGAATTTCCTTTTTTTTTTGAAAGCTCACTAAAACTGGGCTGGGTTTTGTTTTTTTTTTTAATCCTCCTCTGGCTGTATTCCAAAAGGTGTAATTCCCTAATTTCTTTATAAAAGAAAGGGGTTGGGGCTACCTTGTCTCAGGGGAGGATTCCCAGCTCTGAATCCCACTCTTTCAGAGCACTGGATGTGTCCTGCTGAGGGATGGAGGAAGACCACCCCATCTCCATTCTGGGCAGTTTCACAAGCACATTACTCGTGCTGCAAGTCTCCCTCCTTCGGTGCCTAAATTATTTCCTGTTTTAGGTAGGTGGTCTAATCAGTCTAAGGAGGCTTTTGGGCAAACAGCCAGACATGCTAATGTTTGGCACACAAGCTAGTTTTTGCATGTAGACTTTGGTCTGCATGATCACATGTGGTCAGATGTCTCACAGAGCAAAGATTAAAATACCACAAAGTCTCCCTCCCAGACAAGATAAATGGAATTTCTGCTGGAATATATGTACTGTAAGTTTTACCAGGGCAGTTATAGAGCCTGTTAGTGCCCTGACAAGTCTGGCAGAGGACAAAGTGGTATGAGGACTTCCTGGCTCTTCTGTCAGTTTAACCTGAGTTTAGCTGAATGGAATTTAATTTATGTTAATTTAAGTGTTAATAATTTTGTATCTCATAGACATATAACATGATACTAATGACATTTTCCCTCCTTTGAAATCTACAAATTACAAGCAAAATAAAATTGTGCTCTATTAATAACAATAGTTCAATTTCTGTAATGCCTTCCATTAAAGAATCTTTTGGACTTTTACAAACAGTAAGGAAGTTTTAATCACAGTGCAGTTAGAAAATTATTACTGAAACTTCTTTATGTGCAGTAAAGAAGGCATGGAAATCAAGTCCCAGAAAGATAAAGTGATTTTCACAATATCACTAAGACTTTAACAGATATTTGACAGTGATGGCTTCAATTTACATCAAAACAGTTGAGTCTGTCTATTGAATATTTTCCCTCAAACAAATGTCACCAAAAAAACTAGTCATATCACATTTATTCAGATCTGGCACATATTTTTGTTTCAAATCTCTGAAAACACATCATAATCTTGTTTGTAGTAAGTTAGTGAAGGGAAATGGAAGATTTAATCAGATTAAAGTCAATGACACCTTGATTTGTACAATCACAGAAACCACAACTCTTTTTCAGAACTAGAGTTGAAAGTGTCAGCAAAGCTGGATTTGCTGAAAGACAAGGAGTATCAAAGATGCGATCTTTCTCACAGAAACACTGGAAAACCTATTAATTTCAGTATGCTTAAGGTTTTGCTCTTTCAGTTGGTTGCAGCAACATGTAAGAAGTGAGAAAAATAGCTCAACAGATATTCCTTTGTGATTAAAGTTAACTTAGAAATGAAAAACCTAAGGCAACTGAGGCAGCAAGACAGATGTAAGTCAGAGCTCAGGGAATCTAAACACTAGAAAAAGTTACAAATAATAAACACTTCCATATACAGACATATACACAGGCACACACAATCTTAATGTTAGGAAAGATTTAATCATCTATTAAATGTGCTTCACAGTTTTCACACCTGCACCATTTTATAAATAATGCAAATATAAATATATATATACGTATAAACATATATATAAATAAAAAATTAAATAAAAATATAAATATATACACCATTTATGTGGTATTTATAGCACACTTAAGTCCTTAGATTCCCTGAAATGTGTCTTACCAATTCTGCTTTATATTTCTTCATATGCATACCCTTACATTCATCTGTATGTATGTAGTATATACACATGCACACATATGCTTATGAATACCTAGGGAAATACTGCTCAACCTGCTGCATGTGGACAGAAGTAGTGAGATGTGCTACTGCTTTGCAATGTGACAGCCAGCAGGTGCAGAAGGCAATGGAGCGACTACTACTGCCATACTGGCAAATAGAAGGGAGAGAATCAGAGCACTGAATTCACTGAAGCACTGAGCCGGGGAAGGAAGAGGTGGTAGAAAGTGGGGGCAAGGATTATTATTATATGAGAAATTATATCTTTTTCTTTCTTATGAACCTTAACCCTTTTATCAGAAAGGCCATGACAAAAGGCAGTGCTCTTAAAGTACTTCAGCAACAAGCACAGCAGCAGGTTGCTGCAGTCCTGAAGATTTTTGACAGCATGAGATGCATGAGATGTCTGTATAAATACCTGGAGATGGGAAATCTGCGTTTAGACTTTTGGAAAGGCTCTAGCAAGGAACAGAAGACAGCTACTGATGAAACATGACATGGGGGAATGGGGTGGATTTACTCAAGAATCTTTCCTAATAAACAAACAAGCATGTTTATTGAAACAGTTGGTATGGATAGAAAACTTCAAAGAGAAAGGATTCTTAAAATCCAATTTAATTTGCATTTGTACTATGCCCCTTTTTGTATTTTCAGTATCAGCAATTATAATCAGCTCAATTTTTATTACCAGTCAGTTTCTTTAGAGTTTTCTATGCTTTTAGGTTTTGAGTCGTGAATATAACAAATATGGTAATTATTTTCATTCAGCTATTTCTAGTGACTAAATATTAACCGCACTATAAAGGTCTAGAATTTATGTGTATGTTTGTTTTGTTGTTTTTATTTTTTTAAACAAAAAATTCTAAGGACATTGTAGAAAAAACTCTTTCAAAGGCTTTTATTTGTTTTTGTTTTCAACATATTGCCTTCTTTCATGTAATCTTAGTATCTTCTGTTCATTTTCTGAATTATTCTGTTCAGGCTCCTATGTCATGCTCGACACCTTAGCATCTGGGTTTGTAATTTATTGCTCTGTATAATCATGCTGTACAACGCCAAAAGGGAAGATTAAAATGTAAATAGAATACATGGGAATTCATTCTATTTAAATAATTCTGTACTCACAGAGGTGGTTGTTTTGCTCTGTCCTGCATGCAAAAAGAGGATGACCTGAGTGCACACATACAGTTTGCTTTCTTAGCACTGCTAAGACTAGCTGCCTGCCTGGGAAAAGTACCTTCAGCAGAACTCGGCTTCTGTGTAGAATCAGTCTCTTTCTTACAGATCCCAACCTTCAGCAACAGCGAGGGCTTCTTTCATGGAGCTTTATTCATCCTGCAGACTGATTTACCGCTAGAGAAAGTTTGGCCAAGTTGGAACAAAGAAGGCATTGTGCTAATATAGATGATGGCAGGGGGAACTTTTGTAACTCAGTCTTTGGTGTCCATTATGGAATAATCAGCAGGTGGCAGCTAATATGTGCTTGCGTAATAGGTAAATACACCATATGTAATATGTATGTTAACTGAATGCATTTTGTTTCCTTTAAACAAATAGAACAAAACATGCTTGTTTCAAACTGTTAGAAACTTAGACATATTCATTAGAAACCTGAGGTTGAAAACCTACCTGTGAGTCACTTCTATCTTATGTCAATCTGTTTGAGCACATAATTAAAGTGAATTCATAATTTTATTTCTTGGATGTTGAAGGAGTGGCAAAGAGCCTGAAGATTAGTTGCTGGTGGCAGTGAAGAGGAAAACATTCATAGCATGTTAGAAAGTGGATGACCTTTTATAAAGCGTGAGAACCATTTCAGGCTCCTGGAGGAGCTGGTTTGGAAGCACCGTTGCTGAATGCAGGAAAGTTTCATGCTGCAGAGCCCCAGTGAGATCCAGCCCTCACCTTCATTTGGAGCTGAATATCAGTGTGAAGCTATAGAGAAATTCTGAAACAAAGCGTATAAGGATGCTGGGGATGGACTCTTCATTAGGGACTGTAGTGATAGGACAAGGGATAATGGATTAAAACTTAAACAGGGGAAGTTTAGATTGGATATAAGGAAGAAATTCTTTACTGTGAGGGTGGTGAGCCACTGGAATGGGTTGTGCAGGGAAGTTGTGAATGCTCCGTCTCCGTCAGTGTTCAAGGCCAGGTTGGACAGAGCCTTGGGTGACATGGTTTAGTGTGAGGTGTCCCTGCCCATGGCAGGGGGGTTGGAACTAGATGATCTTAAGGTCCTTTCTAACCCTAACTATTCTATGAGTCTATGATTCTAAAATAGTCTGTGCACACATAAATGTCTAAGAACTGAACCAACAGTGGGGAAAGCAGTAAGGGAATCCTTTCCAGAATAGCAATATGGCTTCAAAGCAGACCACTTATGCAGAGGACAATCACAGCAACAGTCACTAGAATAATCAACCATGCTTGATTATTTTTTTACAATCTCAACAATAAAATATGCCAAGACCTAGTATGTTTGCCAAAGGAACAAAAAACCCCTGACATATTGGATGTATGCCTAATGGTATATTAGCATAGTATATCTGTAAGTTATTTCTGAACTTGTTTGCAGTTTCTAGTGAGCTCCCAGTGACACCTATTAGCAATTGATTAACAGAGGAGAAGAAAGACTATGTTTAAAAGTCAGAGGAGTACTTCTAAAAAGTGAGTTACTTCAGATTGCTAGAGGTGTAACTACATGTGCATAATACTTTTTCTAGTTTCCACATACTGTAAAATTAACTGCAAGACACAGACTTTAAAGTACTAATGAAATATTTAGAAAATTCCCTAAAGCTCAAAGGAAGTCTTCCTGCTTTAAGTTGTTTGTCTGAATGCCAAGCAAGCAATTCAATGTCCATGGGGTAAGCATTTAAACAGAAAGTAAAAGATTACTTAAGAGAAATTGTGTGCGATTGACAGATAGTGGAATTTGACTGCATTTCTGAGTTATTTAAGATGATAATAAAAGAAATGTGTGCATCCGGAAAAGCTGGTTTTGGATGGCTGACCTTTACTTGCTGATGAAAGTAAAATGAAATAAATTACATTTCATCTTCTCTGAAACTGTCGTATAATGCTGAGCTGAATTGTAAATATTTCACTAGGAGACTGCTAATAGGTTCTCAAGGATTTTATTTTTCTTTTCTAAATAGAGAATAGACTATGATAATCTCCCAGGAGACTTCTGAAAAGATATTTTAAATTGTCATTTTGTGCAAGGAAGCAAGACAGAGTTTTGCAGAGCTGATGTGTTGATAGTATGATTGCTCTAGCTAGATTTCTTTTTCCATTGGGATTTTACATCACTGTTTTATTTAACTGCCACATATAAGGGAAACTACATAAAAGGGATAGTGTTCAGGCAAATGTGGCACAGAATTTAGCTTTGGAATAAATTGATTTACAAAAGCTAAAAACAATAGCGATGTTTCCACTGCTATTATTGTTTGAAGTGCAGAGGAAAGATTTTTATTTCTTTTACAAATTTCTGCAGTGTATAAGCTGTTTTTCTCTGCTAGTGGAAGACAAGCTCAGGTTTGCTGGACAGTTTCTATAAACTATGTTGGAAATTACTTTCTTGTTTTCGTTGGACAAGGTGAACTAAGTGCCCTTTGTTTCCTATTTTCTCTCCATACACTGGTTCTCAAATGATTTTGGATTCTGATGCACTGGGCATAAAACTAGATTTTGATCTATGAAAATTCAAGGAAACTTGATCACAAAGTTTTTGAGATTTTTTTGTCCATTATCAGTTTGTCAAAACTAAAATTTATTTTGAGAATGTCACGTTTGTTAACATTTTCTTGGGGATATTTTTTGTCAGATTTTGAACAAATTTTCAGGGAAGCCCATAGCTGCTTTAATACCTGCTCACCTTATTAGGGACGAAATGGTTTGAAAAATTTCAATTTTACTCTGATAAAAATTAGAACATTTTCAATATCACAAAAATTTTCAGAGGAAATCATTCAACCTATCAATTTATGTACCCTTAATGGCTGGAATATCTCTCACCCCACCGTCAAGCCTGGAGGACAGCAGTGGAGTGTCACAGGCTGTCAGGATCGCTATGACAACACCACCGTGTCTTTCTCCTTGAGGTGTACAACTGGATGACCCTCTAAAGCAAAGCAAGGGTAGAAGAAATATAGCTCTTCTTGATACAGATGTAGCCTGAGTAGTTTCCATCAGGAGATAATCCAGCAACTGTTGCTCTAGCAGCAAGCACCCAGAAGAGTATCATGCTTCCCAGTGTCCCCATAGTTTTTAGATAAAGGTACCTCAAAGAATGTGCCTTAAAGAGCTTGTACCTTAACATGCACATGTACAATACCTCTGAGATAGATAACTTTTGAAAAATTCAGTCTCTTCATTGGTCCTATACTGATCACATCTAAAACAGGATGATTATAATTATAGCTTCATGGTCTCAGTCTCAGACATTGTGATTCTTATTAAGAACGTCTTCAACCCACTTTCTTACTTACCTACCTCTTTCTTTTTTCATTCTACTGCTGCTGAAAAAAGATCTTTTCTTCATCCTCAGACCCTGTCTTCATCTTTACTTCATTCCTTTTTGGGGCAATATCACACCCTTCCTCAGAATTAGGGAAATCTGGCAGTTCCAGCAACATCCTAACAACTTACTGAACTAATCAAATACTACGGCCAGTGTCACTTTTCCTATCCTTTGTCCTGATTTGGAGTTTGATACTTCCTGTGTATTTGTCCATTTTAAGGCATATTGACAGAACTTTGAGTGTTCTTGATAGGGCCCAGCATGTTAATCCAACAATTATTACACACATGGAAAACCTGGAATAAAGTCCTGTGAGAAGGCTGGGAGAACAGTACTTGGAAGCAGTGCATTATTTTTTTCTTCTGGTATTACTCCTCAGGGAGGGGAAAGATTACCAGTGCCCAGATAACTAGAGCTAGATAAAGAACTGGAAACCTTAAGACTTCAAGAGGTTCAGGAAAAGCAGGATCTCTAGACTTGCCCAGAGTAGATTAAAGAATAGAGGTAGTTTCTTGATAGTGTTGTTTGTTAAACATTTTGTATTATGTAGATTTCCTACTGTGTCATTTATTCTGTATTATCAATTCAGTGTTGAAGATCTATGGGTTTACTGTGTCATTTGCCATGCAGAATTAATTTCCATGCCTACAAGTGTATACTTGACTAAGGGTGCTAGTTTCTTTCATGGAGACATGGTGCAGCATGTATTACATCCCTGACATTTCCTACAAACTTATTTCTTAATCTTACATGCATTTCATACCAGCCTTTTTCTGCTTATTATTCATTACTAGGGTTATTCCTCATTCCCCCAGCAGCAGACACTTGAAAATGTCTGCAGGATCCAGATCACTGATGCTTTCAGGTGAAATCTTTGCCCAATTAATGAGCATGTATTAAAATCAGTTTAATTTAGTTATAACAACAGTGCTTTGCATACATTTTCTGGACCTAAGTTTGCAGGCTTCATGTAGATTACTATGCAAATGCCTCATTGGAAATAAGAGGCATTATGTTTTTCCACCCGTGTTCAGCTCTGTCTGCTTCTAACCCCAGTTCTCTCCCTGCCCTGCTTCTCAGGTCTTCTGGAAGATTCTAGGGGCAGGTGACAGTGCTGCCACCACATCATGATGCTCTGAACCACCAAGTCACTTCTTCCTATGCTCCTCAATAAGCCCATACCAGAGCCCTGCTCTGGCCTGATATCCAGCTAACACAGGTCCTGCCCTGATGTTTAGTGGGACTCCGTGCTGTGCTTCACTTTTAATATGTTTTTACCTTACCAGTTGGGAATTGCTGTTCTTAAAGGTACCCTAATGGTTGGCACAGTAAAAATATGACCATTAAGCTATCAAGATATTTGTAGTCCAAACCAGCCAGGCTATGATACCACAAAAAGCAGCATAGTAAACAAACACACAAAATGACATAGAGAATAATTAATACCAAATTGAAAACAGCACACTAAAGTAATACTTGCTGTAGATGTTAAGGAGAAAAATCACATAGATACAGCAAAGGAAGAGAGGCTTTGAAAATGAAGCATAGAATCAATGAGTTTTCAGATCATCAAGTCCAACCATCACTCCAGGATTGCCAAGTCCACCATTAAACCATGTCACTAAGGGCCTCGTCTACACAATCTTTGAACACTTCCAGGGACAGTGATTCCACTGCTTCCCTGGGCAGCCTGTTCCAGTGCCTGATCACCCTCTCTGTGAAGACAATTTTTCCTAATATCCAGCTAATATGCAGCTTGAGATAATTTCCTTTTGTCCTATCGCTTGTTACTTGGGAGATCAACCCCCGCCTCACTGCAACCTCCTTTCAGGCAGTTGTAGAGAACACTAAGGTTCTCCCTGAACCTTCTCTTCTCCAGACTAAACAACCCCAGTTCTTCATAAGACCGCTTCTCCATATCCTTCACCAGCTTATTGCCCTCTTCTGGACATGTTCCAGCATATCAGTATCTCTCATGTAGTGAGGGGGCCAAAACTGAACACAGAATTCGAGGTGTGGGCACACAAGCGCCCAATACAAATGATCACTGCCCTGGCCCTGCTGACTACTCCATTTCTGATACAAGCCAGGACGCCATTGGCACTCGTGGCTGCCTGAGCACAAGCTCAATCCTGTTCAGCTGGCATCAATCAACACCCCCAGGTCCTTTTCCACTGAGCAGCTTTCTAGCCACTCCTTGGCAGGTCTGTAGCACTGCATGGCGTTATTGTGGCCCAAATGCAGGGACAGGCACTTGCACTCAACATAGTGTTGCCTGCAAATGTACTGAGGCTGCATGCAATCCAATCATCCAGATCATCAGTGAAGATATGGAACAAGACTGGCCCTAGTGACTGGTTGCCGACTAGATGTGCCACCATTTGCCACCACTCTTTGGGTGCTCCCATCCAGCCAGTTTTCTATACAGTGAAAACAATTCTTAGCCCTGTGTCTTTGGACTTTAGTGGAAAAGTCTCCTAAACAGAACAATTTCAAATGGTGGGATGAAGAGGGGTACCAGAAGGACTTTCTTGTAAGTGCAAAAAGATACGGGCACATCTCCCGCAAATGTGGGCTTCCCTGGTCCTAAATCAGCACTTTACCTTTTGCTTGGCAGCTTTGAAAGCTGTTGTTATGTCCTGAATAATAAGGCCCATTTTCTCTGTATTAATGGTGGCAGATGTTTGCTACCATGCATCATAAGTCTGAAGGTGTATTTCCATAGTAAATACAGAGGATGAAACCTACTATTTGAATGTCATTCCCACAGCTCGACTAACACTCTGTCACTGTCATTTTAGCATCCTAATTACATCAACATTGTCCTTTGTGACTCATACTGCAGATTTCCAATCAAAATGTCTCTGATGAGGCAAGTAATATTATGGCAATCAGGCAGCTGAGCAACATCTCTAAATAATCCTAGCCAGTTCAACATCCCAACTGCACTGTAGAACATCGATCTGAACAGCTAAATGTAGCAGGAAGGTACACATCAGTCTGAACTGCTCTAGTTTAGATAGCTATTGAGGAACAATTAAATATGCATGAGAATTGCCAGACTTCAGTGCATCTCACCCCTGGAACCTGATAACATTGAATGATGGTAAAGAAACAGCAAGAAAATATAATTTATGTTGGTTGGTACCTTCCCTGTGTGCTTGTATACATGCAAATGAATTCCCACAAAAAAATTCCCACACCATAGACTTATTAAAAATGTTTTCCCCAGGAAGCCTTATGTTCCTGAGTACTGCAGCACTGTGAATGCACAGAACTTCCATTTTCTCAAAGAAATAAATTTCTAGGAATCACAGCTGTAGAACAAAGGTTCAAAAATTAACCTGGTGCACTACAAAAACTAGAGAAGAAAAAAACACGGCACTGACTAAAAGAAATCCTGTTATGGTACTGTGGGAAAGCAGCTCTGGAGTTTCACTGTTTGGTACTTTCAGTACAGTTTAAGGAGCTTGCTTCTTGTTCTCTCAAGGCAGAGGACTTTTAATGTGAAGGTTTGAAATAGTCTCAAACAAATGCTCTTTTTTACCCCTTTTTTGGGTTTTTTTTTTCTTTTCCTTAGGTGTCACACAGATCCGAACCATGACTGCAGAATACTTTGTGTCTTGAGCAAAATGAGGCTGAATACACTTGGCTGCAAGGCTTCATTAGGAGCTGGTTTAGCAATAGAGTAGACCCAGAGGAGAAAAAAGCTTGAGTGAAATTCTCTGTATTTTGGAACTCATCAGAGATATGGCATGGATACGGTTTTAACTGCTCTAACACTATTACTGGCACAGGACGACTGCTATAATTTAGAGAAATTTGCCATTGATTAGGTGATCCCATGATTTTACTGCATGTTAGGGCTATGCTAGTTGGGATGTGCTGTGGTGTACTTTCTGGACAGTTTTGGCTGATTTTTGTTTTTCTCCTAAAATGATCCATGAAGTTCTGTAGCACAGGGTCCCATTTTCTGTTTAGGACTCCAAGACTAGGATACTGGTAAAGCAAAGATTCTTGCTGCTCAAGCTTTTCTCCTCCCTGAGAATTTTATGCCACTACTGCCTGCACAGGATTGCCATTTGGTAGAGAAAACAATGCTTGTGGCTTGCCAGCAATTCTAAAATCACTGCCCTCCCTTCTAAAACATGAAGTGAAATGAAGAATGTGTTTAGTTTATGATAGTGCAAAAATACACAGAACTTTTATTCTGCTGGGGAAAGGTATCCTGAAATGAAATGCCCCAAACGTCTCAGAGCTGCTTATGCTATAAGTAGCTAAAAGTGATCTGGGATCTGTTCTTGGGCAGGAATCCATCAGAACTCTCTGTTCTGAACAGGACATTGATCTGCAGAAAGTCTACCCAAATGTGTATGTTCCCCATTCACATTCTGCTCTTTTCCACAGATTTTCCTCTGATTTTCAATCTTAATACTCAAAGTATCAGTGTTTAAAATTGCTTCCAAAGGACTGCTGACTGTTACAGCATAAGTTTGGAAGTGCTGCTATCAAAGGCATAATTAGCCTGCAAACAAGCCTCCTTTTCCAAGTAACTGTGGAAATAATAATGACTGGGCTGGTATTAAATTTTGCTATGTATGAAAAGATTTATCTTACATAAATAAAATCTCCCTCTATACTATCAGGGAGAGGTTTATCTCAGTGTAACTAAGACTGGTTCCCTTGTACTTATTGAATTCTCTATTGAGTAATTGGGATCTGTGACAGCTTTGGGCTTGCAAATCAGCACAGACCAGATCCAGCAGACTGGAAAAATAAAAAGGGAAAAGTAATCAATTAATTTACTTTCTAATATTGGTGTCAAGTGCATGAAATGGGTTGCACTGATCACTGAAGAAACTGAGCTGCACTTCTGGTAGGTCCATATCATTGGATCTTAACCTTAGCATCTGTGCCCTCCAAATAAGCCCAAAGTTAGCCATTTAGCTTCAGATATCATGTGAGCACAAGCTGTAATCTGTGTCCTCCAGGAGGACTTTCTCCACTGATGCCCTTAAACTCAACCCGGAGCAGAGCTGACTTGCTTCTTGAATATGGCCAGAACAGTTATACAAGATAAATCTTATACAACACAAACACTGTGACAGTCCTTAGAAATTATAGTTTGTTAGCAGTTATTAATTTGTGCAAGAGGGCAAGGAAGTCAGAACTTTGCTCACAGAAGGCATGTACTGGTAATAGTACGCTACATAGCACTTAAGTGTAAAGGCTTTGCCATCAAAAAGATTGCTATGCACTTTTTTGATGGACACCAAGCTTTTTCATTTGGTAGAATATAACCTCTATTCTAATATGATTTGAATGCTTGAAAGAAGCCATTCTTAGTCTCAAGGTGATACTAAGAAAGGACAGATGGTTACAGAGGAAGAGCAGAGTAGGTAAATACACTCCAAGCTGATATGCAGTACAGCTATTATTTTTATGTTTCCTCTCCCCTTGTAGATTATATATTTAGAGACTTTGTGAAGAGGCAAATGTTATAAAAAAGAAAATGTTAAGTAAAGATATATTCATCACAGGAAAATGACCCAATCTATCATTCTATTTTCTGAAACATAGGAGTAGATAGTACCAGCAGTCTCTGTTCATTTGTTCATTACTTTCAGAGATGTTTCAAACTTTTTAGTTTGCATGGATCTGAAAAAAGAAAAAAAAAGGAAGGAAGGAAAGAAGGAAGGAAGGAAGGCAGGAAGGAAGGAAAAGAAAAAGAAAAAAAGAAAAGGAAAAAAAAAGAAAAGGAAAAGAAAAAAGGAAGAAATAGAAATAGAAAAAGAAAATAGAAAAGGAAAAGGAAAAGGAAAAGAAAAAGAAATAGAAATAGAAAAAGAAAACAGAAAAAGAAAAGAAAAAGAAAAAGAAAAGAAGAAGAAAGAAAAAGAAAAATCAGTAGACTGTGGCAGATATGCAGTAGTAAAAAAATGTAAGTATTTATGGACATCTGTCTTATTTTAACTTTTTACTGCATATTACTGTTGTGTTATGCCACTGTGGCCTGTTGCTATTAAGACACAGTAACAAAGGAATAATTTGAAAAAGATTATTTTTTTGGTTTGTTGAATTTGGTATGTTTAAGTTTGGTTGGTTTTGTTTGTTTGGGTAAGCTTTTGGTTGTGATGGACTCTAATATCCATAAGGCAAAAGTTAGCCCTACTTCCTTTCTTAGTTCTCTTCTCTTGGCTACTTCGGATAATTTCTCCAGATCATGATTTCCAACTCAGAGCAATTACAGATGTGATCACTGGTAGCTCCTTGCAACGAAACTGTCCATTGCAAATCTGTAAGAATATGCTGTTTATAAACTCATAATATAGTTTTATGAACTTAGTCATCTTGTCATCCGTATGGTTTAGAAATCAACCACTATTTTCAAAACCTAGGCATTTTAATTAACCTACAGACTTCAATTTCCTAAAAGTTACATGTCTGTTCAAGGCTGTTTTTATAGTCTACTTATATTAAAGGAGAGAGCTAGACATCTCAGTAAGTAATTCAACTCATCATAAAATAACTGTCTGGGAGGGAGAGCAGATACTTATTTTTGATTTCCCCTTGGGCTGTAGAGTCATCAGTCCCCTTGGAGTCAAGTGTATGAAGCAAGGTCAGTCCTTTCTGGGTTGGCAGGTAGGGGATGTAAGGAGCAGCTGTCTGTAACACTGTTCTGGAAAACAGGCAAATCAAATCTAAATCCCTTCTATGTTTGATTTGGCTTCCTATCTTCTAGTAAAGAAGCTTAACATCCTAGAAGACATATAGAAAGAAAGGCCTTCATGCATTCCAGGTGAAACTTAAATATTTCACTACTGTAGCAAAACATGAACCTGATCAAAACACTGTGGCTGTGGCAAAAAACGTCCTCCATCTGTGATATATCCCAGAATATAGCAGCTTTACGTGAGAGCCTGCAGAAGGCGTAAATCTCTGCTTCAAAACTTCAAATAAAACAGATTTTAAGTGTCACGGCATTTTAGGCGAGTACTTTGAGCTACATGTCAAACAGATATCCTTCCCCTCTCTCCATGCGGACTTGTGAAGCTCAGGCAAGCTCCCAAAATGGCAATGGAGTCCAAGGATGCAGGTAACATAGAATTCATTTTGATTTGAGATTCCTAGCAGGGTAATTGTATAACCCTGGGCTTTCAACTGTTCAGTAATAGTAAAAGGGTGGTTTGTTTCCTCAGAGCTCAGGAGCCAATATATGGACTTTTAAGGTGAAGACCTCACTGACAAAATCTTGGAGGCAGAGATTTCCAGACAGGGGCAACCTATGTGGCAGCTGAGAGGGTGTAATGTCTCACAGGTGCCTAAATATTTGAATTTAGCAACATGAAGGGCCCATAGGTCAAATGTTTTCCTTTTATGCCAGAACTTAAAAATTCAACTAACATGCCAGGGTGAATTTTGTAGTTTCTGGGTATTATTGTATTCAATTATTAACATTCATGCCTTCAAATACTGCCTTTTCCAACCCTTGTACTTACTTTTGAAAATGAGAGGTTAGAAACTGTTGTATAACATGCTTTTAAAAACTACCCTCCCATTTCTTCAGAAAAATATAGAGCTTTTGATGTTTCAAACAGTGCTTTAATTTTCATAACAACAGGTTTGCATAGAATGTTATGGAGAAAAAATAAAAAAGGAGAATGTAAATGCTAGTCTTTTAGGGCTTTGATATGTTTGAAAATGGAATCTAATTAAACCTCTGTATTTGATAATCTTTGTCTTCATAAAATTTCTGTGGGTGTTATTAGCTGTTTTTTACCATGAAAACATAAAAAAACCCACCATGATTATTTTCAGATTTGTGTTTTGGTTTTTTGCTATCATAATCACATGAGAAAACTGCTTGAATATATTCAATATTAAAATCAGCAAATAGTTTTTAAGGAGAGAAGGTAGTTAACTTCTCTTCTTAATGACGCTTTTTATTTAGACTATTCATGAGATGTATCATGAGTGAGAGAGACATTGCAGAAAAAGACTGTTCTTTGGATAAAGAACCAAACTAGGAATCAGCAGAATTTGAGTCTATTTTCACATCTTCAGCAGACTTACTATGTGACCTTAACCAAAGTACTTAATTATTCTGCTCCACAGTTTATCTATGTAATGGAAATAATGTCAGTCAATTTACTGAGAGGTTGTGGGGATTAATTATTTAATATTTAGATCTTCAGATAGAATACACACAGAATTGCAGATTATGATGGATGATTAACATTCTTTTTCTATTACCAAAATCTGAAATTATAGCCTTGCTAATTTATTGCACAAAAATCTTCACTTTTTATAGCCCTTCATCCAACAACTACCCTGCTTGAAATGTATTGAGCAACAAATGTAAAGTCCTTCTCTTGACTCTTAAGTAATACCCAAGTTATTCTTAGAGGCAGCAGTGAACAATAATGTGCAAGTCTATCTTTGTTGCTTGCACCTGCCATTTCCACAGAAGGATGAGTTAAGGTTATCTTCCAGATAATGTATATTTATCATAATTTAACATTTTAAAAAATAACCAAAACCAACAGAGAGCACATAGACTGCAGGCTTAGCGTGCAGGTACAGGAGATGTAAAAAAAACCCAACTTTCTGCTGCTTGTCAGAGCTGAAGAGTATGCTCACAGACAACAGAAAAAAAATTGTTTTGAAGGTGCTGGGCTTCTGAAACACAGATCTAGCCAACACAGCTGTTGAATCTGGCTAACTCAGATAGCATATTAAGCAAACCTCTCAAGCAGTACTTAAAAGAAAAAGGCCCCATATATGCCCTAGAGTTGTGCTAAACATGCTCTAATTGACACTGATGAATTGTTCAGAGTGGTGTTACAAGTACCCATTTTGAACCAACAAGTAATTATCAAAAAGTCTTTAAAAATTCAATATATTAAGGTAAATGGTCGTTTTAATCCAAACACTTTCTTGAAGTTATTGGCTGTACTTCACGAATTATTACTTTGGATTGGGGTATGTTGGCAAAGGTCTTCAACTCCTTTAAACACCCTGATGTAAAGATTGCATCAAGTACTGAAAAAAGATTAACTCCCCACCTGATTTATTTGTCAACACACACTAGGAAAAGGTGGCATGTATCATTTCTGGTACTGAAATGAATGAGGTGTTGAGTATAGGATTGATATACCTGTGACCATATCCTAAGATGAGTCCTACATACCAGCGTCCTGCTCCTGACTATGCACAAGGCACACAGCAAAGCCCAAGTTAGCTTACAGCTCGTCTGTGGTCTCCTCCTACATACGTGCAAGGAAAAGTGTTTTTTACTGTAGGGCTGAGGCACAGTTTGGAGGACAAAGAACTCATGCAATCACTTTAGAGAAAAAAAGAGAAAGCGAGACTCCACTCTTTCACAGGAAGGCACCCAGCAGATTTAGACTAGATGAGAGAAATCCAACAATTTTACCTGTGCTACTCTTATGTGTGAGGGTGATGCCACTAAAAGGGGCGTATATCAGCCTCATAGCTTAATGTGAATTTTTACATATGCATTTGATTCATGTCTTCATGAACAAAGAGATCACCTGTGAAAGCAAGATTAATTGCATGAGCCTTGGGAGACCATCCACTGTGATGTTTAAACCATGGGAAGCAGACATGAATTAGCCTATGATCTTGCGATGCTGCTGCAAGCAAAGATTACACTACATGAAAGGATCTGTCTGTAAGGGTTCATGAAGCTTGAATTAGGCTTGAACAGTCTAAATGACTTTTCTTATTTTCTTACTTTCTGTGACCTCCATTTCTGAGTGTGGCAGCATAAACAGATAATTTTAAATACCCTCACCTATGTAAATGCTATGTAGGAAAGATCTTCCACCTGCGACTTGAATCTCTTCTGGTACTTTACCTATATGTATCACCTTTGAACACAGAAACTGTTTCTGATAAACCTAGATCCTACCCTGCAGTAAACATGGATTCTCTCCCCCAGCTGACTGGGAAACTTGTATTTCTTGGTCTTGATGAGCAAACAAAGTCCTGCTAATTCTACAACATGAAAAAGAGTGAAAGCAGCTGCTCTGAATCAGCTCAGTTCTGGTATGACTGCTGCTCAGAGATAATCATACGTTAGGCAGCCAGAAAAATATAATGTGAAATTTCACTATAGTTTTCTCACATAGAAGAGAAGTTCATGTTTTGAGGGCGGCTAAGCCCATTTGAGAGCCTTATTCAGAGCCTATGAAAACTGAGGATCAAAATCTCTTAGGTAAATTCTGCCAGCTTTTTCTTCTTGAGAACAAGATCCCAGATGTGGTGACTCCCCAGTGTGAAAAGTCATCCTAGGGCTAGCATCTTTTGGTCCAGTAAAGAGAAAAAGAAATCCACATCTTCATGAAGAAAAGTCTAATATCATTATAAAAAGCATTTTCTTTAACACAGAGAAAAATCTAATGTTATCACATAAAATATCTAAGACATATTGTCATGAGCAGTAAGTATGAAATGCAATGATATCAGAAGCATTCTACACCTTGTCTATAGACTCGGTTAAATTGTATAACTGGAACTGGTATAAGGTTCAGGGTAGTGTATACACACCTCTTGTCTGTGCATGTCTTATCTAGCTTCTTTCAAAATAAAGATTTAAAGACAGTGTCACTAGTTAGAGTGTTGCAGATTATGAGGAGCTTATTATTGGTTAACTCCCACCACTAACCCAGGATCTAAATTCCATCATGTAAACAGGCCATTGTAAACACAAAATAAAAAAAGCAACCCAGAAAATAAAACACAACAAACACAGATCCAAATATGTTTTATGATAGTGATGTGGCAAAGAAAATATCAGAATAAAATGATTAGAAAGTAAGAAACAAAGATTGCTGTTTACTTACTCAATTAAAATGATAATTTCCTTTTTTTCATTTAAAATGGTTTTAGTAACATCTAAACCTATAAATAAGTTTTACTGTGATGAAGAAAACCAGTGTCTTTTCAGGACAGAATCATAATCTTTTATATCAAACTCAAACAGAATTAAACATATGTCAGTGTGAAATTCACAAAAAAAGAGGAAGAAAGTACAATTTCATATTACTGAATGACCGTTATGGACATCAGAGCCGCTGGCCATGACAACTGAAAATGACACATCTGAGCCACATAATATATAAAGTTCAAATGTGTTATATAAACTAAGAATGCAAAGGAAAAACCTCCACTATTTCCAACTTACAGGTCAGAAAATTGGGGATACCCTTAGGACGACAAGTTGCCAATATGTCAAATGAATATGATTATATTTTAACACATCAATTTCCAACTTACAGGTCAGAAAATTGGGGATACCCTTAGGACGACAAGTTGCCAATATGTCAAATGAATATGATTATATTTTAACACATCAATTACATTTACAGGCTTGGATATGCATTTGTAATCTATCAGATTAACCTAACTGTCAGATGTGATTTGAAGTAACAGAAGGAAGCAATGCAATTAGAATACCAAAAAGGTACAACATGTTTATCCCTTTTTCTTCATGTTGCTCTGTCAAAATTTCACGTGTATTTGCCACACCTCTCCAGTATAAACTCCAGGAAACACAACCAACCAAACATGCAAAACATCAGGTATCTTATTTTGCACACTCATAACTCATTTTTTCATTTTTTATTTTTTTTTACCTTTTCCTAGGCATTTTGAACACATTAAGTACTTCAGTTGTAGTTTAGGTCTTTTCAAACTTAATTACATTTGTAAAGGTTACAAATATGAAAAATATTGATTTTATGTATGCTTTGTACACACTAAAAGTTTTCACTTAATTCACTGTTGTTGACTATCTCAGTAAATGCCGCAGTTTTGCTCTTGATTAGTCTTTGTTTTTCTCTGGATTATGCCACATTATCTTTCAAAACTGAGGTCAAAGTCTTGAATATTCCCAGCTTGCTGCTGTGCAGGGACAGGATTTTAAGTGAGTGTTGAAGCTTGCGTCTTTTTGGTCTGCTAAGGATATAGCTAGGCTTCTGCCAAATGCACCAAATGTACAGGATGCTTCAGAGCACAGCTCCAGGAGATAACAGTTGTTCTGCACATCCTCACTTTCAAGCAGTTGAATAACTCTTGGGTTAGGATATATATTAGATACATGCTTACAAGCAAAAATTGTACTGCAGGTAAACATACTAACTTAAAATGGAATTATCAGCTATTCGCTATAGTAAGATTTACCAGTGAGAAGTCTCCTGGATACCCTAAGCAGTTTCTAACACAAAATATTGAAAAATAACATCACAAAACCTCTAAATTCTCTACATTTACAGACGGTATTTTTTTCCACTCCCTCCTCTCCAACAGACTTTTATCTCAGTGTCTCTGTTTACGCTGTCAGGGAAGTAAAAAGTGAGTGTGTGTCTTTGTTCTCTTTTACTTCACCTCATATAGTATTAGCTCTCGGTCTCACACATTCTCATGAACTTTCAGTCTGATCTCATCTAGGAATCACAATTGTTAGCTCACCTTAAACAGCAGTTTACAAAGACATCACTAGTATAATGTGCGTAGCGCAGAGTCAAGGTCAGGTTGCTTAACATATGCATTTGTTCACATATTTTTGACTTTGTGCAAATGTGAGCTTGGGGACTGAGTTAGCAAGCTCAGTTTTCACAGAGATCATAAATGGAATAATTAAGGGTAAGTTTCTTCAGTGGTTTCAGACTGCATTTTTAAGATTTTTGGTGGTGTTTTAAAGGTTTCTTTTGTTTTAAATGTTAGTTAATATGTATAGAAAAGACATAAAGTTAGAGGGCATTACATTGTCTGAGAAATACTGAAATGCATGGAAATAGTGACTGGACTATAAAACGTGTGGAAAAGAACAAGGTTAAGACTGCAAACGTAACTTGTCATTTCCTGATGGCTCTAACCTGTACTACTATATGTTGCTAGAAAAATTGTCACCTCTCTCCCCCTCCTCCCCATACCACCCAGAGATGATTTAGATCATCTGGAAACCTGAAATACTTTTTTTTTTGTATACAATGTTTTATTATGAATGTTATTAGTTCGGTGAAATTTGCCCTGCACTTTTCTATTGAGTGATGTCTACCTTATGTAATATAGGATAGACAGAGCTACTCCATAACTGAGCTGATTTAGGTCATCAGGTGGCTCAAACTTCTTTAACATTTTGCAAAAAAACAAATAGGCACAGCACAGAATCCTCTCCTTTATAAAGGTGTATGAGTTTGGCTGGCTGATGTGCCACTTACACATTTGCTATTCTAAAATAGCACAGAAATAACATATCTTTTGGCAAGTTTCTGGAGGACCCCATCAAAACAGAAAGCTGATTGTATTATCATTAAGAATGTTCACATGCAGGCAGAAAACTTGCCACAAGGAAAGTTTTGCCTGAGCCAAGATACAACAAAGGATTGTAGCAAAAGAGAAGACAAAGATAACAGAAGTACAACTGGTGTATCAAGCATATTGGAAGGAGAAGAGATTCAGAGCAGCCCTCCGGAGAAGGACTTGGGGATGTTGGTCAATGAGAAAATGAACATGATCCAGCTTCAGTGTGGGCTCACAGCTCAGAAAGCCAACCGTATCAAAAGGAAGCATGACCAGCAGGTTGAAGGAAGTGATCCTGCCTCTCTACTCTGCTCTTGTGAGACCTCACTTGGAGTATTGTGTGCAGTTCTGGTGTCCTCAACATAAAAAGGACATGGAGCTGTTAGAACAAGTCCAGAGGAGGGCCACGAGGATGATCAGAGGACTGGAGCACCTCCCGTATGAAGACAGGCTGAGAAAGTTGGGGCTGTTCATCCTGGAGAAGAGAAGGCTGAATGGAGACCTCATACCAGCCTTCCAGTATCTGAAGGGGTCCTATAGGGATGCTGGAGAGGGACTCTTCTTTAGAGGATTGTAGTGGTAGGACAGGGGGTAACAGGTTCAAACTTAAACAGGGGAAATTTAGATTGGATATGAGGAAGAAGTTTTTTACTGTGAGGGAAGTGAGGCACTGGAATGGGTTGCCCAGGGAAATTGTGCATGCTCCATCTCTGGCAGTGTTCAAGACCAGGTTGGACAGAGCCTTGGGTGACACGGTTTAGTGTGAGGTGTCCCTGCCCATGGCAGGGGGATTGGATCTAGATGATCTTAAGGTCCTTTCTAACCCTAACTATTCTATGACTCTATAATTGTTTAGTATATTGTGCACCTGCAATTTGTAGCCATAGTGACATGGTTACTGCATCTTGGGCTTGGGACAAAGTGAACCCCTTGAAACAATAAGGAATTCATGGTCAAAACCAGATCCTGGTATTGTTTGAAAGATTAAAGGAGAAAATTTGGGATTGGTAGTACTAAAGGATGAGTTATTTGACAGTTTGGCAAAGTAGCCATTTGATTACCTGACTTGGCAATGAAACTAACTTTTCAGGTGTCCTGAAGTGAACTGCCTTCATCATAATACTAAAAATCACACCCACAGGTCTAAAAGATCCTGGTTCAGAGGAAGACCCCTCCTCTGAGCATGCATGGTGATTAGAAGGAATGACAGAGCAAATGTTATATAATGGATTTAGACCATTGTAACTGGGAGTGTACTTCTTTGTAACTTCTGTGTATATATACGTAACGAGAAAGTTGGTATTGGTGTGCTTGATTTGTAAAAAGATCCATCAAGCATGCAAGCCTGAATAAACACATTATCTCTCCTGAGTGTTTGGAACTGGGTTACTGCACACTGGGCACTAATCCCCTTTTCAGTCAACAAGATCATGTGTTTAATTATGCATGTCCAAATTGCTTTAGAAAACTTAAAATAGATGTATATCAACCATCCTGATTTCTGGTAAATTCACATCAGACTACTCTTTTTTTTACCTTTTTTTTTGGTGTTTTTTATTTTTTTTGAGGGGGACTTATTTTGTTTGCTTCTTTGTTTTGTTTTTTGTTTTTGTTTTTTTTTTTAAAAAAAAGAGTTTTCTTTCTACACAGTGTGTCCTTAGATGTTAATGGGAAGATCAGCTTTAGGAATCTATTGTAGCATTAAGGGGCTTAGAAGGAATCTGGAAGATGTTTGCCACCAGCCATAACAGCAAAACGAGTAAGGATGGACATGTTCCAAGGTGATGTGCAATGGCAAAAGCACAAAAGCTGACTCTGATGTGGTAGGAAACAGGGCAAGAAGGCAGAGCTTCAGTACAGAGGTGAGCCTGCCATAATGACAGACATGACTATTTTGGCAGCTCTATTTTTTATGAGCAGGAATGTGCAATGAGAAGAGTAGTTAAAAAACCAAGGTAAGAGCTTTAGCAGCAACCACAGGAAAACATAATGTAAATTCCTTTGGAGGAACAAGTGGCCATGGATGGCCTTATCATGGTAACAAAGGCAGGAGGAACTGAGTTGAGGAGTCACTGTTGTTTATACCATTTGGGCTGCCCAGACACTTTGCAAATAATGCCTTGTGTCAATCCAGATTAATGATGAAAAGGGATATGGGTAAAAGAAACACAAAGTGTCCTTATGTCCACACACTAAGTCAATGAGCTTACTACTGTTCCTTAGTTTATTCCCTTTCTCTCCGGTGTAATTTATAATTGTTCTATGTAGCAAGTATTCCCCATTATGGTCTTAAGTCTCTCCAGGCTGATTTCTATTTGCTCAGTGCTTGCTGAACCCCTGAAGTGACACAAATTTTTTAATCCTAAATGCATTATTTATTAGCTCAGTGCTTTTTGAGCAGTCAACTAACTTTGCACATAGCTTCTGCGGTGTTAGAACTTAAAAGTATACTGTCTTGGCTGCTTCAAAAGCCAGCATAATCTCTTCAGTTCAGCAGTGTGATCATAACAGTGAAGTTGCTCTCACATTGATGCTTTCAGTGAAGAGGCTTTCCCTGCAGCATATGTTGTGTACAGGTAAGGAAGGAGCTTTATGAGAGGCATTTATACCCAACAAGTAGAGTTTAAAAGACACATATAACTAATCCGGTGGGTGTTATTTCTATGAATTATGTCTCAAGAATTGCATTGCTCCTGATTTAAATAATTTCCTTACTAATTTTTCCATCAGTTTTCTCTGTCGAAACACAGGTACATTATCTAAATACAAAATTGCCCTAAAAATTACCCCAGCATACTAGAATCTTCTCCAAACTGAATGTTTCCATCCCAGATTACATTTCACAAATCAGCTTTCCATCTTACAACTGCTCCCTTTTCTTCCCTTTAAACACTTGTCTCCTAGGTGATATCATCTTAAACACTTTTTGAAACAAATTCTGCACAGGAGTTAAATGTCTTTTCCTCTGCTCTGAACACTTATACATTTTCTATGAATTTCTGCAGGCAGTGGAGTGACCACTTTTTTCTGTTTTTTCTCAGTAGAATGATGATTTTTCTTTCTGCAATAGGTTGATTATAATCCAACCCTCATGACATTTTTTGTAATTATTTTTTTCTAATGAAAAGGAAAACTAGAGAATGGAAGAATACAGTGCTCAGTGTAATTTGTCTTAAGAACTAGAAAACGGTTCAGGCAGCTACAGCTTAATGCTGCAATACGTAAAAGTTACACACTCGGAACCAAGAGTAATGTTTGCAGTGAAAAGTGCACTGTGCTACTAACAAGTGGAGAATCTGGAGCAGGGTTTACAATAGAAACCAGGTGTCCCTGCTCCCTTGAATGAATAAGATGTCTAGAAGTCTACAAGAGGGATTTGCACCTGTCAGAAGGTGAAACACTTTTATGCGTAAACCCATCGAGAACAGGGTGAATTTACAATTCTATTTGCTACAAGTAGGCATCTTAAGGTGGTAGGTAGTCATGTTTCTTAAAGTAGAACAACCCTGAAGCCCAGAACCTGAACTTAGCTACCAAAGTGGGTGTTGACTGATCTTTGCTTCCTATGATGTAAAGGACATATGACTAGAGTACAGTACTCAGTTGGAGCAAGTAGTTGCAGAACATTGTCCAAGTCAAAAAGCAGTGACTTACTGTGGAAAGAAGTTGGTGAGGTAACTTTTCCTTTTTTATTTTTTTTTTCTCCCTGTTGCAACTTGTCAGCCAAGAATATAAAAGATATGATGTTGGTTCAAAACCAAAGCTTGAAAGGCTTGTACCCTGCATATCTTGGGAACATAGAGCTTTGTGTTTATAACATTCACCTGAGAAAGAGCATGCTAGAGGTCTTCTGCCAGTGTGCTCAATTGTAGCTATTCAGTAAATGTATTGTTTGACCTGGAGATAATTGAAGAGATAAGAAGTAAATTTGCTCCTGTTGAGGAGGAGGCATAATAGTTACATTGCCTTAAAACACTCATCTTTAAAACAGAAGCTGCCTGTGAAGCTTGGTTGCTACATGGAATTTATACTTGGAAGTGTTTATTCTTTTCTGTTTGAACCTTCTGAATGTTTACACTTAAAATCAGCAAAATTACTCATGAACTTAGCACTGAGCACAGACAAAGTATTTGGATGGCCATGGAGACAAAATCAGGTACACAACAATTTAGTAGCAGAGATAGGAATTTCAGGATACATCTACTTATGTTAGTATAGACTTATCTCCCTTACATTCTAACATATATACAACTGGCATAGCTACTTTGGCTCCAAATGACGAGGTCCTTATTTGCTTCTGGTCTGCTGGGAAAGCCTCTCTTCAGGAAAGATCTTTGTGAGTCTTGAAAGCCATTTTATGCTTTCTCCAGCTTCATCCAAGAAAACCTATTTGGTTTTGATCTTGACATTATGTAAATTCTTTTGATGGAAATGAGGATGCATGATAATTTCTAGAAAGGGACTAGTCTCTTGAGGTCTGAAAGCCCTTCTATATTAAAGTGGTAATTATTGATGATTTCTTGCTTGGTTCACATAGGCATAAAAATATCAATAAATGTCTCTGCAAAATCCAGTAATGGTCTAAATATCATTGAAAAACTGAATAAGACCTCCTAGTTTTGTATTACAAAAAGGTATGCTATACTACATAATTGTCTTTGTTAAGAACAAATGCTTTTCAACTGCATAGCATTTTATCTCCTTTTGCTGCCTATCTGTTCAGCTGGCATACAAAAGCAAGTAATTATAAAAAAAAAATTGAATTTGTGACTAAAGTGAACGCCTAGTCTTTTTATAAAACAAATCTGCTACTTCAGCCTCAGGTAGTTTCTCTTTCAGCATTGTTAAGCTGATTGACAGTCAGTCCACATTGTTCATCAGAAAAGTTGAGAAAGCCATTTCTACCACAAGTGCTCTATTACTTTAAAAAGATCAAATAACTTCCTGCATTGTTCTAGCTGAAATGGTATTCACCATATCTAAGATTTTTTTTTCCAGTTTTATGCTTCTTTTCTATTGTCTCAATTTAGTCCGATCCTGCTGTTGTTATTTTTTTCCCCCTAGAACTGATCTTTTTTGCTATTTCTCTTAGTCCGTAATATTTTTCCTTATGCTATGTCATATGCTTTTATTTAACTGGTTATGTTATATATCTACGCAGCTCACAAAAAAGGTGGTTTAACAATACTTTCTTAACTAAGTTACTTCAAGGCACAGAATAGATTTTAATATAGTTTGCAATAGCAGGCAAACAATTTCTATAAATTAATAACTAGAATCACTTTGTATTTCTCCACAATTCAAAATAATATAAAGTTGTTACTTTTCCTTACTTCAGTAAGTTTCTAAAGGAACTATCATTTACATTACTGTATTCTGGTGATTCTACTGAACTGTTGTGTAGAGTTAAGTACATGCAAAAGCATTTCACAGGAATAACTTTAAGACAACAATAATCTTTGTGTATGTATTTAGAGAATACTGCCCCGGAACAATTTGAATTCAAGCACCAGATTGTTGGTTTGCGAAAGGCAAAGCCAAGACACATACACAACTTTCTTTGAACCTGCATATAAGTGCTAATATTTTTGGCACCTACATCTAAAAAAAAAATGAATATCGCTTAGGTAGCTGTAATGTGAACAATATCATTGTAGCTTGTCTATATATTAAAAAAGTGACATGTGATAGCCTTCTGGAAGTTCTGCATGAATGAAGAGTTTATGATAAACTCCAAAATCCATTCCCAAATCAAGGTTTATACGCATATTTGCTCCAGCATATATGTTTGTGTCTTGTGTCCTCTGAAGACACTGCAGCTACTTGTAGGCTAATAGATAGCAGAACAGGCTTAATAAAAATCACCAACAGATTTGTTTGAATAAGGACTGCATGATCAAGTTATTTACCAAGAGACTGGCAACTATCCAACACTACAGGACCTTAGAGGGGAAAAACACTCTTCACAAACAGTGAAGACAGGCTGATATTTCTGAAAAATATTAGAATTTGAGAACTACTCTCTTGGGATACATAGCAACATTATATTTCTGCTATATTTCAGCAGTGCTACCTGTGTTGGTCCTAGAATTTTAATCTGTTTGTATTAGGGCAAACTATATACCTCACAACTACATTCCGCTCACTGTTTCCTGTTATTTTTCCTTAAAACAGGGAACGTGACACACATGAGCTGGCAGTATTAGAAGTAGCACAAGTTATGTGACTTTTGATGCATTTCTCTCTTATCTACTTAAAAATAGTAAGTGATGTAACATAGGTAGCATACAACATAGGTTTTATATGAAGAAGATTTTACTTGTAGAGAATTATAATATGTTTAAATCTACTTCTATGAAACTTATCTTAAACAAAATAAGCTGAGAACAACATGGAGTTAACAAGTAATTTCCATTGTTTTCTCTCAAAATTGTTAAACAGCAGCACTGTGTCCTTTCACAGTAAGTTTTAATTGTAGGCACATTTATGCTACAGTACTAGAAAAGTTTATGCACCTTCTTGTCACTTTGCATTGTAGAGATGTTAGTTAAGCTAAACCTCTGAACATGCCTTTGCAGGATCAAAGCTTAGCTGCTTCAATTTTCAAACAATAATGACAAAAAAGCCTGGGTCAACTTCTCTGCTGTTTCAATGGTCTGTTTCTGTAGTTGTTTTTGTTAAATACTCTGTACTAACACACATAATTAAAGTTGTAGTACAAATTCATACTTAGTGACTTATTAAAATAAAACTGAAGCTACCTCTTCATGGTAACTGGTTTTGAAAGAAAACCACAAAATGAGTAATGCAGGTCAAAATTTTTGAAGGCGAAATAAAACCAAACCAACAGGTTAGGTAGCAATACAGAAAGCTTGAGACTCATTTAAAGACGTGCACAGAAGAAATTTTTCCTACAATGAAACTGGGAAGACAAACAAAATTGTTTGCTTACAGATTAAACACCTGTGAATAGCACAATGCAAAGATTGCCCAGGTATTTCAACTGAAAGCATAACTGTTTTTCAAAGCATGAAACAGCTCTATAGCTGGACATAAAATAAGTAATGGAGTAATGTACAGTGTAAAAGTTTCTTTGTTTCACTCTAACAAATTCTGGAAGTGCAGGCAATCAGATGAGACTTATATGCCTTATGTTTTAAACCATTTGCAGGAGCCTTACCACATGACTGTCTTACCTCAGAAGAATTTTCTTCCTTTCACTTAGAACTAGTTTGTGCATTCATAACATAATGGTTTGCTTGCTGAAAAACCCAACATCTTTAAAACAGACTCCTGATCTGGGAGCTTTGCTCTGTAGATTAAATGCAGAGTAGTCAGATTTTATGTCAGGCACTCATGAATCAATCTGACTAGGCCTGTCTATGGTGAATGTTAAACTGCTAATTAGTAACAGATAGAAGTGAGCTTTAGTGGCTGGTATGGCACGTAACAGCTTAGAAATGTCCAAGAAACATCCAGTTTATGAGATATGTATAATAATAATCTAAGGTTGATTAATTTTGTCTCTTACTGCCATTCTTACTGCAATCAGTCTTCGACTTCATTATAAACTTGGAGAATATGCACAAGAGACAAGAGACAACTCTTGGTCCTCAGTGTCACAGGACCTGTGGAATCTGGGAGAAAAAGGGACAGTCTTTTTCAGTCTGCACAGGTCTGTCATGTCACATTATCAGTTTAACTAGGGTTTGGGTGGGGTTTTTTTGGTTTTGGTGTTTTGGGTTTTTGGGTTTTTTTTTTGGTTGTTTTTTCTGGGGTGGGTTGCTTGTTTTTGTTTTTATTTTGCGTTGGTTTTGTTGTTGGGGGTTTTTTGCTTATTTGTTTTTCAGCTACATTAATAGCTATGCTATTGAGCATGTATGAACTGAAACACCTCAACCAGAAAAAATCTAGTTCAAATGACTGAAATTTTATGAATTAGCAAGGAAATAAAAAAAAAAAAACAAAACCAAACCTGAATATATGAAATATTAGCTCTGGCTATTAGAAACGACATGACCTTTTCTGTCAAGGTCTGTCAAGCTGACTCTTAGGCCATTGCTTCACCTCTTCTTTTCGCCTTCAGGAGATGTTGTCAAAAGTCCTGGGTGGTGGTACTGACTGCTTTTGATTCATACAAGGTTTATTCAGGACTAAGTGAACAAGGTGCTTGTTTGGCATTATTTCTCAGATCCTGTCTCCTGAGTCTGGTGATCTATGGACTTTTCCAGCTGGTGAATAATCTTCATAAGGTAATAAGACAGTAAATCATGATCAGAGAAAAATACTGTCATCTGAGGCTGAACAGGAGAGGGGTACTTTCCTGTGTCTAATGATCTTCCAGTTATGCTCCATATACTGAACTACCTGATCATTCACAATCTACTTATCCTAGTGTTGCCATGCTCTGTGTTCCTAGCACTAAAATTAGCAGCCCATTTGTTTCTCCAGCTGCCTTACTGAGTAGCAGTTAAATACAACTAAACAATTACTTCATAATTTGTCCGTGTAACTGGGCTGTCTTATCATTTGTTTCAAATGGTGCATGACATTCCCCATTATTAAATACAATATGGAGGAATATTTGTGGTGGTGCAGAGGCATGTACTTGTGGAACTACTATTGACATTAAAGAAGTCACATATCTTGATCCTTTTAAAACTTTCTATAAGTACACAAGTATTCAGAACCTTGTTTAGGAAAACATAATTCCAGTCAACTTCCATGTCAAATATTTATCAGTATTTAGACACCTTGATGCCACTTCTTAATATTCTCCCACTTCACCTCTGTCAAATGAAAATCAGTTTCTCTTGGATCACTTTTGTGTTATTGGCTAAAAAGATTTTAGCCTTCTTTCAGGACTATTTTCAGTGACAATAGTGCCTTTTGAACAGCTGATCCTTTATTTCCTCAATCCCTTTACAACTTTTGTGCAGAGTGAGTCAGAGGTCATTTGGGAAAAATAGGATGTAATCATGTAATTCAAGTTTTAATATATGCATTCATATGAGGGTAGATTGAAGACTGACAAACAGCCTTGATTCTGGCCTTTTCTTCCTGGCAGTGTTTTGGCTTTTGAACCCAAGTAACATTCTTCGACCTATTTTCTGTGAGTTAACAACTGATTTGTGTGAGTGAGCATTTGTAGGAAGTGTGATACATACAAAAGAATAGTCTGAACTAAATTCAAATGTTGCAAAATTCCCAGAGAAGGTGATTTCATTGTGCATCATGTAGACTAAGAAACTTTTCCTATTTTGCTCTCAAAATGCATTGACTTGACATCATCATGTTTCTCTATATTTTTCTGTGCCTCTGAGGCAACTCCTCTGCTCTTCATCATAGCTTGTAATTATTTATCTTCCTTCCAGGTATGTTTATCTGTGGCTATCTGTATATTCAGTTTGCAGGTTACAGAAGTGACTTGATTGAATTTCCAAGTTAGTTTACAAGAGATCAGTATTTGAGCTTTGAAGTTTAAAGGCAGAGCAATAGCAGCTTTGGAGGGATTTTCCTATGCTGTTACTCTGCTGTGCTAGTTTTTGGTAGAAGAGAGCCTGTTTGGTGTAATTGGCTGCATTCTGAAGTAAAAAATATACTCCTAAAATCTATGTAAGCTAAATCCTAAGAACCATATAAACACCCATATCTTTTTTGATCTATCCTGTCTTGAGGGAACTGAGACCTCTCTCTGATAAGGAACTCTTGTCCACCACAACAGCTTGATGGATATTAACTGACTATGAGTTTGTTAGTTGTAAGCAGATACCACCAGGATGGGGTTTTTTTAAAGCTACTATTCTGAGAGTACATTTGAGTCTGCAATTGTCTTATTAAAATTGAGAAAATAAAAGCAAACAGGCAATTGCACACAAACCCAAGCTACTTGGGCCATAAAAAGATGACATATTTACCATAGTTTTAAGACAGTGTGAAACAAGCAGTAGATATTGGTCTCAGCGAACAAAGCTCCATCGTTTCCTTAGCATGTGGACCTGTAGATTTCTAGAGCAGTAATGCCATAATAAAGACAAAGGTTCCTGCCATCTGTTCTGTTTTATGAAGATTATTTTTTGCCCTTGTAATGCTGGAAAGTTTCCAGCAAATGTTGCATCAAATTTGAACACAAAAATAATCAGGTATGAGGCATATGACCATTATTGTGTCTGATGTACTATAAAACATGAATCAGCAAGAGAACACAAAAGAGAAGATAAAAATAGAGCACCAAGAAAGCAAATGTTAATAGAGATAAAGGATATCTGGCATTTTTACCATTTCCACTGAAAATTAACAATTCCATGCATAAAAAAAGGCAATGTTAAGGTTGTGATTTCAAACAAAAGTATGTTGTTGGTGAATTCCTAATCAATTTCACAGAGGTCCCTGGTGGCTTCGGGGAAACTGCACTGCCTGAGAGCAGCTCAGGCAACTGTAAGGTTTGGAGCTTGTGACAAAGATGACAAGGTACTGACATCTGGTAAAATGGATGACAGCAAACAGCTCTAAAAGAGAAGCTCTAAAAAAATACATGGATGACACTTTAATTAGGAAGAAATGACTATGAAATAATTAGGTTTGGAAGAAGAATTGATAAGAGGTTAACACATTACATTTCTCTCATTTTTGAGACACAGCTCTTTTAGTTGGATTTCCTCAAAATTTTAATTGGAAATCTCTGAAGACACAAGAAAATTATTTAAAAATACCATCCACTCCTCAAAACCCAAATGGAAAAAAATCTCAGGTTTCTTTTTCAGTTTGTTTGAGTTTTGTGAGCTGGTAATTAGATATTTAGTTAGTGACTCTAGAATCTGGAACAGTGGAAGATGTAGAATCATCACGCAAAATGAACACTGCTGTATCAGTTCTCCATCAGCATAACTATGCATAGTCTTACAAAATTGTCCAAAATTGCCACTAGTGGATTTGACCAGCTAACAAACAAATAAAACATTTACTTTGAAAAGAGGAAGGCTGTCATCCACGGTGAAGAGAATAGAGGCTGCCAGAGTTTTCAAGGTTATCAGAGAATAAAAATATACTCTAGTTCAGGACTACTGTCTATGTTTTTGTAGGTAAAGCCTGTTTTCATGCTAGGATAAATAAATTCAAAATAGAATGTAACAAATGGCTTGTTTTGAAGATGCATTATAAGAAATAAAGAATAAAAGAAGAAGAAAAAAATGATAGAAAAGAGAATAATTCTCTGTACCTCAGGGGAGGACACAGTTCTGGACATGAAGGCTTCAGGAGATGCTGTTGAAAACAGAGCAAGACCATGAAGTGGAAGCAAATTAATAAAGAGTTCTGGAGGAATTGACTTATGAGAAAGATCAGAAAGATAAAACAAATCTATAGCTAAACAGTGACTAAGGATAAAAGACACCAATGGAATTTGGCATGCTTTATAGCCATGCAGAGACAATAGGACTAGATTTTTAATTTCAGGTTTGTTAGCAGATTAATGTTAAACTGAAGCTGGGAGAAAGAATTGGGGGTGCTGGCTGCCATAGTGGCTGGCCTTAGCCTGCATCAGTTGCCTTTTTTCAGTGATCATCCCTTGCACTGGGCAAGGAAAACATATGGATCACGTACACCTACGATGCTAAGTTGCTTGTGAGACAGGAAAAATTCTGCCTAAATTCCGTTCATGGGACTGTGGAAAGAACTGAACCTTGCTCGCTCATTAGTGCTTAACTCTCCGAATTCATCTGCCATAATCAGCCATTGTAGGGGGACAAATGAATGACCTCTCACTCTAACGACCACAGAAACACCACCATCCATTGGAAAAAATCCCTTTTGTTGAAATGAAATGAAATACTGAAGGACTTCTCTCATGTCTGAGTTGACGGGAAGGTCTTTTAATGCACTGTAAAAAAGGACACTCCTAGGTTTATCATACGAATTACAGAGTTTGGCAGGTACACCTGCAAGAGGAAAAAGCCAGGGGGAAGGCGTTCACCTTTTCTCTTTCAGATGAGATGAGACTCCTTGAATACTATAGTGAGGGAAAAGCACTGCATGTATATGAATGGAGCTGTCTGCCAATGGCAAACATGGCTCCAGGATTTCTGCCACTGAAAAACCAATGGGTGGGATTTAGTACATCAGGAAAGAGAGAAGGTTCAAACAAACTCGATAGTGCTTTCAATAAAGATAGTTCAGATCCTGCATCCTTCTGAAGCAGCCTTATTCACAGAAGAAAAGCAAACCCCAAAGGTGTGCTAACTCAGCAGTGAAGGTCATTTGGGGGCACCCAAAATAGACCTTTCAATAAAAATTAATGTTACTGTGGATTAAGAATGCCTTTAGCCTTCAGGAGCTCTCCAGTTCTCACTGTTCAGTTGATTTGTTAAAAACCATTACCTATGCACACCAGCTACACCAGCTATGAGGCTGCTGCACTTCACACAGGATGCAACTCCTTCTGCAGGAGTCTTTTGTGCCTGTAAAGCCATAAAGCCATGTTTTTGCACCAGACAATAACCTAAATAAAGTTCTTTGAGTGCTGAAATTTTTCACATGTAGCACAGCAAATCTGTATGAGCCAGGTATCAGAAAAAACAAATTTCCTATGAGAAGAAACTGTCATCTCTTCAACTGGGAAAGTTTTCAAAGACTTCTGTCTATATGACTAAAGTGTTTCTTGGTAAGGGGTGTTTTGGTAAAACTTTATTTTTCCCCCCTGGGAACAAGTAAGCAAAATGCTGGGGCCTGGCTGGTTGGGGAACAGCTCTGCCAAAATGGACCTGGATCTTGGCAGAGAGCAAACTGAACATGAGCCATCAGTGTGACCTGGCAGGAAAGCAGACTAGCAGCATCTGGGTCTGTGTGGGAGAATAGCCAGTAGATCAAGGGAAGTTTTTGTCCATCACTGTTGCACCCTGATGTTACCTAAATTCTGTGGCTGGGTCACTCAGTTTTGGGTTTTGGGTCCCCTAGTACAGGACAAACTGATAAACTAGAGTCAGTTCACTGAAGGATCACCAAGATGTTTAGGGTTCTGGAGCTCTTGCCCTGTGAAGAGAAACTGAGAGACTGTTGCTTTTTGCTCCTGGAGAAGTGGCTTTTGGGGCACTTAGAAGCACCCCAGACCTATGTACCAGTCTAGTGGTACATGCTGACAGAACAACACACGATGGGCATAAACTGAAAGAGGAGGTTCAATCTAGACAAAAATAAAAGAAACTTTTTCATGCTGAAGACAGGCAAGCAATGGAGCATGCTTCTCAGAGGTGTGCATTCTCTATCCCTGGGAGGTTTTCAAGACCCAACCAGACACAACCCAGACCAAACAGACATGACATAAGGTCTGAGACTGCCTTGAGCAGGAGATTGGACAAGACATATCATGAGGTCCATTTCTACTTAAATTAGCCTGGGGTTCTTAATAAATGTTGAGGAAGTATACAAAGCACAGGAAGGATTACTTAAAGGGAGCCTACAAGAAATCTGGAAAGGGACTTTTTACAAGGGCAGGTACTGACAGGATGAGGGGGAATGACTTTAAGCTGAAGAGGGGAGATTTAGATTTAGAAGGAAGAAGTTCTTTACTATGATGGTGGTGAGGCACTAGACAGGCTGCCCAAGGTTGTGGATGCTCCATCCCTACAAGTGTTTAAGGCCAGATTGGACAGGGCTTGGAGAAACCTGGTCTATTGGGAGATGTTTCTGCCCATGTCAGGGGGGTTGGAAGTGAGGAACTTTAAGGTCTATTTCAACCCAAACCATTCTACGATCCTATGAAACTGCAAGTTCAAATGGGACATCTTCCATGGTCTATGCAATTGGAATATACTGAAGGATTTAAAGAAGGGTATTAGATTGAGCTGAAATCAGAGAGGACTGGAACCAAGAATTTTGTTAGAGTACTAGATTTAATACCAAAATCTGTTGAAATGTATCATAGACTTAAATAATTTCAGGACTTCAGCTGCACTTTATTTAAAAAAAATTAAAAAAAAACCAAACTATATGTGTGTATATATAGTATACATACAGTATATATATGTGTGTGTATACATATGTAAAAACTATATATATGTACATATATAAGTAAGGTAATTTCTGCTCAAAGGTATAGTGACTTAAGTGCTTGTTTTTCCATCTTATTGTATATGCAAAGAGGAGCACTTTCAGTGATATCCCAGTAGCAACTGAAATATAATCATTCAGTGTGCAATCAAGGGAAAATGAGCTGCACATGGAAATGATATTACTCTTTTCTGCCTTACCTGTATAATTTATAAAATCTCTAAAAAACAAACAACCAAACAACCAAACAAAAAGTCTTAACAGAAAGTAAAGAAAACATACTTTTAAATTAATTGCACCCCAGAACAAGATTTATCCCATTAATTCTGTGTATTATTTAATCAAGCAATACAGAACTCTTGTTACACTACAAAGTCACTTTAAAAAGCAAGTAAATCATGCTCAAATGACTGACAGTGCAACAGCACTTTCCCCAGGCTTCATTTTGTATCTAATTTATTTAATCCAACAAGCATAACAATGCAGAAGGCAAAGTAGTCGTTTCTAGTTTAAGTAAAGATATGGAAGGAAGAAACTACATCTTTGAGAACCTATAAAATTTAACTTTTTTGCTTGATTTGCCATCCACAAAACTGTTTTAAATAAAAGGACATCAATTTTGTTCTGTAATTACCTTTATCAAGGTTACGAAATTTATACCTAGGTTTAGCCAAAAAAAAAAAGCTGCTGATATTTTTTTCTTGTTATCTTCTTTTTTGCTAAATATATTCTAGCTGAAATGAAAGGCGCTCGCAGTACGCCTGGAAGATCATTTAAAATCTGTACACACTATGTATGTTAACATACATTATCATTATAACAAAGGTGCAAAAGCAAATTTGCTATGAATTGGATTAACTTCATTTAAAAGTGGACATAGATTTTCCTTTATGTTTGTTGTGCTGGGTTACAAATCTCTGTACCAATAATAAATATAGATTAAAATTATCTTTTTGTGCATTCACTTTCCTTTTACCTTCTGAATGCTTCCTTTATTATGTGTTTTCTCTTTACCTCCTTTTACCTTCTGGAGGTTACCCATGTTATCTCTATATTCAAACTGCGCATTTCTTTTCTGCTTACTCTCCAGCACCCTCTTTCCTTTCCCTTCTTTGGTACAGACTCATCTCCCTTTTATTCCAATCCATGACTTGACATTAGTTACTCTTCAGACTGGGTGTCCTGGAACCTGCAATATCTCGTGAGAGGTAACAGCATGGAGCGGGAGAAGCATGCAGCCTATTGAAAAGAGGAAGGGAGAAAAATTCAGTTTTTCTGGAGGCTGGCTCATCTGAGAAGAGAGCATGCAGGCAGTCCTCACTCTCCCTTAGATATCTGGATTCTAAGACTGATAAATGGAACAGCTGTGTCATGAAACATCAGCAGAGGCTGTTGTGATGGCTTTGCTCAAGACAAATAGGAGGAAGGCAATATCATAACTAAAATGTTACACATATATATATATGTACCATTGTTGTTATTATATTTCCTTTGAGTTTCTGCTTTCAGAGCTAGAAAATCTCTAATACTCCTTTCCATATAATTTGATATCAGAATTGATCTTTTTTTAAACACTGTGTTTTGGTTGTCAACTGCATGCTTTCACTACAGGCTGCATAATTAAGAGACTATTGTGACTAACCTAAAATAATGAGTAATGTGCAAATTAAATTGCCTGTGGAAGATGTTACAAATTTCTAATTATGGAATTCATCCCCTTGGAATATGAAAACATAAAAGTAAACAAGTCACAGCACTGCTTAACTTTCATTCTAAGGAGAAGACTGTAATTACATGCAAGTTATACACAAATGCCAGGTATCAAAATATTTATTACAACTATGTTCTCAAGTCATATTAGAAACATGCTTCTGGAATTATAGTCAAATAAAAGGGTATATACTTTTTATCGGAAGAGATGTGATGCTTCAGACTTCTAATGAAACAGTTATTGTATGAAATACCTGTATTGTAAAATGCAAAAATTATCACTCTTCTTAAATTGAAATTAATTTCATATCACATTAAAGATGGTGACAGCTATTTTTGTAAAGCTGGATAGTTTCCTAATTCTATACTGTAGGATTTAAAAAAAAATCCAGCAAGCAATTAAGGATGGTAGGAGTCACTGTCACAAGTAATGAGGACGTTTTGTTTGCAAAATATTTACTAAGATTTATTTAGGACAGGAAGAACTGATTTTTACTGGGGATTGAAAAGATACTTTTAATGAGCACTTGAAGTAATTATACATCATACACAAGTTATTACAGAGGGACTGCATGCTTTTTGAAGAAAACATAGAGACCTGTTGTGATTTTAAAACATGGAGTATCTTCTTTCAAGTCTGATATTAAAACACAAAGACTTGAATTGTTATTTTTGCCATTTTAATAGAATAGGTAGTCATATCCTACTTGCATGGGTGTAATGTAAAGCCTAATGTTGTATTAACCGGCCTTTCCAAGAGAATTTGGGATCATGCTTCAGCAAAATTTGAGTAAAATGGCAATCACATACCTGAAAGAAAGAAATACTGCCCATTATGGAAAGACTGTTCAGGCCATATGGTACTGAAATTCCACGGCAGAATTTAATTTGGTTTTACAAATGAATTAAATGAGCAGGTGTGGGATAACATACCATGAACAGAAAGCTTTTAAAGCATGAAATGCTCAGTAAAATGGGTAAGTTACAGTTCAGAATGGAAAACCACAACATAACTCCACAGAGATGATTGCAAGCAACTGTCCTGCACAGTAGACCCTAATTAAAATTCTGTTCATCTCTTTTTTTTGAAGATCCCTAATAGCCATCATTTTCATTAATATTCTACTAACATCTTTATAGAAGAGAAAGATGAGACATCAATGTATGCCATCATGCACAAATTATCCCGGACTCTCAACAGTGTGCAAAAGACCTCAGCTTTCCTTTCTTCCCATGTGTTTCTTCCCTCATAGTCACTAGGGATAACATGGACTTTTGACAATGCAGGGGGGAAGGGACAGGTCCTGTCCTCCTGACTAAGAGCCATCCCACTGGTAGTTCACACTAACAAAAAGAGGAAGAAAAGACACGTTTGTTGTGTGACTCAACACACACTCTGCTAAAAGGAAAACTGCCTCTTGAAATTGTATTCCTGACACATTTTGGAGTATGTGTAGGCAAAGACATTTTAATTAGGATGTTGTTATCCCAAAAGGAAAAGACCTCCATGAGATAAAGCAGTGTTTCAAAAGTGCTTTTAAGTTTTATATTGCGTTCTTGGAGTTAAATGGTAACATTTTCACTGTGCTCTCTGAAGTGCTATGAGAGGTGTCTTAATTTGTAAGATCACATGCCATTTCTTAGATAAAATGCTATTATACCTCCAGCCCTACACAGATGATCTTGTAATTATGCAATCTACTTTTTTTTAGTTCCTTTTTTACTGTTTTTATGCTCGTGCTACATTTCATAGTTCTAAATACATTTCATACTGAACCACATTTTTTACAATTTATATTGATCACTTTCATGTGATCTTCCTTTGTTCTCATAAATGTTTTAGTAATTGTCACTATGTGCATACACCATTAGCAGAAAATGTTTCTCTTTTACAGATAAACCCCTATCTGACCTGCAATCTGCTAATGTTCTATTTCATAACTCTTTCTTGTGTAGCTCAAATACTGAGTATACTGAGTATAATTTTGGGGGTTTCTTTGTTATTTATTCTCTAGACTGAAAACAGTAGATCCTACTTTCTCAGAGTACTGAATACTTTCTCAAAATACTGAATTAAAAATATTATTGAACTATTCAATTGATGGAATGCATTTAAAAATATATACTTAGTACCATATTTATAATTAGAGGAAAGCAAATATAAGGAAAAATGTACTTCTTCATCTTTGTAAGTTGACACGTTTATATTTTCAGTTGCAAAAACTAATTAATATAGCAGTTTAATGACAATCAGATGTTTGTGGTGAAACACAAGGATCCTTAATCAAAGAAAATATGCCAAATTATTTTCCATGTAGTATAATGAATATGAGAACAAGGAATGAGGTCAGAAAGACAGAACAAAAGAAGTAGGTGTTCACTTCATACCAGGATCAGATATTTGTCACAACTTGGCTAATGTCTGGCAAGGATAATCCGAGTCAAGATTATTTATCATGCTATCTGAATGGATAAAACATGGCTAAGTAGATAAACAACTGATGAGATTTTTGTGGGCATCCCAGAAGAATGAGGCTATTCAGAAGGGATTTAAAGGACAGGGTAGAAGATCTGTAGCTGTCTCGATAATAGTATATAGGCAGAACACAGAGGAAAGAAAGGGTCATGGTAGAAGCGAGACCAAGAAGCTGATGCTGAGGTACCCATGCTGAAGAAATTGAGGTAGTCACAGAGCATGCAGACTGTATTACCACTGAATTCTGCACCTGCAGTCTAATAAAATGGAGGGAGTGCACACATGTATAATTCTAATGGCAGTGAAAAAGAGAACAAAATTTGGGAATAGCAATAAATATAATAGTGACAAATGCTTGTAGATTTTTAATCTGTTTGAAATAAACAGAAACAGAAAGAACCAGTGCAAAGACACATCATTTAATGTCCGGGTTTTAGGAAGCAAGTTGTATCGAGGAAAATAGCTCCTGGAGAAAATATAGTTGCAATTCATTTCTAAATACATTGCTCTAAAGAGCAATGTGAAAATGTGTTGTCATACTGATACTGTGTTACAGGCCTATATGGTGAGTTGGAACTGTGTTTCACTCACAGACTGATTATTAAGGTTTTTCAGGGGAATTGTTTACTGGGCACAGAATAAAATATAGTTCTTGAAGAACATGTGCAAATGTCTGCCTATAGGATAAAGGGGGAATAGTGCCTGAGATAATATTTGATTTGAGCAACATTATTCAAATAGAAAACACTACAAGAATACAGAAATCTTGTAATGCAAGGATTCTGGCATGTATGATCAGTTACAACCTATGGTTGGAACTAGATGATCTTAAGGTCCTTTCCAACCCTAACTATTCTATGATTCTATGATTCTATGGAATCTTTACAACTGTGACATTTCATTTCAAATAATTTAGCTTCATTTACTATGTTAGCTTACCAAAGAACACTAATCTAAAAAGTGTCCAAAAAAGGGACTTTATCTAAGGCTGTGCTATTTCCTGAAAAGACATAAAAACCAAAGGTACACAGTCTTGTCTTCACTCAGGTCAAGATTCTGAACTTCTGAATTCAAACAAGCATTTTCATAGCCATCTATGTTCTGCAGTCATCTTTGCTTTGCTGCTAATGGGGATGAAGTTATTCACCTGCTCAGTGAATCCCAGAGCCAATACCTGGCTCCTGTCCCATACCTTTTGGATTATTAGTATGGAGGTATGAAAGGTAAGTCTAAATCATATACCTGCCTAAAAAAATTGGTTCCAGCAAGTAAGTTCTATTAATTAAAAAAATGTTAAAGAATTCAAGAACATTGTTCAAAAGCTCCAAAAATCCTGTTTTCTCTTTAACTCTGGTTCTGGGCCATAACATGTCACAGGAACTGAGCACTTTACTAAGCACTTATTATTGAGTGTGAATTTGCTCAAGTGCCTAGCTAATGAGTTTAGAAAAAACAAAGGAATAACCAGATTGTTCTTTCTCAAAGTAATGTCATCGCCTGTTAATTTTTTTTGGTGACTCTGATTAACAGTGTTTACTATATAAGGGGCTGATCCTTTATCCATAAGGGGCTGATCCTTTATCTTCAATTTACATCTATGCTCTTTAGTTGATTTACATTTATACTCTTTACTTATCTGGACCATCAGTTTGCAAAAAAATGACCTTTACAACTCTAAACCGCTTTCAGATGAAATAGGAATTACTGTGCTGTAGCAAATTCCTAGGCTCTCTGCTGCAATCACTTCCTCTTTTTGTAAGCAATGTTATAGTACTTAAGAGAAAGATTTTAGAAACACACTGTTTTTTTTTTTTTCCAGATATGTGTTTTCCTCACTTAGGTCTTTTCTCCGTATATTACAGCTAAAGACTTGTTTCAGCTTCAAAACATGAAGCCCCAGGACTTTTCATGTTGCAAGTAGTAATGGCAATAATTATGGTAGATCTTGTTTTTTTTTTCCATTTTTACTGAATGACACAAGATATAATGCAAGCACGATCAGTTCAGGATTGTTCTCACCATATTACACCTCGTGTAACCGTTCATACATCTGCTAAGCTGGTGAAAATACCTACACCATCAGAATTGTGATGGTCTATGTCTGTTCTGGAGCTACTCTGCACTGGTAAACACTTGTGTTAATAAAGGTGGGGGCAACGGAAGAGAAGACGAAGAACTAGAGCTCCCCAGTTAAGACAGAGTTTCAGTTCATAATGGAATTCCTGTAAATTATGATCCTAGTAAGTGCCCTAGCTCCAGTAAGCTAATTGCCTTCTAAATTTTATTCCCAGATGAAATTTCAGAAACTGATTTAATTTTTCTTACAATTCAAAATAGATGTTTCTAACTTGTTAGAAATAAGATTCCTTTATAATGTGGATTATTGAAATTATTTTAGATTTATTGTCAAATAAGCTCAGTTTATTCAGAAAGACTTGCAATTTTCATTCTACATCACAAAAAGTCTTGAGCAGTGAAAGGGGTAGGCAGAGAAAGTAGCACATTAGCTGAGCATGACAAAGGGTAACCAACAGAGAAAGAAACCACTCAGCCTTTAAAATTAAATCTTGCTCTGTGTGCTGTGTATCCTATATCCTATATGTTCTTTTTGCGTTCTTGAAGTTCTTTTCTGGTCCACAGCCAACAGTTATTAGTGTAACTAATCTGGATAAATTTGTACCATATTTAATAGCATATATTTTGATAAATACAATTTTTATTCAAATAATCCATATCAACATATAATTATCAGCCACAGCTTTCTCCTGGAATATTACCAGTAAATTTCTAATGAGCTGGCTGAGAAATAAATATAACTTAAATTCTAAATAAATATAATATAAGCTCTATTTCTGTAGAACTTTGAGATCAATACCTCTGAGGCTGTGGAATACTCTAGTTTTATGAATATGATGTGAATTAAGTTACTGCGACTGATGTGCTAAGATGCATTATTTATTTCATCCCAGTCTCATTGAAACCTTTGGCCTGCTCTGATATAGAACCTGAATTCTCATTTTCCCGCAATTACTAACTGGTACAGTCTACAGAATTGCTCTCAGTAGAGTCTAAGGCAAAACTTCATCTGCTTCAGTAGTACAGGGTGAATTATAATAAACCTGTTCAAGAACAAAATCTATTTCTGAACTGATCTCTTTTATGCTTAAGATATACTCTCTGCAAATGTGTGTACTGATGAAAGACATGCATATGAAACCAAGGTATGTGTACTGGTAAGTGTATTATTTCAATACGAATATAGAGTTTAAACATAGATTGTGTCCATAGGTCTCTATTTCTCGGTATTTTCTGAAGCCTTGAGCTCTGTTTGAATATAAATTCCATGATCTTTTAATTGAGAAATATCAGAGCTAAATCTGATGAAGATATTAAGGTTTATAAAGTTTCGTTTCTATGCTAGCTATGCACGCTATGCCATGCCATACTATGCTATGCTGTGCTACTCCTGTCAAATTGCATCTGTTTACCATGTCTCCTGGATACACCATTTTTTTTCAATATAGAGAATTCAAAGGGACAAAAGTTTCAGCTTGGCCATGAGACAGGAGAATGTATGAAGAACTGCTCCAAGGTAGTAGCACTATTTACGTGGGGGAGATGATCCATAGAGAAAAAAATGTACAAGTAGAACCAGGCCACAAGTTGGTTTGTATTTTTGTTTTGTAGGGAAGGAATTAGAAGAATCTCCTGAGACGGAATAGGAGAGGTGTTCCTTAAAGGCCAACATTTTGATCAATGTTGGCTGTCAACATAGGGAGTTTAAGTTCCTTTCTGAGGGATCTAGAATGGAACTCGATGTAGACAGTGCATCTTGTAGACCCACTGTAGTTCTGCTCTACATCTATATCTAAACTGCAAAATGACTTCACTACAAAGGATAGAACATGATTTAGAAACAACCTAGCATAGTTTCTGTGATATCCAAACTAAAGACTTGCCAGGAGTAGCAGAGTCTATTAAATCTTGTAAGGCTGTAAGGCAAGAGGAAACAACTAGTAGGTAAAAGATATGGAAGGGTAGTAATGAGAATTGCTGGAGGAGATACAAAATACTGGTTCACCTGAAAAAAAAAAGATACATTAGAAAAGAATGTATTGGCTACTGTAGTTTTAGATGCCATGTATTGCCAATGCTGGTAGATACGGATGCTGTCCTTAGTTGTTAACTCAGCAATAGGGATGTACAGAGAAGTGAGGGTTTTAACATAGTAGATTAATGGAAGTAGCTGACGGACTGGTCTAGTATTTTCCATATTTCTTACAATAGAATCATATTTGGCAGTGTACATGCAAGCATATACTTATGTCTTTACCAAAGAGGGTCCTAAATTCAGCTGCAGTAGTGCTGCAACGACTCTGAGAACCGGCTTCTGACTGTTGTGTAAAATGCTGAGTCACAAAACAGCATTAGTGAAGGCCTTACGCCTTTTATTTCCTTTTTCAAAATGATGAGCTTTGGCTGATCAATAATACTTCAAAATAAGTTTGTAATGCATGATTTAAAAATGGATACATACAGTAAAATACAATTTTGCTTTTTGCACACAATAAGAGGAGTAAATATGGATAGAGAGATGAAAAACCCTGTAATTCAAAGGTAAGTAATGTTTTGCTCTTAGAACAAAACATGAAGCTCTTTGGAGTTGATTTGAATTCTGTATTTTCCTACAAGAAAATCAGGAGTTGTCAGAATCAAAGCTGTTCAATGAAATAACAGATCCAATAAATTTATTTTTTTTTTTTTTTTAGGGAAATGCTCTGCAATCTGGATGCTCTGGCATGAAACCTCTGGTCAAAACTATGAGCATGACCAGATTCCTCCTGTCTATCGTTAACCCAGGATTGGAGGATTACGGTCAGACACTGAAGATCCAGTTTAAGTATCTGATTCAAGGACTGCTTATTGTGATGAATCTAAAGTCACATGTACAGGACAAAAACCAAGCCAGAGCCTGAGAATGGCTTATGTTCAGATGGCCATGCACAAACCTATTTCTCTTAAAATGGAGCAGATTTATCAATACAGCTAACTGAGCTAGTTCTGTGTGTTTTACCAGTCCCCAAACCGTGTTTTGGAATTTATTAGCACCAGATAAAATCAAGCAAGGGAATACGGTAAAAACTGAGCTGTGAAGGATCATGCTAGTGACTCATTTTACTAGCTCTGATGTAGTCTTAGTGTCCTGTCATCCAGTCTTCCCTTCTTTTTCAGGTTCAGCAAATGTTTCCCTTCTAGTTCACCAAAATGCAAATATTCCCTCTCAATAGAAAAGGGCATGAGAAGATCAGCTCAAGACACTTCAGTACAGTCACTTCTGAATCCACATGTACAAAGGCACTGGTGACAAAGCATATGAAACATGATTGAAGAATAATGGTGGTTCATTTTGAAAAAAGTAAGGTCAGTACTGAGAAAGGTCTTAGCCTAGTTTTTGACAGCACTCATGGGGAAGTCTATGGCAAGTCACCAAACATCCATGTGACTCACTTATCTCCTTTATTTTGGTGACCTTATTATGATGCTTTCAATTTCAGAGAATATGCCTACGAGATTTACTCTTCTGATTTGCACTGCTAGTTACTCTGGCACTTGGTTAAACTGATGTCACCACTCTGATGATTCTTGTTCTGAAGCTTGCTTCTTTGAGCTGGGAACCTCTATGTGGTGCAGCAGTGAGCTGCATACATGCCCTTTATAGTGTTGTTTGAAATAGCACTGTGACACAGATGGTTACCCTACAGCTCTGTATCATGTATGAGGATGCATATGTTGTTTTCTCCTGTGAGTACCAGTGGCTTTGTAACCAAACACTCAGGACTGAAAGCACTGTAGTATGGTTTAAGCTGATGCTACTGCTCATGCTTAGAATAAGATGACATGTTCTAAGTAACCTTGTAGGTACTACTTTTAGATGAATCTGCTATTTAAAATGAGTATCACAGCATGTCCAAATTATTGACCATATATGGATTCTGACTGCACAACATTTTTTTCCTTTCTACTAAGTAATCTCACCTGTGATGTTTTCTTACATAATCTTTTCTTCCAATATCAATTTATGTTGATCTTTTTTACACATATATCAGGTTCCACAAGGTTCAGGATTTAAATTTCTCTCAATAGCCTTGATAACAACAGCTACGAATATATCTTTTTGATTCTATTTCTTCCCCAGAAATCATTATTACAGATGCTAAGTAAAGTTCCAATAATCAGCTAAACCTACAGGAATACTGAATAATTAATCAGATAATGCACTCATGCTTATTCTTTTATTTAGTCCTTCAGAATTTGCACTATATGGGGTTATAATCTTGAATGAAGGTAAAACAATTCTGCCCAAATTTTCAGGGAATTCTATCAATTTGTTTGGTGTGAGACCCATGCAGATGAGCTACATCTTTGGCAGTTTAACAGCATATCAGTCTATGTAGATAATAACGGCATAAATTCATATAATACTTTGTAAACATTATAAGAAGACCTGTTATCCTGTACTACAGCAAAGCATATTATTAAGAATCATTTAACTTATACATCACTGATACAATACAGAGTAAGACTGTACTGTTTTACCTGTACTTCTATAAATCATGACTGAACTGTCAGCTCTTTTAAGACTGGCAGGAATTTGGTGTGATTGTTACATTTGTACATCATGATAATAGAATCATAGAATCATAGAATAGTTAGGGTTGGAAAGGACCTTAAGATCATCTAGTTCCAACCCCCCTGCCATAGGCAGGGACACCTCACACTAAACCATGTCACCCAAGGATCTGTCCAACCTGGCCTTGAACACTGCCAGGGATGGAGCATTCACAACTTCCCTGGGCAGCCCATTCCAGCACCTCACCACCCTAACAGTAAAGAATTTCTTCCTTATATCCAATCTAAACCTCCTCTGTTTAAGTTTTAACCCATTACCCCTTGTCCTGTCACTACAGTCTCTCATGAAGAGTCCCTCCCCAGCATCCCTATAGCCCCCTTTCAGATACTGGAAGGCTGCTATGAGGTCTCCACGCAGCTTTCTCTTCTCAAGCCTGAGCAGCCCCAACTTTCTCAGCCTACCATAATAATGTAGTTTAAGGTAATTCACATGGATGTACAAGATCCATTTATACAATTGCTTGAGAAATCTTTCTGTGAGGTAAGAAACATGAAATGATATCAATTCAGGCAGGTAGGCCATGCCTTAATTTTGTAAACATATTTTTTGAATGAGATCAGGCCAGGAATAGTCTTCCTCATTCAGCAACATGTTGTCACAGAGAAATATGAGCTATTCCTTCCATCTTCCTGTCACCTTTCACCTCAGGATCCTGGAATTATATATATATATGCATTATATATATTAAATAGATAATATTTATGTATATATATCACATATATAAATGCATCTTCCACAGGCATCCTGTCATAGTGCCCTACACACAATCGGAAAAAATTATATTCATCATGAAAAGAATATTAAGGTTCCTGACCAGTAACACTGAGAACCTCGTATTCATATTTTTTAAATGTGCACTTTCCTTAAGCTCCATGTAATACAGAGTTCTGATGAGAAAAATTGGTTTAGAGTCAACGTCTCAAAGGAAGTTCAGTCACTTCTCATTACACAGCCTACTGTACCAAAAATAGCTAAGGAAGACAAGAGAATTTATTAGTATTCAAGTGACCTTTTAGACAGACTGTATGGAAATCCTGACGGCTAATTTACAGCTAAAGTAATTAATATAGCATATAATACAGAAGGTCAGACTGTGGTCTTTCCAGAGTTTTTCTATCTGAACAAGACACTAATTCTGCATTGTATTATTAAAAAAAAAAAAAACCACAAAACCCCACAAAAAACCTTATCTGAGTCCTAATACATGCAAAAGATATAGGAAACTGAAGAATAATGAATATCAAAAGGACATTAATTCCAACCTCAAAACAAAATTATTAAAAAATTCTTAATTTCTTTTATTGGTATTGTGTAAAGTGCAAAGGAGATTACACTGAACCCATGAACTCTCATGAGTTCTTACAGGTTGGACAGAGAAGAGATTCAGAGCAGCCCTGTGGAGAAGGACTTGGGGGTGTTGGTCAATGAGAAAATGAACATGATCCGGCTTCAGTGTGTGCTCAGAGCCCAGAAAGCCAACTGTATTCTGGGCTGCATCAAAAGGAACGTGACCAGCAGGTCGAAGTGATCCTGCCCGTCTACTCTGCTCTCTTCAGACATCACTTAGAGTATTGTGTGCAGTTCTGGTGCCCTCAACATAAAAAGGACATGGAACTGTTAGAGCAAGTCCAGAGGAGGGCCATGAAGATGATCAGGGGACTGGAGCACCTCTTGTATGAAGATAGGCTGAGAAAGTTGGGGCTGTTCAGCTTGGAGAAGAGAAAGCTGTGTGGAGACCAAGGCAGGGGTGTTGTAACTAGATGATCTTAAGGTCCTTTCCAATCCTAACTATTCTATGATTCTATAATTCTATGACTGCAAGAGGTGCTGAGTTCTGTCATTCAATCATATTTTCAACCATCTTTCCCTTAAATCATAAATAAAAGCGAAGTTGCTAATGATGCATTAGTCCAAAGGTTGGGGGGAGGGGGAAAAGAGAAGGTAAGAAATGGTATTCAGAGGGAAAGGGACAGATCAGAAAACTAGTAAAATAGAGCAGTGATCACAAACTACAGGAAGTAAAAGCACCATTGTTTATATATATTAAAATTCAAATCTAAAAGTGGAAAGTACTGGTTGGGTAGGTATGGTCACTTTTTGCCTTACGAGTATCCAGTGTCTTCATAGGCCACTATTGACTGAATAGGCCTATCAGATCACATGGTGTCTCCTTTTCCTTTCAACCGTAAGTAATCATTACTTTTTTCCACAGCTGAAGCCCTGTGAAAGTCATTGATCTCTTAATAGCGTTTATGGCCATAAGAGAGCATTGCAACCATTTAGTCCAACATACGATGTGACACACACAGTAAGACCTCACCCAATAACATCTACATCAAGTCCAACAATTTGTGGTTTAATACAGTACACCTTTTAGGAAGAAACCAATATTGATTTTAAAACGTTGTATGATGGACAGAAAATCTACTACTTTGTTTCATAAATTTGCCTAACGGTTATTTTCTCTCACTGATAGCAATGTGTCTCATATTTCAACTTTGAATGTGGCTAACTATAACCTGTAGGCAGTGTTTTTTGTCGGAGCTATAAGCAACATGACACCCATTAGACCTCTCCTATTGCATAATCCTAATTTATTATTATGTTATAGGTCTGTCTTTTTACTTTTCCACTTATAGATAGATTAATTTCTCAGATATTTCCTTATGAGGGAGACTTTGAGTCCAGTGATTTATTACTTTGAGTAACAGAGCTCAAGCTGGGTTTCCAGCCTACTCTTTGGAACTGTAAACTAGAGATCTTTGATGTATAGAGACAATATAAGCTTTTGAGTCTTCTTTGGTACTTAGCTGTATATACACAATGTAACCTTTTTTATTTAGTGTACACTTTAAAATTGGAGGGGGTGTGTGTGTATCATTAAGTGCTAGAAAGTTGGTCTAAGCTTGGAATGATCTTAATAACTCCTCAGGTAAATGCACTGGCTGATTTTCTGTCCTTAGACTCTCCTCAAATGTATTGTAGAGGTCCTGTTTCACAAGGGCCAGTAAACTCTCTATTCTAGATTTGGAAATTAGTTTCTAGATTTCGAACAGTCTTTTTCTGAGTAAAGCTTTCTTTCTTCTTTCAGAACAACCCAATTTCCAGTTTAAACCACTGTTCTCAAGCACTGCAAAGCCGAATGAGATGTGGTGGGTTTTCTGAATTGTTCTAATGGCAAAACCTAGCTTTCACAAAAAGCAATGGGAGCATTACCAATTATTCTAAAGGAAGATAAAATGGAAAAGTTGAAAAAGTTTCTAACCATGATTAATCAGCGTTTGTGTTTCTGATAGCTCTGTGAAGTTGAGTTGAGGAGCCAATAGAATGGCAGGATACATAATGTTGCAATTAGTATCCAGTCTGTCAGAAGCCCTCCTGTTTTGAAAACAATACCACACTTTTTTCACTTGAAACCTCTTCATTTCATTTACAGATAAAGAAGAGCTGATAGTGTTTGGACACTTGGTGAGGAAAAGTCTTGCATTTACAGAGGACAACAGGAGTAAAAATTCCTAGAACTACGAAAGACCAATTTTAGGATTTGAGGATTTGCTTGATGTTATTTTAGCAGTATCAAAGTATATAATTTCATCAGTAATCCATGTAAACTTCTAGAGTTGATGTAGGGAGATGGTAAATCATGTATGACTAACTTGATTGCTTCCTTTAGTAAAGTGAATGGATCTGTGGACAAGGGGAGACCAGTGGATGTTAGTATCATGGGTTTTAGGGAGGCTTTCAACTGTCTCTTATAATGTTATTGTAGTGAATTAGGACATTATGGTCTGTTTGGATGCAAAAATTTATGGATAGAAAGATAGCTGAAGGGTTAGACTCAGAGGACAGCATTTAATAAGTTATATTCCAGTTGAAGACCAGTAACAAGCGAGCATAACAGGGGTCCAAATCAGGACATTACCTCTTAAACATTTTTGTTTGTGACCTGGAAGAAGCAATGGGGTGTACTCCCATCTAGTTTGCAGATGGCACAAAACTGAGGACACGGGTCATTTTACCTGAAAGCAGGATTGCCATCCAGAGGGACCTAGACAGGCTGGAGGAATGGGCCAGGAGGAATCTTTTAAACTCAATGAAAATATTAAGTCTTGCACCTGGGAAGGAAGAATCCCTTATGATGATACAGACTGGAGACTGACTGGTTGGGTAGTACCTTTGTGGAAAAGGATCTGGGATCCTGGAAGAAAGGAAGTTGAATGTGAGACAACAGGGTATCCTGGCAGCTAAGGCCAACAGCATTGGAGGCTTTATTATCAGGAGCTCAGCCAGGAGATCAAGAGAAGTGATTACCCTCCTTTATTCAGTATTTAATAGACAACATCTAGCTATAGCATCCAATTTTGAGGCTCTTCCTCTTCCTTACCTCATTCCCCACCCTCCCAGTCCAGGAAAGGCATCAATAACCTTGAGCAATCCCAGCATAAGCCACCAAGACACAGAGTGAGCTGGAGCACTTGCCCTGTGAGAAGATGTTGAGGGAGCTCAGCTGGAGAAGGGGCAGCTCTGGGGAGACTTAACAGCAGCCCATTAGTAGCTATGGGGAGGTCATTGAGAAAGTAGAGCTAGTCTCTTCACAATGATGAACAGTGGAAGGACAAAAGGCAATAGACATAGGCTTGAAACAAGAGAGGTTCAGACTTGATATAAGCAGAAATGTTTTCTGCTGAGGACAGCCAGACAGCAGAATGAGTTGCCTGGAGAGGCTGTGCTGTTTCCATCCCTAGAGAATTTCCAGGCCCAACTGTATAAACCCTTGAGAAACAACAGATTGGACTGGAGATGTTCTGAGGCCCCTTCCATTCTCAGCTATGCTATGATTTTAACTCTTCATAAGAGCTAGTTTCCCTCACAAGGTGCCTAAGCTATGGAAAGAACCTTGCTTAGGTTAAGATGCCTGATTTTTAAGGTGCTGATGTCAAATTGAAATGCTATCCTACAAGGCAACTTAAATGCAGCTAACAAACTGAGTGATAATATAGAAAAGGACTCTTGAACGACAAGCCACTACTCGAATCTCACCCTTACAATAGTGAGGGAGAAAAAGCCTTTTCCCTCAAAGCTATTTTCTGTTTCCATCATGCATATTTATATATCTTCCTCCTTCACTCACACCTTGTAACGTACACTAACAATGTAGAAGCCGTATCAGCACTTCCCCTAGTTTCTGAATTGCATTTTTGCCCAGTTTACTTACCTCAGCAAGCAGAAAGTTACTACAGCTTCCTGTTTATGGCTGGTGACATAATGGTTTAAAACTTAAACAGAAGTTTAGATTGGATATAAGCAGGAAGTTTTTTACTGTAAGGGTGATGAGGCACTGGAATTGGCTGCCCAGGGAAGTTGTGAATGCTCCATCCCTGGCAGTGTTCAAGGCCATGTTGGACAGAGCCTTGGGTGACATGGTTTAGTGTGAGGTGTCCCTGCCCATGGCAGGGGGGTTGGAACTAGGTGATCTTAAGGTCCTTTCCAACCATAACTATTCTATGATTCTATGACGTGAGACCGCGAGGACTTTGCTATTGTTGTTTCTAGGCTACTTCTATTGTTATTGCACTATCCTTCTTAATCAGATGGTCTTCTTTGAAAGCTATGTTTCTACATAACAGTCTAATCAGGTAAAATAGTCAAAGTCGGAAGTGCTGCTGGTCATGCTTTATTCAAACAGTGGCTGTTTTTCCCTTATCCTATTTGCTAGCTTCCAAAGGCGTACTTGGCTTCAGGTCCAATGCTCTTACAGATGGCTCTAATTAGCTTTTGGCTTTTAGCTCGTTACAACTATGATCTACTAACTCATTAATAGAAGAGTAATTAAATTACAAATGCAGTGTCTTTTGGTGTCAAGGACAAATGTCTTAAGTGACAGCAAAGTCAAAAATCGTTTCAAGAAATGTAAAGACAATTATTGTCTGGAGCAGATGTGTGATGATGAGATGAGCACAAGGGGAACTGACAATCTGGAGCAAAACCTGACAGAAACCTGACATAAATTATGCCTGTTTTATTCTTAGATGAGTATTCTACTATCTTTATTAAAAAGTAGGATAAAGAGCTATAAGATGGAAATAGCCTTGAAGATCTCTATAAGGAGGCTAGCAGGAAGTGGTAGGAGCAGATACACAGCCTTCCTGCTCTTCCTTGCACTCTGAAATGAGTAGTGGGAGCCTGAAAAGCTGTAGATGTCTATGAACAATATGAAAAATCTGAAGAAACAATATAGGCTCCACCAGATCAAAGGAGGTGATCCTGCCCCTCTACTCTGCTCTCGTGAGACCTCACTTGGAGTATTGTGTGCAGTTCTGGTGTCCTCAACATAAAAAGGACATGGAGCTGTTAGAACAAGTCCAGAGGAGGGCCACGAGGATGATCAGGGGACTGGAGCACCTCCCATTTGAAGACAGGCTGAAAAAGTTGGGTCTGTTCAGCCTGGAGAAGAGAAGGCTGCGTGGAGACCTCATAGCAGCCTTCCAGTATCTGAAGGGGGCCTATAGGGATGCTGGTGATGGACTATTCATTAGGGTCTGTAGTGATAGGACAAAGGATAACGGGTTGAAACTTAAACAGAAGAGGTTTAGATTTCATATAAGGAAGAAATTTGTTACTGTGAGGGTGGTGAGGTACTGGAATGGGTTGCCCAGGGAGGTAGTGAATGCTCCATCCCTGGCAGTGTTCAAGGCCAGGTTGAATGAAGCCTTGGGTTGCATGATTTAGTGTGAGGTGTCCCTGCCCATGGCAGGGGGGTTGGAATTAGATGATCTTGAGGTCCTTTCCAACCCTAACTATTCTATGATTCATAGAAATACAAAAAAAAGTTATTTGTTGCTTAAGCCTTTTATCTCTATTTTTTCCCTTCAGCAGTTAGGAAATTAGTAAATTTAATTTGTAAATAATCAGTGAGCATTTCTTTTACATTATTCCAGTATACATACATTAACAAATTAACACAGCTATGAAGAACTCTGTCCTTTCTTGTTTTTAACCTCCCAGTCATGCCATCTGGTCCTGTGTAATGGCTGCTTAAATCATTCATTTCCTTTTAAGCTGACCTTGGATTGACTTATTCACATTCCATGTAACTGATTAAATTTAGTGACAATTATCTTCAGACATTATAACATACTCTCAATCCTTTTTCATGTACTTGCCAGAAATTAATTTTAAAATAAATTTGCACATGCAACATTTTTGCTGTTTGCTTTGTGTGTATAATTATACTTGCACCACTGTGCAGGCACCTTCAGTACATTCTAAATGGGTATAAAAAGCTGCCTGTAAATGTATTCACAAAGGTAATTTTGGCATCATCTTTCAAATGTACAGGTAATGATGGAACAAGGTCAATCACACGTTCTTTAATATTAGGCCTGTAGTAATGCATATGCTCAGGTAGATTAATGTCTCAAGGAACGTAATGTGTAAAATGCCATCTCAGTCATCTAGTCTATTCATGTTGGAAATTTCTTGAATCTTTGCCATATGCTAAGGCAATCCCAATTCAGTAGGCTTGTCAAATTGCTGAATAAAATTCAAATGCTATGCAGGCATTTTGTCTCCATAACTTGATTTGGTATTGTCACTTATATTCAGAAGTTATTACAAATTAATTAAAAGACCATCTGAAACCCCTCAGGTAATTTCCAAACACAAGAAGAATCTCCCTTGTAGTGATACTGCTGTCCCTGTCAGACTGTGGATATTTTAATCAGACATTTAAATTTTACTCCACTAAAATGAAAGGGGAAATACACAGTTATGGTCTGTGCCTACTGTCAGCAAGGCATAAATCTACCGGCAAAAGCAGGATGCACAAGGTGCAAGTCAATGGCACAAACCAAGTATATTATTTCACCTATAACAAAGTAAAATATAGTCTGTGAAGGTTGTCATGTGTAAGAAAGCCAAGATGCAGAAGGCTTTGTTTGACACCTTTGGCAATTAATATGCATATGTGCTATGATAGCTCATGGAAGAGGTTGGCAACAGTACCCTCTAAAATAGCAGTTTAACTGAGATGCTTAAGGATTTCAGGAAACACACTGATGACAAATGGTGTCTGTTTGAGAGCTTCTTCTTTCTCCACATCTCTCTCCCAGTCTTCTTAAGGTACTCAGCATGCAACCCAGTTCATGATCTGTCATACTGCTGGATGGACTGGAAGATGATTCTTCTCAAGTTTTCTCTTGGTTTGGTTTTGTGCAATGTTGAGACACCTACCATCTCTTTCTCCAGGCAATTTTGTTCCCAGATGTCAAATAACTTCACCTTAATGAAAATATAGCTCATGCAATGGGTCTTTTACTGCTTTCCTGCTCATGCTGACATCTCTGCATTAATAATTAGCTATTGCAACACATGCTTGAGCCTTATTTTAATTTTATTGTATCAGTATGGAGTCAAAGCTCCCGCCGATTAATAGTGGCTTTTTTAAGATGTTGCTGTCTTTCTATATATATTGACCTGTTGTCTGTTACTGCTAACAGAAGTGAAAGTGCAACCTCTTTGTTGCCACAATTCACAATCTATGACATTTATATAAAAGCCACACATTTCAGTTTAGGATGATATACTGAGCCACAGGGTGTCATAAACAGCAGGAAAGTATAAACTTACTCCTGCTATTATGGCACAAAAAACACAGAGCAAATAAATACTGATGGTAATTTCTTAAAATATGTCACCTGGAATCAGACGACCTCATTATTCACAGCTAGCTGTATTGTTCCTTCTGAACCTATTCCTATTCCAAACCTAACAGGTTTGCCCAGAAGAAGCAATTTTTTTAGTTGTTCTTCTAGAATGGAGAATGACAAGAAACTGTTAGCAGCTTGCAAACTAATCTGTAAAGAAGCAAGTTATGTTTTCATTAGAGCTGGTCTATAGATTGGTGGAAGCTTTTTATATCTTTGAAGGAAGCCTTTCCTAATAAATTATAATACCTTTAGTTTAGTCCCGATTCCCATTTTATATTTTTATCTTCCTGTTACCCATATGAAAATGGATATGACAGAAAGTGTTAGTGAACTGTTCTATAGAAGAGGCAGTCCTGACTTGGGTTTGGGTTTTTTTCCTGTTACTCTACTGTAACTTGTACGGAATCAATGCAGAGAAAGGAGGAGAGCAAAAGAGAAGGGGGCTCACTTTTTGAAAGCTGATCAAATCAACTATCTCTAATGCAGTTTAGTGTTTGAAGGAAAATATGTATCTTCCAGGCATGAATACAATGAATGTAGTTCTAGTCCTAGATTCTAATACCATCTTTAAAGTAGGTGTACATGTTTGTAATGTTAAAATGTGGCAGATAACAAGCTACTTTAGGACTGTTCCTGAATTTGAATTCCATGCTCACTCAAAATGGAAAATATTGTTCTGTAGACTGGACACGCAAAGTCATGTCACTTTTGCTTTAACTGGCATTTAACCATTGTTCTTTAAAATAAAGAGTGTCATTATCCAACACAGGACTACTGCCATAGCCTTGTAAACTAAGTGTTTAAAAATCAACTAGTAGTTGTGTCAAAGAGTAAAAAATAAAGTAAAAAAAGGAAATATATATATAAGTGTCTACCATCCACAAATACATTGTATTGTGTGATTGTTTTGGTTTTTTCCTATTTACTTAAAGTTTTCTATTTACTTAGAAGAATTTTAGCACAGCATATCTATGCCCACACTTAATGTGGGATTGACTTTTCTTTCAGTGGGACTGAAGACATTTATATGAGCCTATCATTTACCAGTGCAAGGTCCTATAGTTCCAGATAAATGACCATGCACAACATGTAAAGCCCAGCTGATCATTTAGAATACCACTTCGGATGCATTTTAGTAGCTTTGGAAGCAGCATCAAAGCAAGCATCACTGTAGGGTTCACAGGCTGTTTAGGGGGACATCAACCTACTGATATTATTTAATTTGTAGAAAGAAAACTGCCCAAACTGCCCAACTGGGAATCCAGTTAATTAGATCTTGTGGAAGTCAAGCGGATGAGAACACTTTTCTTTTAAAAAGCTCAAATACTTCTTCACTGTTTACTCATAGTAGTAGAAGGCAGTAATTCCAGGCTGAGTCAATTCTAGTATAGTTTATACTTTGGGGTACCAGTGATGGTCCTATTATCAGCAAGAGAAATTAATTTTTAAGACGTTGTTTAACAGCCTCAATTACTCAGAGGAGCAGACAGTATAACAAGGTGCTGGTAGAACACCACTCCTGCAAAAGGAAAGTTACTTTTAAAGGTTAACAGCACATCATTTACAATATTTTTTTTTCTCTTGACTGTAGCAAAATGTGTTGAACTCTCTCAGTGCTAAGACTAAAAATCACACTGATTCACTATTTTTTTCCCAGGTCTTGAGATTCCTGCATCACTTTACTCTCCTAGAACTTCTGCTTTCATGTAACATGCCAGAAAAGCTATATTAATGAATCATATTAGCTGTAGCAGTACTTACAATACACTCTGATGTTATAGTCTTAAGTAAGCAAGTAATGGGTCATTTTAAAAATACATTCTGTTGCTCAGCCACTTTTAGAAGGAGATATTAAAAAAAGGAAAAGGTTACATCTTTTCATTCTTAAAATGTACTTTCTGGCAGCAGATTTCTTCTAATCTTGGGCACAATTTAAACGTGCACTTAAATTTAGTGAGTAGGTTAATGTCCCTCCAATTGGATCTCAATTACATACACTTCAGTTCTTGCATTTAGATCATTGTTGTCCTTAACAAATCAATAAATAATTCAGCTCCCTAGGGAAAACACTATTAAAACAAAATCCAGTAGACTTTAAGAGATGTATGTTTGCACTTTCTAAGCAATATTGGAAGTCCTTCATCAATTGTTGTGCAAATCTTCAATAAAATCATGCTGTTAATGAGAGCACCTTGCAGTTACATTGGCATCACTTACTCATTTTCCCAGTACAAGCCATTGTCATGATTTATTTTTTTCTCAGCTGTTTATTTTGGTTAACAAAAATTAAATGGCATTGCTCAATTTTCCTCAGCTTCAGTGAACACTCTTTTACTTTACAGCAACCAATTATCATTACTTATTCATACATCCTGAAGTGGGCTGGTGCCAAAGAAAGTCCTTCACAGGGCTGAGAACACTGGTGGACCTAACTATCTCTGCCCAGATCCTCCAGGGCTACCCCTACCCTGCTCACAACACAAGTCCCTATTTTAGCAGTCTCCAGAGATGTTTCGGGGTCTCCAGCCCTGCTCTTGAACACTTATTTGGATTTCCTGGCTTCTCCTTGGCCCTGGATTGTTACCTTGGATTTGGCTGATGCTCATCAGCCTGTCAGCAGGGCCTGTTGCCACCCTGTGTGGCTCAGCTGGTTCAGGTGCTTCGGGGCTGAACTCCAGCAGTGTGGGCACAGCCTCCCTGCACTGTGCCTGCCCTTGGCCCCAGTACCCTCGTCCAGTGGGAGCTACTGGCCTGCACAGCACCCTGGCAGTGAGCTCAGTCCTGGAAACTGGCTCCTAGCCCCTGCTGTCCTCCAGAGCTGCCCTTGTCCCACACCACCCCAACCCTTCCACACTGACTGAGTAAAGGTATGAGGGTTTCTCTATCAGATGTGGTTAATACTCCTTGCTTTACCAGGGAAACAAGAGGTACCAGCCCCCTAGCCCCATTCACTCCTGGCTTTCAGGAAGTGCCCTAGATGGCATCACCTCTTGTATGGAGAGAGTGGCTGCCTGTGAGCTACAAATCTTACAACAGAAGCAGGCTCAGAAGACACTGGTATGGATGATGTGCCCCCAGTGCTCAAATTGTGTAGAAAGTAACCACAGTTATGGTAAAGGAAGATGAACTTGAGCTGGGGAGTTGGACTAGGTGTTTTCAAGAGGTCCTTTCCAATCTAAATGATTCAGTGATTCTGTACAAGGATCAATTTAAAGATGTGATGCAAAGACAAAGATGGTAATAAAAACAGAACTAGCAAAGGAGCAAGATAAGTCTGCAGCACTTTAACTTGGCATACAGTTTCCTACAAAACCTCACTCTCAGAATCTGCATCTTTAATATAAATAATGTATACAAATAAATAGTGCTACAACACTTCTGAAAGGTAAATGTAAGCCTAAAATTTGTGACTGGCTTCATTCATTACAAGCAAGAATTATAATATTTTATCTTCTCAAAGTCTGAATTACTGCTTTTCAAAGGGAAGCATTAATTCTGTGGTGCTTGAAATGACTTAATTATATACTGGAACCACATTGAAATCTATGGAAGGTTTGCCATTGTCTGTCGGAATCTTGCTTAATTTATTGTCTAGTAAGAGTCATTACATATATATGTTGAAATTCCTACAGTGCACCTGTAAATATTTAAAGGAATTTAATTCTTCCCATTCCCCTCCATTTTAAGTTGTCTTACTAGTGTATGCATTTTCCCTAGCTTGCTGAGCTACTCTTGTCTTTTCCATAGTCTCAGTAAAGCTCTGGCCCTGTCTTCTGTGTCACTGGTATAGCACTATTACCACTACAATACTGAGTTCACTGAAGACACAGCCTGTAGAACTCAGCACTGAAAAGAAGCATTGCAGATGCATGACACATCTGGATCCTGCCTCATACCATGCCAACAACTCTGCCAGGACTCCCCAGTTGCCCAGCACAGTCAAATAAGTAGAGTCAAACGAGCACTGGAGATCCTAATTCTGCAAATCTGATTGCCGTGGAATGGACTCAGTCAGAGACCAATATGATCAGACAAAAAGCCATTTATTGCAAAGCATTAACTCCTTATATACTATTGTTTACACACACCTACAGCAATTTAGCATATCATGATTGGATACTTGTCTTGAAGACCCTTAATGACTAACATATAATTGGTTAAGCACAGGTGTGAGAACTTGACCTTGAACGCTTGCCAACAGTCCACAGTTCTCATAACTCAGTGAATTACAGCTTCTTACCTTGCTTGCTTAAGCTTCCTCGGGCCTCTTATGGCCTTGCTGTATCTTTCAGTTATTCAGAGTTCATGTACCAAACATCCATTCTTCTGTGAGAACACTGTCTCCACATCTGATCAACAAAACATATGTTCAGACTTGTCTGCACAGCCTTGGTGTCCAGTTATAGGGACAGCTCATGGTCTTTGTTACACATTATGACGGTAACATACTGAACAACTTCCAGTGACTGTAGTGGAATGCACATCAGAAATGAAATTCTACTAAAGATGACACCACATGAACAAGTGTTAGGAAAAGTAGAAAAATGTGACAGATTGGATTCACTCTTGGCAAGATGTGACATGCTTCACCTTTTACCACCAACTGGTCTAAAGAAGGAATTGTGACAGAGCAGACTTCTGTCTAACATAGTTTGAAAATCCCATGCCAGGGGGTAAGGAGTGATGAGAAGGAGAAACATTCCATGTAAGCAAAATAAATAAGCAATCAAATTAACAAAATCCTGTACAAAATCAAAATGCTTAAAAAACCTGTCTCTATTATTAGTGTGTCCCTGCCCATGGCAGGGGAGTTGGAACTAGATGACCTTAAGGTCCTTTCCAACCCTAACTGTTCTGTGATTCTATTAGGGAACCTGCTGTTTTCAGCACAAACTTCCACTATGTTTGAAAAAATAATTCTGGAAGAACAGCACAGTTACAGACCTCAGTGTCTATCTGTAACCACTGATGAATATTCAATATCCTAGATGACTAGTACATACCCGAGACCACCAATTTGCCCTGGTGTGACATAAGATAGTGAGGGGTTAATTTACTCTCTTCAGTTCATATGGCTGAAGAACTAATCTGTGTTTCTGAAAGACTGATGCTCACTATATCTATTGTACTGTCTAATTAACATGAGGTATGAAAGATTCGTGTAATGGACAAGGTTGGAGGGGTACACCCAAAGTCAACTGGAAAGACTAGAGGTTTTATTAGTGGTTGTCTCTAAAGCATAATTAAGTATCATGAGCAAATGTTCCTCAGGGTTCAATTCCAGGGCCAGTCCTCTTCAATATATTTATCAATGATCTGGATGCAGAAGTTGAATGCATCATTAGCAAGTTTGCTGTTGATACCAACCTGGGAGGTGCTATTGACTCTCTTGAGGGACAAGCTGCCTTGCACAGAGATCTAGATAGATCAGAGCACTTGGCTCTAATGGAATGAAATTAATGGGATGAAATTTAACAAGTTGAAATGCTGGATTCTGCACCTAGGGTGGAACAACAAATAGTCTGGGAGAGGAGAGGCTGGAGACCAGTTCTGAAGAAAGGGGTCTGGAGGTGCTGGTTGGCAGCAGGTTCAGTAGAAGTCAGCAGTAGCCAGGAGAGCAAACCACATCTTGTGGTGCATCAAACACAGTATAGCCAGCCAGTCAAAAGAAGTGATTCTCCCACTGTATTCAGCATTGTTGCAGCCTCACCTTAACTACTGCATGCTGTTCGGGGCCACACAGTTCAAGAAAGGCATGAAAGTCCTTGAATATATCCAGAGGAGGGCAACAAAGCTGGTAAAAGGATAGACGGAATGCCTTATGAGGAGCAGCTGAGGACTATGAGCTTTATTAACTAGCGAAAAAGAGACTAAAGGGCAGCCTCATTGCTCTCTACAGCTTCCTGAGGAGGGGAAGTACAGAAAGAGGTGCTGAGCTCCTTTTCCCGGGATCCAGTGACAGGACGTGTGAAAAGAGTTCAAAGGTGTGCCAAGGGAGGTTTAGACTGGACATTAGGAAGCATTTCTTTAATGAGAGGGTGGTCAAACACTGGAACAAAATTCCTAGAGAGGCAGTTGATGTCCCAAGCCTGTAAGTTTTTAAAAGACATTTGGACAATGCCTTTAACAGCATGCTTTAACTTGGTCATCCCTGTATTGGTCAGGCAGTTGGACTCAATGATCACTATTAGATCCCTTCCAACCAAAATAGTTCCTTCTACTCTAACAAAGTAATGCTTATAAACTACAGACTGCAAGTGACTACTGTAGATATGAACTTTCAATCAGAGATGGAAACTTCACCTGTGTAGCAGCAAGTTTTTCCAAGAACTTTCTGCTGAGCACAGGACTAACTTCTGATTTACTTCAATCCAGCTTCCACTGGATAATCTTTCCTCCTAGGTGAATTGTGTCTATGTGCTGCAGTTGTTAACTGCTCTTGAATCAGTCCCTATGGAAATGGAAATAAAACAGAGATCATACTAAAAGGTTGCTAGGAAACAGCCAGATGATGATGATGAGGAGGACAGTATCCTCTCCTAGGTAGGCCTCTGAGGTTTGTCAATCAAGACTGCCTTTGACAATCTGCCAGTTACAGGTGCCACTAAAGAATTCTATTAAAAAATATATCAGGAATACATTTTGTACCTGGGCTTAGTAAGACAAATGCAGAATTGTCTTTCTAATAAAATTCTGCTGCCTTCCTCAACTGTACATGGAACTACTCTTAAAATTCATTCTAGTTAGGGCTGATTCAGAATGCAGTAGATTATTTGACAAGTTATATAGTACATTTATTATGCTTCCTATTTCTCTTTATAGCATACTCAGAAAGAATATTTGAGTGTCTTCCAGTAGTGCATTAAGCAATGTGACTAATGCTTGTTACATGTTTATTCTTTCATTCCTCTCCCCAGGGGAAGATGTGTCTACTATGCAATGTTTTGTTTTACAACATATAATGCTTGTCTGACTGTTTGTCTAAACGTTTATGTTACAGAAGGAAAGGTTAAGGAAATCCAATTTACACTTGGAAAGGAAGGTGACACTCAAACTTGTGCCAGTCCTTGCCTCCTGGAGAAGTCAATTTCTCAGTCTCAGACTGGCCCCAGCAAAAACACTGTTTTCTATTTAGTAAGATTTAATGTCCTTGAGAAGGTTTTCCTTTGCCAGTAGAATTAAATCGTCAATCACTGTTTTCATTCTGGAACTTCAGTTTAGATAGCCTGGGACCTGGCCACAAAAAGCCTCAGAAAATCAGAGCAACTTTGAATCCAATTCAGTAGCTGATGAACCTGGAAATAACACTCTGTAAACTACATCAGCTGCTTGTCAGCTGGAAGAGTTCAAAATTCCCCACAGCTCACCACTGTCCTACCAGAAAGACTTTCTCTCGCCACACAACCTTCAAAAGCACTGCAACTATTAATTCCTTTTATCGAAACTAGGTTTCTGATGGCATATGCTTTGGGAGTAATGCTTTTTGTACAGGAAGCTTCTGAATACGAAAAATATAAGGGCTGGCAGCAGTTAGCCCTAGAAAAATCAGATTCCTGGAGAAAATAATAGCTGGGAAGACAGAGTTTGTGGTCCTGTTTGTTTTGAAACATTGTTAAATTTGAAAATTTTTGAAAGACACACTTTCTCTAAACGATTTCTTTTTACTATTTTTACAATACAATGTAGAACTGTTTAATAATTAATCAGTATCATGAACCATAAACCACTAGATTTTGATTTTATGTTTGCTCTGCTAGGTCTCTAGTGAGCTGCAGGCATTTTTATAAAAGGAAAGTATAAAAGAGATATTGATTTCAGTTTTATCTTTATTTTATATGTACTCTATAAATAGTAGAATTTTTTAATAAAATTCTTACTTCATGCTTTATGGTATTTTTATATTTTAGTTGTATTATTGTCATTACTGTATATTTTATATTTCAGATAATATGGTGTTTCTCATAGCAATAGTAATGCCTTTCTCACTAACAGGCAGTCTCATAAAGGCCCTTGAAGGTATGTCATTACTTCTGGAGTTCAGCTTTCCAGCAGTTGGTACCACATGCCCAACGTAGAACATATGGAATGGCCACAAGGCTCGGGATTTGTATATTGATGAAACTGAAAATAAAGAGTTTAAGCAGATGTTAGAAAATTCATAAGAAAAATTCTACCTTCTTGCAGCAATGAGTGGGTCAGGATTGCTTTGTTAATACACATCATTCTTATTATCTTCCTTTTTATATGGCAAACAGATTCTCCTGCTTTTTCTTTGCAAATTGCAATAATCTTTAAAACTCAAAAGAGACCAATGGATCAAACCTATTTTTCAAGTATTTTTTAGGGAAAAAAGCTATGACTACTGAAGATATTAAGACTTTTTTCTTCTCTGTTCTCCCTTTATATTTTAATAGATATTAATTATAGTTTGTCAAAACTGCACCTGAAATGCTTGCTTTTCTGAAAGAATATATTAAAAAAAGCTTTTGTCTACTATACTCTACTAAAGAAAAAAAAATTCCACTCTCTCTTTATGTCCTGTGTTTAAAAACATAACATTAATGGTATATATGTAGGCAGATTAAGATTCCTTTTTATATCTTCTTATACCATAAAAATGTAGTTTGATGTTGGTAAATGCAACTCTTTAACATTGCTGGTTTTGTGATCTCTCCAGTTAGTTACAAGTAAATCAAACAATCAAACAAATCCCATTGGTGACAGTGACCTATCATTTACTGTAGTAGTGATGATGGGTCTCATGGTTTAAACAAATAATCTTGCTATGGGCCACAGGACTGAATAGAGGTGTTGAAAAGAGTTTACTGAGACATCAATGCTACAGAATTTGCTGCCAAAACACAAATTGACCTGCTGACAAAATCTTCTGAATGCAGCCCAGGATACCATCATGATTTAATGACAATGCAACTATTTGTGCGTATGATTATATTCATGATTGCATGCAGTGACAATTGATATAGTTGAGATGTTATTGGAACATTTATTCATCAGCCGATGATACTTCAATGCAAAATCTACATGCAAACTAAATGGGACAATTACTGTCAAGAGTTATAATGATGAGGACTAAATCTGTAACTGCTGCTACCTGTAAAAAAAAAAAAAAAGAAAGTGATTTTTAGCTCCATCACCAAACATGTTGACTGCATCCTAACTTAGCATTTGCTCTACAAATCTCCTGTGGTGTGTATGAGCTTTGGTTTCAATAAAAAATAGTGAATATAATGTTATATTGCTGCTAATAATGTTAGATGTCTTGCTAACAGCCAGACATCTTTTTTTTGGGTTCAGCTTTATCAAAGCATTGTTGTTCCTTGCATGTGCTTTACAGTGCTACAGAAAGTGATTTACCCCTGCAGCCCAGAAAGGGAGACATGCCTGCAGTTACTGCCTCAGAAATCATGTTAACATTACTAATCTTTAGGAGGATGTGACCAGTCATCAGTGGACTAGGATTCACTATTGCTTCAGTTTTGGGATTTACCAGAATTTTGGGATTTACCAGAATTCCATGACATGGATAAACTGAAAACAGTAACAACAGAAGTAGCTAGTTATAGGACCATGGTCTGAAGGATTAGAAGAAATATGAAAGAGCATGGAAGTTACACAGTGTGTAGCAGAGAGAGGAAGAACTAACAGGTAAGAAGGACAGAGCAGAATTAATTAATTAATGAAAAAAAGAGGATGGAAGGAGAAGGAAAATTCTAGACAGAACTAAGTAAGGTTAGCATTCAAATAAAAATGAGCTGTGGTTGGAAGAAGTTGATGAGTTCAGCAGGTACTGATATATTTAATTGAAGAAAAAATAATCCTGAAAAAATTTAAATCAGTGTTTATGAAACCACTTAAGCTTGCTTTGTGTTGAGGATGAAGGACAGTATTGGGGAAGTGACCTTGAACTTGAGTTTTGAAGAAGCAATACGTTCTGTATAAGAGGTTATATGAAGTCTATCCTCAAAACCATTTTATGCAGAAGACAGCTGAGACAAAGCTTGATCTGCATAGTTTAAGCCTAATTTTGAAACAACACAAGAAAAACAGTATGAATTACTTACAAACTATTGTTCCATACTGTCCTGCATTTTATTATTATTCTTATTTGTGGAAAAAGGCAGATGGATGAAATAACACATTTCATTTATAACAGCCAATTTCAGCTGTAGGCTCTTGTAAAAGCTATGTAAAGTCAAATGCATCAAAGGATTGCTGCTTAGAGCCTGGAAGGTTTAGAAGCAGAGCAAGTTTATTGCTTCTAAATATCACCATTAAGCAGGAAATACATATGCAACAAGATCATCTAAATTTATGTACCAATTACAAGCAGTATTTGCATGCTTAGCTAGCTTTCCTCAAAGGCTTACCCACCTCTTTTTATGCTCCAAATTACACAGACAATTTCTATTATTAGGTAAGCAGTACAGATGTATCTGTCAGAAAATTCAACTTCCGAAACTTAAAAGGAGAAAAAAATTTTTGGGAACTGGTAGGCCTTTTACAATTAATATCTAACAACAGGCTCTGCTTCTTACACCCTCTCCTATGTCATGTATCTGACATGGAATTAAGGTTCTAGAAATGGAATCTCATCTTACTGAAGCTCATTGGAGCTACACCACCTGCTCCCTGTCTCTTCAGCAGCAAAGCAGGACCTTCAGCAGCATTCTGCTCGAGAAGACATTGAAAATTGGGTAATAAAGAGGCCATTTTTTGTGGTAGATTTCTTGATCTTTATACTATAATCAAACAAAGCTATAATTTATAAACTTAAAAATATATGTTAATCACCAAAAATTTGGCAATATAGTACACAGATATTTGTGAATGGGAATATATCTTAAAACAGTTTGCATAAGATGTGATTGCTTCCTTTTCCAGTGAATTTGGGATGACTTTCATGAAGCATGGAAAAGGGAAAATTCAGGGTGTTTTGGAGAGGATAGCAGTTAGCTAAAGAAAACAGTTGATCTGGTCTTTTTACATTCATTAGACTAACCTTGCAATTATACTGGTTTATTTCAAGAACTTATCTTCACATAAAGATGTTCTTGAATGCCATCATATGACACATGCAAGACAACCAGATGATCAGACCCAGCTGGCATGGACTTATGAAAGACAGATTCTGCTTGATTAACCTGATCTCCTTCTGTGACGAGGTAACCCACTTAGTGGATGAGGCTGTGGATGTTGTTGCCCTAGACTTTGGTACTTTTTTCCCACAGCATTCTCCTGGATCAACGGGCTGCTCATGGCTTGGACAGATGTACTATTTGCTGGGTAAAAATCTGGTTCACAGTCAAACCCAAAGAGTTGCAGTGGATGGAACTAAATCCAGTGGGGGACTGGTCACAGGTGGTGTTCCTCAGTGCTCAGTACTGGGGCCAGTTTTGTTTAATGCTTTTATCTGGAGGAGGGTGTTGAGTGCAGCCTCAGTGAGTTTGCAGATAACACCAAGTTGGGTGTAGTGTTGTCACACCTCAAATCCTGTGTTCAGTTTCAGGCTGCTTGCTTAAAAAAAAACATTGATGTGCTGGAGTGTGGTCAAAGAAGGGCAACAAATCTAGTGAAGGCCCCTCTAGGAGTGGCTAAGGGAACTGGGGTTGTTTAGCCTGAGGAAAAGGAGGTTCAGGAGAGACCTTATCACTCTTTATAACTACTGAAAAGGAGGGTGGAGTGAGGTGGCTGTTGGTCTCTTCTCCCAAGTAACAAGCAATAGGACAAGAGGGAATGGCCACAAGTTGTGTCAGCGGAAGTTTAGATTGGATATTAAGAAAAATTGCTTCACCAAAAGGGTTGTCAAGTTTGCTGTTGTTAGTATGTGTGCCTCTTCATTACATCCCAAATCCTTCTCCTTAACATTTCCTGCTAAATACCTCTTCAACATTCCAGTCTTATTCTTGCTGTAAAAAGCCCTAGTCACCAGCAGACAAATCTCTGCCTCCTTGATGACACAGACCCAAATTCCCATTTTGGTGCTGACCATCTCTTGAAATGTGTATTGACCTTGTACTTCTCCAGACTGGGCATTACACACATTTTCAGTATCTGGGAGCATACAGCCAGGACTACTCATGAAAACAGAAAAATCATGCCCTAGAATGAGATAAATATTGCCAGTCACTTGATAGTCACTTCTACCTATCCTAACTACAAACCTCCATTCAAGGAGGCATGCTTTACATTAATCATCCTATGTTATGCAGCAATCATTTATAAAGATGATTAGAGTTGTGGCCTTTGCGTGGTTATTGACAAGTCTCACTGTGCCTTGGTGATGAATTGCTCTTATTTTATTTGCTTCCCACGCCTGTTTCTGCACACACAAACCAGTATTTATCCTTCGGGGTATGTCATAGATTCAGCTATGATTCTCTGTTAATTAGACACTTAGTATTTATAGGAATGCCCCTTTTTATTTGGTTTTTATATATCTTTGCTTAAGCATGCTTTATGTAGCAATTATCAAATTTGCGTTCTCTGCAAACTAGCCATAATTTAGTTTCTCTCCTTTCTGTGCTGACATAAATACTATTAGCATCTTCTTTAGGTAAATAGAAAATGTGTAAAATACATCATTAGCTGGGATATAAAAAAAAAAAGAAATGCTTCTGTAGGGAAACTAGTTTTGATTATGCCTCCTTTTCCCACATGTTTTTCAATCTATTTTCAGCTCTTTTCTCATTGGCACAAGGGATTCTGCACTATAATAGCTTCTTCCCTATCCTCAAAGGAAATAGAAGTGATAACACCCTTTTATATTAAGCAAGCAGCAGTGAAGTCAGTGTGATGACAAGATGTTATTTTTTTTAAAGTTTTCTCATTTCTTTTTTTCTAATATTCCTTCATTGTAGATAATTGGCCTTGTGTGCATGTTTTAAACCCAGATGGCAATTGTGTTGTTGCTTGCTTTCCCATTTTAAAATATTTGTAAATTAATCCATTAACACTTCAAACATTCATTTATATATTTTTCACAAGGGATTATTACACACTTAGGTTTTATTCGTTTTAAAAGGTTATGCTGGGTTAATTCTTTAAAGGAATCCCAAATCATTCAATTATGTCCTTAAATGTAGCTTTTCTTGTTTTGGAAGAAAGCCAGTTTCCCACCCTTAGTTCTCTCCCTCACTGTCCCTTTCCACTAATTCCAGTGGTCATGAAAAGAGCTTTTCTTTCAAAATCAAGTGCTCCTCTCTTGTTAAAAAAAGTCAAGCATTTCCTACTAAAAATTAAACTGACGTTCTTATTATACTGCTGATTCTGCTGATTGAGACAACCTCAGACAAAAGGAGCTTGTTTAAGGGAGCTATTCACAGGAGGCACTTCATTTCTTGGGAATGGGGAAAGCTTTACCTAGTGACAGCTAAGGCCACCAAAACAGAACAAAACTGAATGCAGTAACAGCACCTCAGGTTTCCCAAGCTGAAAGCAAATGTGATCAGTTACAGGCTCTAGCATTGACTCTTTAAAGGCAGAAGATAATGAAGCTGAATATCAAACAGTAAAAGCAGGTGGGTCAAGCTAGATAATGTGATATTTCCTCTTCCTAGCTTTTAATGCTATGACCATTAAAATGATACAGAAAAAGGAAGACTGAAAATGTCACAACTGAAGAAGAGTCATTAAACAGACTGCTCCCTGTAAGACCATCAGAAAAAAGCAAATCGAAATGAAAAAAAATTATGTGTTTTTGCTAATAAGTTAAGATTTAGAAGTTACTATTTTGTCTATGTCAGTATCTAAACACAGCCCTGCCTCAAGCTAACTTGGCTGTTCATTTAGGATTAAAAAGAAACAATTCCCCACCTGCTATATTTGGCTTTAAGTAGAATTACTGGAAATTATTTTTATTATTCATCAATTTGTATGGCCAGCTCTAGTCATATCAAGTTAGGGGCTGTTGCAAAGAGGATCAAGCACGATCCCGGTTTTTGGAGGTTTCCCTTCCACAACACTTTCTTCAGCCAGTCTAAAATTTTCCTAGTGCTCAAGATTAGTACACAAGAATTTCAATTTTTGGTATCAGCCACCCTCTGTGTCTGACAATGATGATCCCTGAATCAAAGCATGAACAGATTCTAACAGATCCCATAGATTCTCTAGAAAAAGGACTGTCTTCCTCTTAGCTGTGCAATTTAAGTACCAGTCACTGTTAATGTCATTAAAATGAAACAAACAAACAAAAATAATAATACTTGAGCAACAGTTTAGTATTGAATCTGAAAATTCGGTTAATGCCTCTAATAGAGAAAATTATATCTTTGCCTACTTTCAGAAGTTTACCAAAGTAATTTTTATTATGTATGATTTTTTTTAAATATATTCGAATATACAAGTTTTTCTTAGATTTTCTGGAACAGAGAAATGTGTTTAGCACTGTGACAGGATCCCTGAATTTGGAAGGTCTCTCTAGCCCCATGACTAGGCTTCATGTATCGCAGTTCCCCACAGAACTTTGGTGTGGAACTTTTAGCTCATGAAACATGCACAGGGAACAGCCATAACTTTAAACTGTCATTGGCTCATATCTATGGACATGAAAGATGGCCATCTAACTGGAAATTATATCTGGTCCCATTCCCTGGAAGTGCCCACTTCCTTGTTTCCTAAAGAAGACCATCCTACTTTTAACATAAAACAGATTTAATTTTTCCCCCTGAAAAATCCTGGGTGAATCTGCCATAAGTGACATGGACATGACCACTTTTGCTGCCAGTCACACGGGGTTTTCCTTTTCTTTTTCTTTTCTTTTTAAGCAAAGTATTCAAGCATTTCAAGTATATAATATGTGACTACCCTCAGAAGGAGATTTTGGCTGGAATTTGGGGGACGTGCATTTATATACTTCAGAAACCAGGTTGTATAAGCTAGGTATGTGACACCTATCACTTCAAAAATAATTTTTCCCTTAGAGTTTATGCTAACAAACAGCACTATTTTTTATTTTTTAATAGATCTACTTTCCTTTCTTACTAATTTTAAAGGCAATTTCTATTTCTCTAACTGGAAACACATTTAGAAATTATTTCCAAAATTCAGCCATTGTGGTTGCAACAATTGATCTGCAGTGGCTGTTGCAGTCTTTAATACTTCTAATTCCTTCTCTCTCTCTTTTGAAAGGATAAAACTGGTTTATTTCATTTTTTTCTGTCTTTGTTTTCCTCAAGACCCTTTCCTGGATGTACATTCTCGCTTTGTTAGATGCTGCCAGTGTTTCTAGTCAGCAAAAAAAATCTTTTTATCCCTACACCTTAGCACAATATTGAAAGATCATTAAATTGCCCACTTTGAATGACAAGTTCACTATAATTTCTTCCTGATAAAAATCTTTAATCATAAAGAGAAAAATCATCTCGGACATAAAGTTGTCATTCAATAACCAAGTTTCTCTCAATTTTCTTAAGAAGCAGACAAACCAAACTATCATGCTGGCTTCACAGGGAAATGCTACCTCCTTGAGAAAATGGCAGAGCAGGTATGCTCATAATCACTCAACTACAGTAATATTTAACGAGTGTACATTAAACTACAGATATCTGAAAAATTAATTGTTACATCTTAAACTTAGAATCATAGAATAGAATCATAGAATAGTTAGGGTTGGAAAGGACCTCAGGATCATCTAGGTCCAACCTCCCTGCCATGGGCAGGGACACATCACACTAAACCATGTCACCCAAGGCTTCATTCAACCTGGCCTTGAACACTGCCAGGGATGGAGCATTCACTACCTCCCTGGGCAACCCATTCCAGTACCTCACCACCCTCACAGGGAAGAATTTCTTCCTTATATCCGATCTAAACCTCCCCTGTTTAAGTTTCAACCCGTTACCCCTTGTCCTATCACTACAGTCCCTAATGAAGAGTCCCTCCAGAACATCCCTATAGACCCCCTTCAGATACTGGAAAGGGTGCTAGGAGGTCTCCACACAGCCTTCTCTTCTCCAGGCTGAACAGCCCCAACTTTCTCAGCCTGTCTTCAAATGGGAGGCCTCGTGGCCCTCCTCTGAACTTGTTTCAACACTTCCATGTCCTTTTTATGTTGAGGACACCAGAACTGCACACAATACTCCAAATGAGGTCTCACGAGAGCAGAGTAGAGGGACAGGATCACCTCCTTTGACCTGCTGGTTATGCTCCTTTTGATGCAGCCCAGGATACGGTTGGCTTTCTGGGCTGTGAGCACACACTGAAGCCAGCTCATGTTCATTTTCTCATCGACCAACACCCCCAAGTCTTTCTCCACAGGGCTGCTCTGAATCTCTTCTCTGCCCAACCTGTAGCTGTGCCTGGGATTGCTCTGACCCAGGTGTAGGACCTTGCACTTGGCATGTTTAAACTTCTTAAGGCTGGCATCAGCCCACCTCACAAGTGTGTCAAGGTCCCTCTGGATGGCATTCCTTCCCTCCAATGTATCAACCAAAACTCTTTATTCATTATAATTTCTGTTCCTTGCAAAAAAAAAAATCACCCAAGCCAAACAACAAAACAAGCTACAGCCCTCCCCCCCCCCCAATCTGTTCAAAACAGACAAATAGTAAGAAAATTTCTATAATTTTAATCACTGAAGCCATATTTGCTTTTCTTCTATTTTAGTCAATGGATTTTTAAAGGCTTGGAAAACAGCCAGTATGAAAGGAAATATAAACTACCTCAATTCAAAAGGAACTCAGTAAGAAACTGTTTTGGTGGGTTTTGCTGTTTTTTGTTTTTTTGTTGTTGATGATGTTTTGGTTTTTTTTTTTGAGGGGGGTGTTTTGATGTTTTGTGGGGTTTTTAATCAAGCTATTTGTATAAATAAGAAAGTTCTAAAGCTAGAGTTCAAGAATGGATTCTTAATCATCAGTGCAATAATTTCACCCAGAAAGCAGATTTCTTGCATTTGCTATCACAGCAGGAGCTTTTTATATTACCTCTAAAAATATATGCGGAACTGAGTTTAATTATTTTCTTAAATAAAAATGATTATTGCTGTAAAGAGATAGTAAAAATCAAAACCAGAATAAATCTGAAGTGCTGGTAAAAAATAGATTATGCTGACCATACCCAAGCAATTTTTTAAAATTAGCATTAAAGATCTAATTTTATGCATGCAAAGTTTCATATTATTTAAAGTAAATATATGTATATTCAGTATAATTCAGTTTCATTTAGCGTTCACTAAGCAGTTATATGAAGAAAAACTTCCTTTTTTATCCAATGAACACAGTCATAAAAATAATCTTAATTTCCAAGGACTTAAATTTATCACTTTTAGCAAGACTTGGCAAATTCTGGAGAATGGGCTGATAACAATACTATGGCTGTTATACACAGAAATCAAATGACATCAAACACAACAGTTAAGTTCCCTTAAACAGTATCTAACAAAGATGACAAATGCCAATTTTGGAGTATTTTGGCTAGGAATTTGGGGATGGGGTTTCTTCTGGGTTTGGGGAAACAAATAATTTCTTTAATTAGAATATAATTTATCAAGTAATTTTATTCAACAGTTGTGAACAGGAGATTATCAGATTTCTTGGAGGACAGGTGTTACAGGGGCCTTTTCCCTCCATTTGAAAACAAGCACATAGACCACAGCTGGTTCTGCAGTCTCTGTGAAGATCTATTATCCCAGAGCTTCCAAGACTATTCGGGGAGCCTGGCATAGTGCTAGTGAAGAACTGTAAGGTTAAACTTTTCCCTTCATCTCTGTGGTGTGTTCTTCATGACAGCTCCCCAGCTGATGGGTGTCTGCAGAGAAAGCCCAGAGGGCACCCAGGGTAGCTGTGCTGGCTGCTGTGACCCTGTATGACCAGCTTCAAAGAGCAAGGAGTAGCAGATCTTCAGGACACCAATGACTCTTTCTCTGGATGCTCCAACACATCAGTGATGCTCTGACCTTCCACAAGGAAATTGGGCCACAGAATAACAGGAATGATGCTATGAAGGGTTTCCTAGAGGCCTGAGCTTATTTTATGTGCTCCCTAAATGGAAGACTGCTAAACTGAAATAGCAGGAAGAGTATGTAGCAAAATATGCTTCCTTTGATACTATTTGCCAATGTCTGAAGCAAAATTATGTGAGCTGCAAAACATGACTAGCATCAGGAACATAAAATCTTTCAAAATACATATAAAAACTCAATATTCTCTCCTTACTCTGAAGTCTGGTGTCCAGCATTAGTCTTCTGAATGTCATCCAATGGCATTTTATAAGCATTGGTTCACAAAAGGATGGTAACTCAGTGCTTAAAATCCTTCAAGGGCTTTCTTAGTAACAGGAGAAAAAGGGTGAAATCTATCAAAAAATCTATATTTATCTGTATGGCCAGCTGATGATCCTTCAATAGATATAATAGGACAAGAGCACAGTGATCCCTGAGTCACTCAGAGGATACACTGTTGGCCTACAAACTAGTTAGGTATCACAGTAAATGAATTGAGCTTTTCTATTTTCAAAATCCATTTGACAAATAATAAATAAATAAATTAAATAAATAAAAGCCTGAGAACCAGGCTCCAATTTAATGAGACTGTAACAAAAGCCATAAAAGTCAATTATCTGAATAAAACACAGCAAACCAAAAGTTTTCCTGAAAATATTGGAAAGAATTTCATATTGCCACAAAATCTTTGACCTTATAAGTATTTAGAATACCGTGGTCTAGAATGTTGTATAGGAATAAAATTCAAAATAGAAATGGTTATTGCTTGTCAGTATTATTAGCAGGAATAATTTGAAAATGTTTTTAATTTCTAAAATTATCAAGTAGATAATGTATTTAATCTGTTACAGCACAGTGCTAAAATAAGTTAAGAATATACAGATGCTTATGGAGTGAAAAGTACTTAAAACAGTAAAACACACCTAAAGCTTAAATTCAAATACAATCCATTGTAACTAATGATAAAAGAAATTACTTAGTAAACATGAAGCGTAAGTCACAGAAATACTGCTACCTCTTTTTGTTAGGCAAAACTCAAACAAGAACCTCTCCTGTGAAAGTGGGAAATCATCAGATGCACAAGATATTAAACAATACCTTCTCTGTCTGTTTGGAGGGCTCAGAATGAATGTTGGCAGTACACAGCCAAGGACCTGAGTATTTTCTAAGTGAAAGTGATAGTCAGAGGAGCAATTTGCAGTAAGTGGCATGTGCTCATGCGCAGACATTTAGCTCTCAAAACTGCAGTAGAAAAACGTATACCCCTAATTTCCTGCACCTCCACTGTTTTTGCTCCAGCTGGGTACCCAGTGATTCTGACCCCTTTCTTAAATTTTTCTTAAATTGTAATCTAAACCTGCTTATCCAAACTTTCAGCACCTTCTGCAGAAGCAAAATAGAAAACAGCTGAAAATACTTGACCATCTTGAAATATACAGTAGAATAAATACAACAAACAACACAGTAGTATACAAAGAGCAAGACCTAATGAACAAGTAAAATATGCAGAAAATCAAAGGCCTAGTATAGGCCATTATGTTTGTTAGGAAAAGCAGCTGCTCTGAGATAGCTGCAGCTCATGGCATCAAATCATAATAATTCAACATCGCCAATCCCCCACACATTATCCCATAACAGAAAGACATACTAACCAAAGATTCAAGTGTAAGGCTGAACTTTAGACATGAAGCAAGATGAGGAGTTAAGGGAAGTACTATTTTGCAAAAGATTATAATTATAGGATTAGAGATTTCCATACTGATTACTCACCCTGATTTATATTCCTACTGGTGAGTAATCATACTGATGTCAACAGTACTACTTACCTAAGTATATGATCATCTGAATATGGGAGGTAAATTGGGATTAAGATTCACCAAGGTTAGGACAGTTCAATTTCTATCTCAAAATGATAATTTCTTAACAGTTTGCTCATGAAAACCATTCCATGTAGAAGTGCAGCCATTTTATTCCTACTGACCTTACTTTCTTATCACAAGAAGTAAAACTTTTATAAGCCAAAAAGATGCCTTTATTTCTGCACAACTTCATAGTTCTCAAAAGGGGTGAGAAAAAAAAATTCTTGGAGATTTTTCAAATTATATAAACAGTATGTGTAAAAAAAGTCTCCTGTCCCATTTTTGAAGCACAAATTTATCTGACTTCAGTGGATTCACTGAAGATCATTGTGACTCTCCAGGCTCCATCTTAACTGCCACATAGGGAAAGACTGGACTGCAGAAATGCCAAAAGAGCCATAAGAGACTGAGATTTTCTCTAAATTATGTGATTTAAGCACCTTTCAAAATATGTTTTTCTTATTTTTGTTTTGTTTCGTTATGGGATGCATTTTGAAGCAATCATCTACAGTCATGATACCTAGAAACCTAGAATTCATAACACATCATCCAATGTCATCCTTTTGCTACAAATATGATTAACTGCAATAACTTTCATCTCTCATCACTCCATTAGCTGAAAGTTATAACTTCTGTGATCTAACAGCTCTGTTGCTCATATTAGTATATGCTCATATAACTTATTCATAATTTGTTTCGGACTAAAACATGTCATCTAACCCAAATATTTAAAATAATATTTGTTTGCTAACATAACTGAGAAAACAACAATATTTATTAGGCTTAGAAAAAGGATTATGCATAGAAAGTGTAGCATGTATATTCCTAGCTTTCTCTTCTGTTCTGTCTAATGGCCTTTCAGATTTTCATGCAATGCTCTGATTTTCTAAGTTGGAACATTAAGAGAAAAAAAAGCATAGGACATACCATAAAATAATAAGATTAGGTATCACAAGTCTTTTCATGTGCCTGAAAACAGTACAGAAATTACTCAGCAAATTTGTGTCAAGTGAATATATTGCTGTTATAAAACAAATTTTAGTTCCTTTTTTTTATGTCTTTTTACATTTAACCCAAAAGCCCAGTAAAGCACTTGTGTATATATAAAAGACTTTAAGTCATCTTTCTGTCCAAGAAGTGACAGCTGTCTCCATTCTTTTCTCCTGTAGCAAATGTAACTTAGGGAAATAAACAAATGCTCATGTTGTCCTGAATGCTCACGGGCAGGGGCATTCGCAATTCCCTCTCAGCAGATCAACTACCAACACACCTCTGCTGAGAACAGCAGCAATGAAATTAATTGAGCCCTCTGTATAACTGGTTTAGGATTTCCTTACACATAGATATTAATTTCTTAAGCTAGAAGGACTTTCTGGTGAAAAATTATAGTACAATCTTTGTGAAAAAGAGTAGTAAACCAAAATGTGGAACAGTCTCCATCCCAGTGTAAAAGACATTTCCTTTGGCAAAGACAAATTTGATTCTACCCAGTCAAAACAATTCCTCTTAAAAAACAGTATGTAGCGCTAATATTACAAGCTCTAATTTAAATTACATCCATTTGGGAGGCAAAATGATAGTAACTGCACAGAAATTCAGATTTGCATTGCAGCACTTCAGAGAAGATTGCAGTTTTACCCTCCATAGCCTTGCAGTTCTAAAAAGATGTATTGATACATCACGAACAACTTCAGAAATCTTCTTTGGAATAGTGCTATAAGCATTTATTGTGACGTTTGTATTGTGTATCCTTTCATTTTAGCAGTAATCAATGGTATGCACTTGCCTGTTAGTATTCAACTTGTCTTCATTCACACAAATTAATGAAAGGACTTTTCTGTAATTAAATTAAGTTACATCACTACTACTACTCCAGAACTGAGTATCAGGATGCTCTCACTTTTTCTATGATTGGCATATTCCTTAATATGGATAAGCTTACATATAGAAATAGCAGGAAAAAAAGAATGATTGCACTGCTTCCCAGGAGAGCATGTATTCTGTAATGGAAAACAAACTTGTACAAGATGCGTTTAAGCTTGCTGAATTTTTATGATGATTTGTTCAAAACCAAGTAAGAAACTGAAAGAGAGTGGTAAACTGAAAAATACCCTCCTAAATATAGAGACTGTTCTACTGGTCTATTTGCTATAAACAAATTTCATATAAATTCGGGTACTGTGCCAGTGAATGAAGCTGGTTTCAGCAACATTTTTTAACTCAGTGTGCAGTGCTGCATGAACACAGCTGTGCTGCTCTAGTTCCACCATGGTTTCTGCACTGCCAGCTCAAATATCTCTACCATACTCCACTGCTTTCCCTACTGTAGGGATAGCACAGCAAGCTTATCTGGCTCCTTTCCTGTTCTCTACACATAGCTCAAGTCAATCACAGGTGATTATGTTGGAAACTGAAAGTCTTATATAAATAGAAATTATAGTCTTAGTACCATGGCATTTTTTTAAGAAAGCTGTTCTCCATGGTACTCACTGAAGCTCCTTTATCGTCCTAAATAGATTCTCTCCTATATAGAGGGACAAATTCTCTTAAGAGAGAAGACCAGAAAACACAGTCAATTGCCCCCTGGAGATGTCTTTCTCCCTCCTAACTACAGAGGATACCTCAAATGTTAGCTTAGTTTTGGTGGCAAAAGTTAGTTGGGAGGAAAGCCACTCATGAATGAACCTCTTCAGACTCACAACTTTGGGTCAATTATAATATTACAAGTAGGATCGTTGCCCTCAGTGATAAAATACTGCTAAAGGATATGGGAAAATACAGAAAATGAGAGGCAAAGGTGCAGATTACTAGCGACAAAAAAGGAGAAAAAAACCCACCAGATATTAAAATACATTGCCATGTTTGTACCTGAACCTAAAAGATGGCTTCACATGGAAGATTAGGCTATCTTTTAAATTAGTTAAATACTTCACGGTCAGGGGCACAACTTATTCATGGCCTTTAAAAAACATTCAGAATTTCAAAATGCAAATACTTAAAGCTGGCTTTCCCAGGTGCATTAATGTGCAACAGATCAGTAGCCGAGGATTTGACTAATGGGAAATAAGACCATTCTGGCATATCTATGCTTCAAACAGAAAAGCTGGCCTTTCCAGAAGTCAGAAAGAGACATAAACCCAAGAATAATTTGTAAGATTAAGATAGTGTAAAATAGATATATTCTAGTCACTGGACTGTAAGTCTCAGAAGAATACACGTCAAAATTGGTCTATCAAAGAACTGCAGGTTACTCATCATAGAAAAATTATACATGCAATTATGAAACCACAAGCTGTAATTAGAAAAATAATCCTCTCCAATGTGTTACAATTTAGATTAAATTTTTTGCAAGAAAACACTTTTTTCTTTATGTTGGAGGTGGTAATAGGACATATTCCTTACTGCCTGCCTACCACCAACAGATTTCCAGCCATTGACAATGTAATTTTCTGGGAAATTCTAATGTTCTTGTCAACTTATTCCTGCTTCAGAAAGGTTTCAGTCTAAACAGGGAATAATAAATTCCAAGGGTTTCTTCTCTTCCATTATCTGTACCAGAGAAGACTTCCCACAAACATTAGGGCTTTCACTGAATCATACCTATGGTTTGATAATGGCTCAAGGAACATTAAGAAGTATGAATGTCTAATTCAATCTGAATAAATCAAATTTCTAAGGACTTCAGCAAAGGTTTTTTAGTGCTACAGAAATTTATGTAAGAGTTTGCCTTGTAAAATAAGATATATAAACTAGGTTGGATTAAGTCAAGTTACCATGTTAAGGCATACTGTTTTCAAGGATACAGGAGCAAACATGACAAAAGTCTCTGCCACAAAGACTTAAAATATTTTAAATAATGACAAAAGGCTTGTAAAGACCTTTTTGAGCAAATAGTCTGTCAAAAAATAATATCTATGGGAAAGTGATAGATATTTACTTTAATCCGAAGCATAATTCCCTGAACTAGCATGTTTCTACTCCTCTGGACATTAACTTATTTTATGCCTTTACCACAGACCTGAATACCTTCTAATAACAAACGGAGACATAGTGGTGAAGCACTGTGGGAAAGCCATATTGTCACTCATTGCACTATATCTACTATATGAAAGGAGATGCTCAGTTTCACAAACTGGATACTAAGCACTTGACATAAAACATTATATTTGCTGAAAATTTCCATTATTAGCAGCTCTGTATTTCTAAAAGTGCTTAGGAGCATTGCTTTCTAACACCCGAAAATGAAGTATAAAGAATAAAGTCTATCAAGGGATTTAGCTGCCATTTTTGACAATGCTAAGTAGAGCATTCAGCCAGCTCTAACACTTTCCAGCCCCCACCCAACTGTATGTCCAAGCTCATGGTACTCACATGCCAAGTCCCTCAAGCCCTGACCCTGTTAGGTTCTTGGAGTATGAACTTGCTTGCAAGGGGCATCAGTCTTGCCCTGTAGAGAGCACCAATAAATTTTCTGAGAACATACTTGCCAGACCAGATGCCACATGTATTGGGGGGTTGGGGTGGGGGTAAGGAAAAAGAAAAGGTAGGAAACAAGAAATCCAGACTTTCTGAAAACACAGTAAATGAAATTCTCTCTTGGGAAACAGACAACCCCACTTAATCTGATCTATAGAGAGTATTAGATTTGAGACTGACTGACTCCCAGAAGGTTCCCATTAACCAGAAAGTACTTGTTATTTGGCAAGATAACTGTTTAATTTTCCCTTCTTGGAATGGTTCAGTTTGCTCTTAAATATTTATTCAGACAAATAGCAAGCAGTTGACTCCAAAGACCAATGTTAGTCCACTCTTTTGTGAAAAAAAGGGGGTCAGGTTTAAGTTTCTCTTCCATTAGCTATTTAATCAATTACCAAAATTGGCAAAGTTTCAACAGGAGAAAGTCACTAACTCCATCCTAAAATAACCATTCAGTCAGTAGTTAGAACATGCTTCTGACCTGAAAGTGCCTGTGATTGCAATTTTTTCTCCAACTCAGAAGTGTGGTATGCTTTTAAAAGATCATCCACCTCAATGCTAAGTGCTCTAATTACTGGATATTTGGGCATCAATTAGCAGCTTGTTCTAATTATTTTGGAGAAAAGACAGATCTATCTTATGTGATTCCTTTCAGGGAACAACAGACACTTCCCAGGTGATGAAAGTAGATGCCTTTTAAGTGTAGGTTGTATGTGTATTACTGTTGCACCATATTTTCTTGAAGCTCTCCCTTCTTTTGCTTGCTGATTTCTCTGGATCCTGCACTTACTCATCTATCTCTTATGCTCTGCATAAGAAGCCTAACTCAGGGTAGAGAACAAGCCTTTATAAAGTACCTGTCAGTAGACATTTGCAATGGTGGATTTTTGCATCCAATAAGAAGTTTGGATACCAAAAGGCAAAGCAATTCATTATGTCACTTTTGGCATCTTTGCTCACATTAGATGAAGCATCAGTATTTATGAGATAGACACCATTCCCCAGGATGGTAAGTTGTACAGACTGGGTAGTGGGCAACCTGCACACCAGGAGAGGGCTACATAAAGTCATGACACCGGGCAGGCGGTTTGATACAGAAGGGAATGCTAAAAATTAACAGAAGTTAAACACCCCACTTAAGATTTGCAGGATGCTCATCTATCTGTCCAGGTTTCAGAATCTGCTAGCAAAATAGACCTTTTTTTTCAGAAACTGGAGAAAGAAATGGGATAAAGCTTTTCTTTTACAATAAACAGAAAAGAGGTGTGCTGCTGCTTCCCTAGTAGAACTATGGTCAGCTTTGCTGCACAAAAAGTTGGCAGCCTGTGATAATTTCAGCTGATTTGCTACTCTGGCTGTGGCACTGCAACTTGCTACTCTCAGAGATGGTTCTGAGACAAAACAGGACAGTGAGAAGAGCGTGCAGCAAGCTCCCTACCCTGGACTGCAAGAGAGCAGACTTTGGTCTCTTCAGGAACCTGCTTAGTAAGGTTCCAAGGGATATAGCCCTAGAGGGCAGGGGGGCCCAAGACTGTTGGTTGATACTCAAGGATCACCTGCTACAAGCTCAGGAGTGTTGAATCTCAACTAGAAGGAAGTGCGGCAGGAGGGGCAGGAGACCTCCTTGGATGGATAAGCAGCTGCTGAGGAAAATTCACAGGAAAAAAGAAGCTTATAAAAGGTGGAAGCAATGACAGGTGGCCTGAGTAGAATACAGGGATGTTGTCTGGGAAGCTAGGAACCAGCTCAGGAAAGCTAAGGCCCAGTTAGAATTAAACTTGGCTAGGGATGTTAAAGATAACAGGAAGGGATTCTATAGGTACGTGGCAAATAAAAGACAGACTAAGAACAATGTGAGCCCTCTCCAGAAGCTATCAGTAGAACTGGCTACACAGGACTTGGAGAAGGCTGAGGTTCTGAATGACTTCTTTGCCTCACTCTTCACTGGCAAAGGCACTGACCACACCACCCAAGTCTTGGAAGGCAGATGCAGGGACTGTGAGAATGAAGACCCTGGGCCCACTGTAAGAGAAGATCTGGTTCAAGATCATTTTAAGACCCTGAAAATGCACAAGTCCATGGGACCTGATGAAATCCATCTGCAGGTCCTGAAGGAGCTGGCAAATGAAGTTGCAAAGCCACTGGCCATCATATTTGAAAAATCCTGGCAGTCAGGTGAAGTTTCCTACAACTGGAAAAAGGGAAATATAACCCCCATTTTCAAGAAGGGGAAAATGGATGACCTGGGGAATTACAGACCAGTCAGTCTCACCTCTGTGCCTGGCAAAATCTTGGAGCAGATTCTCCTGGAAGGCATGCTAGGGCACATGAAAAACAAGGTGCTTGGTGACAGCCAGCATGGCTTCACTAGGGGGAAATCCTGCCTGACCAACTGGGTGGCCTTCTATGATGGGGCTACAGAACTGATGGACAGGGGCAGAGCAGTTGATGTCATCTACCTGAAATTGTGCGAAGCGTGCAACACTGTCCCACACAACATTCTTGTCTATAAATTGGAGAGACATCAATTTGACAGGTGGACCACTCAGTGGATAAAGAATTGTTTGGATGGGCGCACTCAAAGAGTTGTGGTCAATGGCTCAATGTCTTGCAGGAGACCAGTAATGAGTGGTGTCCCTCAGGGATCAGTGTTGGGACCGGTCTTGTTTAACATCTTTGTTTGCGACATGGACAGTGGGATTGAGTGTGCCCTCAGCAGGTTTGCCGATGACACCAAGCTGTGTGGTTCTGTTGATACACTGGAGGGAAGGAATGCCATCCAGAGGGACCTTGACATGCTTGTGAGGTGGGCTGATGCCAACCTTATGAAGTTTAACCATGATGTCGTGGTTTAAGCCCAGCCGTAAATCAGAACCACACAGTCTCTTTCTCACTCCTCCCCTTCCCTCCCCACTCCCGGAGGGATCGGGAAGAGAATAGAAAGAATGTAACTCCCACGGGTTGAGATAAGAACATTCCAGTAACTAAGGTATAACACAAACCACTACTGCTACCACCAGTAATAATAATGATAAGGGAAATAACAAGGCAAGAGAATACAACCGCTCACCGCCTGCCAACCAATATCCTGCCCGACTGAGCAGTGATCTAGCCCTTCTGGGTAACTGCACCCAGTTTATACAGTGGGCATGATGTGCTGTGGTATGGAATACCCCTTTGGCTAGCTTGGGTCAGGTGTCCTGTCTCTGCTTCCTCCCTGCTTCCCCTCCTCCCTGGCAGAGCATGAGACTCACAATGTCCTTGGTCAGAGTAAACATGACTGAGAAGCGACTAAAAACATCAGTGTTATCAGTTCTGTTCCCAGGCTGAAAGTAAAAAAACAGAGCTGCACCAGCTACTAAGGAGAAAGATGACTGCTACTGCTGAACCCAGGACACATGACAAGTGCAAGGTCCTACACCTGGGTCAGAGCAATCCCCAGGTACAGCTACAGGCTGGGCAGAGAAGAGATTCAGAGCAGCCCTGCGGAGAAGGACTTGGAGGGGTTGGTCAATGAGAAAATGAACATGAGCCTGCTTCAGTGTATGCTCACAGCCCAGAAAGCCAACTGTATCCTGGGCTGCATCAAAAGGAACATAACCAGCAGGTCGAAGTGACCCTGCCCCTCTACTCTGCTCTTAGTGAGACCTCACTTGGAGTATTGTGTGCAGTTCTGGTGCCCTCAACATAAAAAGGACATGGAACTGTTAGAACAAGTCCAGAGGAGGGCCACGAGGATGATCAGGGGACTGGAGCACCTCCCATATGAAGACAGGCTGAGAAAGCTGGGGCTGTTGAGCCTGGAGAAGAGAAGGCTGCGTGGTGACCTCATAGCAGCCTTCCAGTGTCTGAAAGGGGGTTATAGGGATGCTCTGGAGGGACTCTTCATTAGGGACTATAGTGATAGGACAAGGTGAAACTTAAACAGGGGAGGTTTAGAGGTTTAGATTTGATATAGGAAGAAATTCTTTACTGTGAGGGTGGTGAGACGCTTGAAGAGGCTGCCCAAAGAAGTGGTAAATGCCCCATCCCTGGCAGTGTTCAAGGCCAGGTTGGACAGAGCCTTGGGTGACATGTTTTAGTGTGAGGTGCCCCTGCCTGTGGTAGGGGTGTTGGAACAAGATGATCTTAAGGTCCTTTCCAACCCTAACTATTCTACGTTTCTATAAAACACTGGCCAGACCTGTAGGAACCATGTCACTACACAGTTAGAATGGGGGAATTAAATATTTGTTTTTCCACACAGAAGAGATGAATGATTGTTTACCTTAGTGCCTGACAGAGCTGACCAATGAATTGGTACCTGGTTGCAGTACCTAGTCCATGAGCTGGCACGGTGAAAGATTTACACAGTCCTTGAACTTGTCCAGTCTTCAGAAAACTGAAGATTCTTCTGGGGACACACACAAATACAAATTTTAAGACTAAATAATGAGCTAGGTATGGGCAACTCTGGGGCAAGGTAGCAGTGGAGTTTACTTTTCAGAGCCTAGGAGACTGTAATTTGACTGGGAGAGGTAGTGTGGGTTTGTAGGGATTCCCAATTACCATACATTGGTTTGGCTTGCAAAGCAGTCTCGGTGTGTATGGGTTAGATTTCTTTTGAAGCAAAGAAAATTAGAAGCTCTATTTAGAGACTGTACCAAATCTATGACAACCCACAGTGGGAACAAAAGGTTATGAACTAATTAGTCCTTTGCACAGCCTCAGACTACATACAAGGTAGTGACATTTGGTCCAAAATACCAAACTAAATCTAGTCCATAGTAAAACACATTGATCATATACCTTAAATATAAGAATCTTAGCAACAGCTGCTTTGATCTACCAGTCTGCTCCTATTGTGCTGAACTACTTGCTAATACAAATATGTCCAAGTTGCATTTCTGCTGCCTACAACCTTTAATGTATTTAGCTGTAAGTATCTGTGTTGATTTTTTCCTCAGTCATCACATATAATTGTTAGTGAAAATTTCCGAGTTCTCTCTTCTTTTTTTTCTTTTCTTTTTTTTTTTTTTCCTGGGGCAAAAAAAAAAACTTGTCAATAATTAAGCAGGAAGTGACAATTTGGTAAATTATGCAAAGGGAAAATTGGAAATTAAGAACCGCAATAAAGTATATCTGAGGAATAAAAATAACAAAGGCAGGAAGAAAGTGTCACAGAAGTTTAGGAAGTATCAGTAACAACTAAAAGTAAATGACCTAGAAAGGGATACTGGTAGTAATGAAGCAGGAGGAAAATACTATTGAAGCAATACTTTTTAGAACGGTTAAAACAATAAACATACCAGTTGATAGCACAGTTTACTATCTAGACCAGCCAGTGACTGTTCTCTCAAGACTATACCAGCCTTTTCTCACTGCTGCTGAAACAGCCTGTGATTATCATGTATTTCCTTCCCCTCATGGCATCAAAATTGTTCTCCATATTTTTGGGAAAATCTGTGCTAAAATAATTTTGTACTGTAAGAGGAGGCATGACCGGAGTTACAGACTGGGAACCGAGTGCCTCAGCTTCCATTTCTAGCTGTGGATCTCTGACCTTCAGAGAGACATAATTTTGAAGTAATTTTTGATACTTATCTGAAAACTACCGATAATCCATAACCATTACACAGCATTAAGAACTTACAAGAATGGGGCACAAACATAAAAATGACACATTCTGTAACCATCCAGCGAAAGGAACAAATATTATTTGCATACTAATGTGGGCAAAAAGAATTACATATTAGGACAGCCCAACAAATGTAAAGAAAAGAAATAAATCCATAAACCCACATAGAGAATTGCTCTATTAGGGGTGGAAAAAATAAAAAAAGATAGGGTGCCTGAGGAGCTCAGCTGCTATTATGGACCTGAAGGAATAAGAGAATGTATGTAGTCATGTGTGTGTATGTATATATATATATGTATATTCCTATATAAATGTGATATTTGCATATATATACTTAAAAGCTATATGGTTAAGATACAGTGATTCTCTTCAGCTGATTAGACTATTGCTTTTATATACCTTAAAACAGACAGCTGCAGGATTCCCCAGTAACATCCAATAAGATAACCTATTCTTCCTGTAGATCTAGAGTCACATGAGTTATTTTCAGAGGAGAATGAAAAATACTTTGATGTTTTTACAGCAGAATATTTCTAGGAATTGTGTAAATTTCAAGAAAAAAATTGATGTGAAGAAGTGAAAAGGGTATGTTTTTCAAGTTTCTGTTCTGAAATTGCTTTCCACTGCAGTGTTTTTTTCACCATGCAAAATAACAAATTGCTTTGGTCTTATCATAATCAATCTTCTAAATTTATCTACAACTAGATTGTCCTACAAGCAGAATAACTAACTGAAAAAAAAATTACTTCTTAATCTGTAGAAACATCCAACTTATGTTTTTGTTCTTTTCATAATAAAAAACTGGCAAAACTGCAAAATATTCCATAAACAAATGATATTTTCATATGGTTGAGTGCTTCATTACTAACTGTGCAACAGACTCATAACATTTTTTTTCCCTGTGTACCTTAGGTGTTAAGGAAAACAGATTTTGCTCCTCAGTGACGGACGGTATGCATAATATGGTTGCAAAATCATTATTTGAGAACTGAGTTGTCTCCACAGCTAGTCTGTTGTGCCACATAACAAGATTGAGAGGAATATGGTGATGTGAAAGCTAATTAAATTTAGGCTTATTTGAAAGTGTCAAGATGATGTGGGATGAAGCAACTTATTTTAATAACAGGTAGTCTTCCAGTTTCAAGTTATACTTTAAAGAGTGGCATTTGTCTCCATATTTTGTATCATGTAAATGTGAAAAAAGTGTGACTGCTGGTATCTTCTTTGGTTACCCACTGCTGTAGTTAGCAGGTTTTGGTCATCTGTTTTCTTTTTACTGAATTGAATTGACTTGTTCATACTGTAGTTTATAGGTACACTCACATACCAAAATTTTTCTTATTTATTTCAGTAATTACATGAAATCAAATTACTCTCAAGTACACGCTGGATATTAACAACTGTGTAAAAATTCCCAGCCCCAGGTTTCATAGCAGTGCTGCTGTGTTTGACTTCAACATGCAATCAGTCTGGAATTCCTCCCCATCAGCTACTGGTGCTATTTGTCATGTAAAGCTTAAACTTGTCTTGTCTGGAAAGATCTAAAAACCAAATTGGTTTATGGTATTTTTGTTACAATTGCTGTAACAGTATGTATGGTCTCAGCTGCTTGTGCTTGCCTGCCCTAGGATACCTGTGGAATAAAGGTTCTTCATCTCAGTGGGGCCTGAAGGACACGCACTTCAGCTAGCTATGTGCATTTTAACTGTTGAAATATTTTAAATGTTATTTTGCAATCTTCCCATTGATTTCTCCTTTAATATTCTTTAGTTAGAATTTCAAATGCTATCTGCTTGCTGCAAGCACACACATGGGCCTGTGCTGGATGTCCAGCAGGTCTGGAAAGCATGCACATAGCATACACACTCATCAAAGTCAAGATATGGGGAATTTTTGCTGTCTCCCAGGAAGCTTTACTGGGGAGGCAGCTCATGATTCTTTTGCCCCCCACACATGCTGCCCAGCAAGGGTGACTGGTAAATAGCTGTAGGGCAGGTGTGGAGTACAGGCAGTGAATTTTGATTCCTTCCCTAAACCCAACCCAAATGTTGTTTGGAGAAAGCAAACTCTCATAGTTATTTCAAGTTCTAGAATTAGCAAGATTCTTATGCTCCAAAATGGCATTTATGAATAATAGTCTTAAGCAGTTAAGTCTGTGAAAATCCTGTATTGCCAGCTTAAATAAACTGCCAAATTGCTATAGCCCTAGTTTGATAGCTTTGGCTGACAAATTTTATTCCAAACATAAAAATACAGATAATAATAATAATAATAATAATAATAATAATAATAATAATAATAATAATAATAATAATTTGATTGCTTTCTAAGTGTAGCTGAATGTCCTCCCATTCCATTTAAATGCAATATTAATCAGCAGTGACCATAAAATATTTTCAAATTCAAGTTCTTAATTTTGAAAGTTTGTGATTTTCCACTTTTCAAAATTAAATTAAGTTCTTCTATTACTGAGCCATACTAATGCTAAGTTCAAAGCATGAATTATTTCTATTGAAAAATTATTTTGATGGAAAATTTCAGATCAAGTTCTATTATCAGTTCTACTGTCTCTCTCCAATGCCAAGACCTCCACTGCCTTGCCAGATAGAAAAGACTCAATTTTGATAATGTCAGAGTACTTGTCACATGAGTAACTTGGTGTACACAGTCAGCCAATTTACTGGAACACACATATTCCTGAAGCTCTACATTTACATAAACAATTTCAGGATTGACACCTTCATTCAGCACACTCTTTATTTTATGGAAGGTCTTTCTTCTTCTGTAGTTTAAGCCACTGAAGAAACTTCACTGAAATCCTACTGTCAGAATATGCAGTTTGACTGAAATCACATGTTCCACAAAACTGAACTGATTTTGCTAAAGTATTGGCTTCAAAACAAACAAACAAAAAATCCTCAAAAAAATAAACATTTAAATTGTTTCTTATACATTGGGATGTGTATTACAATATTGAACATTTCAGTCTATCCAAAATGATTTCGGGAAGAAACTTTGGTTTTTGAGGACTTTTAAATTTGTGTCAAAAGGAGACATTTGCAATTTCAAAAACCTCTGAAATGTCACCCTGATAAGCAGAGAAAATTGGCTTTATTACTTTATGAGCCTGCTTCACCCCATGGTACTTGGCATGGCCTACTTGCCACCTGCATCCATCTGTCCTTGGCTAGTAGTCTGCTCTGGGTACTGCTGTTGGTACCTGACTTCCTAAGATGTGGTGACTCATCTGAAGAAAGTCTTTGAATATACGGGGAGTTAATACTGCTTAATAATTCAGAGTCTATTTTAAAATATTTTGTACTCCTACCCAGAGCCTCCATCTGGGGTGAAAAAATGGGTGAAAAAAAAAAGCTGAAGGAGGAACTGTAAGGAAATGTAAAGGCAAAAATGCAAACCAGATGCTTAGTGATTAAGGACAGGCAGAGTTCATTCAAAATAGTTTGGATTTCTAACTTGAATTGTAGTTCAAATCTGTAAGAAAGACACCAAGTATTAAATTCCAACTAAATTTAGGCTTTTCAGCTTTAGTTATTTTCTTAAAGAATATTTAAGCATTACTCACTCTTAGCCATTAAAACAAACTAATCAACAGCCAAATATAAGAATTATACAAAATTTGATACTGTTTTTTTCTAATTACAAAGAAGTCTACATCTGTAATTTGTTTAGAATTTTAAGTTGGGCATTTTAATATGGCAAATGATGATTAATGTTTTAATGTTAGCTACAAGCTTTGTGATGGAAGTTGCTATATGAAGAAAATATTTTCTAGGATTTATCAGGTAAATAAAACAATAATAAAGATTCCAGATAAATGCAAAATGAAAAAAAAAAAACCCCTCAACACACATCTTAATCAAAAGAAGTAATTTTGAAAGAAGAGTATGTTTAGGTCATCATGCCTTTTAAAGACTAGACATTACAGATCTCTTCCTCCATTCCATTCCCATGGAATGGGAAAACAGGTTTTCCTGCAATTTCAGTTCTAGCACACTTTCTCAGTTTGAAACTGCTGTAGTTGCTGTCCTGGATAAACTAAAAGAAGACACATCTGCAATAAAAACAAGAGACCTTTGAACATCTGGATTATCACTTAAATGTTCACTTTTGGTGTGCAGTTGGTGGCTTCCCTTAGTTCAATAGCTTTCCTTACATAGTAGGTTTAGATTGTAGTATAAAACCATTACAATGGTTTTAAGTGGATTATTTTTCCAAAAGAGTAGTGAGCTCAATTTATACAAAACAAACCATTATATAGATTTTTATTTTATATTTATTTAATATGTTATCTGAAATTTTCTGGAATAGCAGACATTAGGGGGGAAAAAAAACAACATGCCAAACATTAGTACTGGACTGGTTTATTTCAGCCGGGTATGAGACTGCATGGTTAAATCATTGGCTACTCTCAGATAAAAAAAATATAGTATTGTGTGGTAATGAAATATAAACAATATGGCTGTTTGCTCATGGGTTACATATGCATTTCAGAACCAAACAGCTGACAACATGGAATTAACAGACTCTATACCAAATTAAAAAGAAGAAAGAGATTTTTTGAAAACAAAAGAAAAATATTTGTACGTTACTAATTATTTTTTCTCTCTGCCCCAGTTGGTGAAATACAAATACAAGTATTTCCAGTAAGATATGCTCGAAGAATGTCTCAGGAGACTGGTAAACACATTCTTGGAGCCTTTCACCTCTAGTTCACTGATTCAAATACAGACAACATGAAGTAGTGATGGAAAATCATTATGATTTAAAAGCTGGTTTGTGGCCCTTGTGAAATGAACTGGGTATTTTGCTCCATTTCTTAAAGGATCCTGAAAATATACTCAACACCTTCAAAAGCACCAGCACTGAGAATACTGAGCCGCTCACAGGGTCTGTCCAGGTCCCCATGGAGCCACAGCCAGGCCTCATTTCTCTAAAGATGGCAGAGGTGAGGATAACAAAATCCCATTCTAGGCAAATTTCCTCCATATGTTGGGCTTCTGGACCAAAGAGGTCCTTAGCCACCTGGAAGATCTTAGTATGTGAAGATTTTCTCCATGTCAAATACCCAGCCAAGCCAGGCTGAAATGGCAGCTCAGTCTAGGGTCACCACATTGCACTGCTGCTCTCTACTGCTCACAGATGCTGGGAAAAAAAACACAGCTCATTTTCCATTTCTCCCAGTCTGGTACTTTTCATTAGCATTAAATATATTCAATCTAGGAGGAAAAACAGGAGAAGGACCCCACAGAAATGACTACACTTTTTGAGGGAGAAATTGCATTAGTGTCTTTTTACAGAGGTACATACCTAGGTAGGGACAGCTAATAAACTGTCCTTTGTCAAAATCATACCTTCCACCTTCCAGAAAACCCACCTGATGATAGTTTTTCTAATTAGCTACAAATTATCTGCGTTTCCCAGTTTTACACTGTCTCCTTTTAGGATTTAATTTCCTTTACACTGGGGACTTGTTTTTCACAATATTATTATTTTTTTCTGAACATTTCATATTTTTTATCTGGAGTTTCCCAGAAGAGAGAAACAAAAGTCTATCTTCATTAAACACTAAGTGGGGAAATTAAAACATTGGGATGTCATGTCAGCTATATACATTGGCTTCTATGATGTCACATTTGATTTTCTTTTTTTATGACTTTGACAGCATCATATTAAAAAAGTGATTGCACAATGACAGTGCTGGCTTTGAATTATTCAGCTTAAGAGTGCGCTCTTACAGGCAGACTGTTTTGTATTTCCTGCCATTTCTGAAAAACTGACATTTAAAATACTGTAAAAGGAAAGGGAAAATGATTGCTAATAACTAATTAATAACTCAAGCTTGGCAAAGGTAACTTCGTTTAAATATATCACACAAATTAAAACCAAATTAGACATAATATGCAATGTATTTCAAAAGTCACTTGAAAAATAATTCTCAGGGTGACATTTTGGCCCCAGTAAAATTGATGGCAAGACTCCAATTCAGTTTTGGTGAAGGCAGGACTTCCTCCTAAATGAAGAAAATCCCTACATTTCCAATCTGAATTTAGGAACTATCTGTCAGAATTCTTGTGATACTTAATTAAATCAACTTTACCCATACATTCTCATAGAATACACTCCAGCTGTTAATGCTTACTGAGGCCATTGGGGCTTTTTCTGTTTGACTGCCATAAGAGATTCAGAACTTTAAAGTTGGAACCTCTTGGGTAATTTTTACAATGGTCTCACAGGGTTTATACTGTGTATTTTCCTATCATGACTGGGTTTTCTCAGCTTTCATTGTTTGCTCCATTTTAGCTCTGTCTAATGTTAAATAAGTGCAATCTGTTGGTTCATTTGTATCAAATAAGTTCAGATATAACCTTTTTCAGAGTGTCCAAATTTGTCTTTTCTTCATTACAATTTAAGGTTATTTTTAAATCGCTAAGGATATTTTTAAATCACTGAAGTTGGAAACATCTGCTCTCCAGCTTGATTAAATTCAGCTAGTCATTTCATATCAGAACTATAAACCCAATAATGCCATTTTAACATGCTATTCCCACCACCTAAAATGAAATTTTAGTGGTAACTGATATGAAAATATCATTCAAAGTCAGACCCTTTTTTCAGTAAACATGCCTATTATTTAACTGTTTGGTTTCATTGAAACTGTCCCTCATTGTATGTACATTATTCTTTCTTACAAGAATTATCTCAGCTGAGCTGTTTGGACAGGTAAGAATTATGGGCTTGAGTACAGCTCGGAAGGGTAAAGTGTAGAATATTCTATATGAGACATGAAATAAATCCTTCCAGCTATGGCAACAGGGAAAAATACAAATGATCTTTTCACATTCTGGTTCCTCAAAAACAGCAGAGATGTCTTTGAATCTGGTCATAACAGTGCCTAGGGAGACTCTCATCTGATTTAGCTGGGTTCAGAATCATGACCACAGTTATACCAAGAAATATGCTGGTATTCCCTCAGAAATATCCTGAATAAACATTTTGTCATTAAAACATTTTTGTCATTAAAAAAATATCTATCTGGCTGTTCTTAATCTCTCTTCCAACATCTCTCTATTTCAGTTTGAAGATGACAAGAGTGCCTGTTTTCATTACAAGCAATGAAAATTACTTACGGATCACTTGCATTACATTATTTTAGTTCACCTATTTAACCTGAATCTAGTCTCTTTCAGCACATGAATCACCCTGGGACAGCATTTTTTCATTCTTAAACAAACAGTTACATACTCGTCTTCCTTTTGTACTGATAAGCCAAACTTATTGCAAAACGTACAATTGGAAACAAGGTATCACAATTCAATAACATTTTATCCCGCAATATCAATATTAGTCTGAAAATACTATGCCAGAAATAAAAATGCAGGAGCTTCCAGGACAGAATCCTTCTGCCCTTATTATTTACTGCTTAACCTCTACTCAAGCAAAGTCCAGTTGAAGACAACAGATGGTACCTACACAAGTACAAACTGCAAAGTAATATAGCCCTCTACCAATTTATTCATGTGTTTTTAAAACCCATCCTCATCAAAGGCTTCATGGTTTAAATGCTGGTTCAATAGAACAGTAGTAACTACACTGAAATCAGAATCATTTTCCTTCACAACTGCTTGTAGTTTGGCTGACAACAGGCTGACCATCACAGGTGACAGAGAAACTTATGTCTGTAGCAACCTCTAAATCCTATTGATTCAGGATGCCACCAACTGTGGCTGTTAAAATGTGATGAAACCTTTCTGATCAGTATCATGCAGATACCCCTTCCTATTGCAAGAAGAAAACTCATCATCCTGCAAATACAGGAAAGCTAAACCTACAGAATTACATGCTTTTCATTCTGCAAATGTCCTTTACTTGTATGTAGAACAGCATGAACCCCTTTACCCAGTGCAACGCAGGACTAAGAAATCCTCTGTGAGAAAGGCTACAATGAAACAGTAGTAGTGAAAAAACAGAAAAAAAAAAAGAACCCAATGCAAACCCAAGCAATAACTCCAACAAAATTTAACAAAACCATGAATTGTGGAAAAAAAAAAAAAAAAAAAAAAGAAAAAAAGAATGCTTTCCACCAGCCTCCGTCAGTTTTAAGTGTTATCACAGCACCAGCTTCTGGAGAAGGGAGTGAAGATTGAGTGTAAATTTTCTGTGCATACTTGTTGGCTATTTGGCAAAGAGGCAAAAGGTTGTTGCTTTATTTTTGCTTTGGCTTTCTTTTTTATTTATTTTCTCAAGGCAGTTTCCAGGTCTTTAACATTGCTCTGAGCCATAGATGCTAAATAAAAGAAGGCAGAAGTGCTGCTGCCATAACAACCCTTCAACAGGGAACTATTGAGATACGGATAGCTACTACAGTACCTACAACCAGCCGTGTGCATCATGACACATAAAAACCAGAGAACGCTTTTCAGCCACAGCATCCCATCATTTGCGGGCTCTGGGCAGCGAAAGCAAAACAAGCGCGGACTCTTCCCCCCACCCCCAAGCTTCATTTCTTTCACTGTTTATTGGGGGGAAGCTCAAAAAAAGTCCATCCGAGAGCCGAGTTCCCCCCGGAGCCGACCCCCGTGGCCCGCGGGAATGGCCGCTCCCCGCTGTGCCCGGGGACCCGAGAGGGTGAAACGGGACCCTCCGAAGCCCCCCGGGTGGTACTCAGGGGAAGCAGCCTGGCCCACCCCCCATTCAAATGGTCCCTCGCGAAAGTTAAAGCGCTGCCCCCCTCCTCCCCCGAGCCTCCCCGGGCGGGGGATGCTGCGCACGGCGGCTTGGAGATGGGGTCAAGGGAGTCCTGGCCCCGGCTGGATGCGGGGCTGCCGTGGTGCCCATGTGCGCGGCTGTGCGGGTGCGAGACCCCCGCGGGAACGGGCAGTGGGGCGGGAGCAGCTTCCCCTCGCAGCCCCCGGGACCGCGGGGACACCCCGGCTGCCGGCGGACCTTCCGCCACCGCGGGGTGGGGAGGGAGGGTCGCAATTCCAGGCCGGGACCCCCCGTCCTTTTCCCATAGGCGAGGGCAGGGGTGAGCACGGGGCCTCCCCCCGCTCATCCCCCGGGGCCGCTCCGGGATGGGAGGCGCGGGGGAAGGAAGAGGGGGGTGCACGGCAGGTGCTTTTGGAGGGAGAGGAAGCAGGGCCTGGTGACTCACCCGTCCGAGGCGGGGGCTGCGGGTAGCGCGGCGGCGGCGCTGCCCCCGGGGCGCGGGGGGCGGCGGGGCAAGAGCAGCAGCGGGCGCGGGAGCAGGGGGGAGCGGCGGGGCCCGGGCTGCTCCTGGGCGCGCTCTCGCTGCCCATCCCCGGCGCTGCCGCCGTCGCCGCCGGAGGAGGATGCGAGGGAGAGTCAGCCCCGGGCGCGGGCACGCGCAGCGGCGGAGCGGGGAGGGGGAGGTGGGGGCGCGGAGACGCGCGCGGAGGGGGAGCAGCTGGAGAGCGCTGGCGCTCGCTCCTGCAGCCCTCCAGCCCTTCTCCCTCAGTACTCATTTTCTCAGTCTTCCATCTCTTCTCCCTCCGCCCCTCATCCCTCCTTCCCACGTCCTCCCATCCCTGCATCCTTCACCCTTCCATCTTTCCATACGTCCATCCCTTACCCCACCATCCCTCCAGCCGTTATCACTCCATCCCTCACCAGTCCATCCCGCCATTCCCCGGTCCCTACGTTTCCCCCGCCCCCCCCCCGCCCCGCAGAGCCGCGATCCCCCCCTGTGGTCGGTGTCCACCCCCGTCCTCCCTCCGCCGCAGGGTGGCCCTGGAACCCCCAGGGCCGCGGCGGGCTCGCAGGCAGCGCCGGTGGGCGCGGGAGCGCTGCTGCCCCCCGGCGCGTCCCCGCGGCGCGCTCCCCCCTCCCACCCCGCTTCCCCAGTTCCCACGGGAAGGACGACCTGCTCCTCTGAAGGGCAGGAGGTCCCCAGTTCACCCCAGCTCCGAGGGGAAAACCTGTTTTAGCCCTCTCCCGTCCTCTATCCTGCTCTTCCTTTTTTCTGTCTTTTTTTTTCCCCCACCCGACAGCAGGAAACAAACCAGTGGTGTGGTAAGGAAAAAAAGCAGTAAACAAGAGGAAAACATACAGATTATGGTCATCATTGACTGTATGAGGAACGAACCATACACTGGAGTAGTTCTTAAAAGCAGTCTTTCAGATTTTCACCGAAACCTAAAGGACTTCCTGAATGTTTATTTAGGATAGAGAGTAATGTTTTTAACATTAAAAATAAAAGAAACAACATATCAAAGTGTACTGTGTAAACAGGAGACCTCTAAATCAAGTATGTCAAATAAACATGCACACCAAAGCTAGCCATCAACTCTTTATCCCTGCTCTGAACTCTGCCTGCATTATGTAATGTCAATAAACTGCTGCAAGTACATTTGGGGAAAAAAATACAGCAATGATCATGAGAACACAGCGCTATTTATTAAAGTACATCAGTAGCCTTACCTGCCAAGTAGTGGCTTCAGAGGTTCATCTGTGTGTTTCTCATGAGCCCTCCAAGTAAACAATTTACTAGCTGCTCAATGCAGACATATGATTCCCTGGTGTCAGTGTCTCTGTCCTAGACGTTTCTGAATGGCTTGTGGATTATTAACTTTCGATGCTCTGCTCTGCCTTGTACCAAGAGCCGTGCAGGTATCAACAGCTCCCACTTGTGAAGCCAGGGAAGAGAGAGATTGGGTAGTTTTCAACGCAGCTCCACATTTCCAACTGCTGATTTGCTGTAAGAGCTAAAGGCAATTAGAGAATTTGTCTGGTCTTCTAACAGGTTTATTCCAAAGGAAAGGCCTGACCCAAAGTTCACTAAAGACAATTACGAATATTTGTGCGATCACAGTAGGAATTGGCTCAACCCACTGTGAGCTCATTGTTGGGGTGAACAAAAGAAGCCCTGCCCCTGCAAACAGAGGGACTAAATTTATGGAAACATTATCAGTGGAAGAACACAGGTTTCAGCACTGCACACCACTGCAAGAGCTAGCAAGCTAAGCTGGGAAAAGGAAAAAATCCAAGCTGTGCATCTCTTTCATAAAATTGTTGAGAGAAAGTGAGGGATCTGCTTCTGCTTCCCTGCAGCTATTGGCAAAAATGCGTACTTAAAAGGCAGGTCACAGTCCCCTGCCAGAGGATATCCTCTGGTTTCCACAGGCTCAACCAAGACACCATATGCAGTAGGCAAGAGGAATGGAAAAGGAAACATTGTAAAATTATTAGGTTCAGTTCTGGGCATCTGCAAAGCCAGGAGGAGCAAGTTTCATTTTAAGGTGCTTTGGCTCACAAGGAAATTCTCAACAAATTAATCTTTCAGTGGATTTCTCTTCTCTGGTCTCAGTCCTGGGATTAGATCTGAGCACCCCTTTAACCTGCAGATTTCAGTCACTTGCTAACTCCATCCCTCTTCTGTCTTCAGCAAGGGCTCTAGGCTAGTAAGAGAGATGGTAGTGAAGGGAAACCAGGCAGTGGGAATGATTTGGGTTCTGCATAGATGATGACATCTTTGAGTGAATACTTATCTACTGTGAGTGGTACAGAAATTTGCTTGTGCTTTTTTTTCTTAACATAGTTAATATAGGGGTTTAGTATATTTAATGCAGGTTTTAATATAGGTTGGTTTTTGTTGTATTTTTTTCTCTGTAGTTGCTGATGAACAGCTCTAGTAGGTCCAACTGAGCCCAGTGGGATAGTAGCCTGGTAGTTAAAGTGATTCCTGAGAAATGGGAGACTGAGTGCAAACATTTTTTTCCCTGAGATTCACAACAGAAAATGAACCACTGAGGTCCTGTCTGTTCTCAGATGAATTACTTTAGTTCTCTCCTAGCTTTGACTACAAACTGAGTCTGAATCAAAGCAAGCACATATACGCTCACAGATTTTTTTTTTCACCAAAATTATTTTGTTGGAAATTCATCAGATCTTCAGAAATTACAGGGCTCATTTTAGATTCTTGCATACTCTTTATATGTATGTGCAAGGATTCATGTTTCTGCACAAGGATTTATCAAGATTTCCTTTTTTTTTTAATTATAGCAGTATTTTTTTTATTAAGAATACAAGCATTAACCCTTACATTTCAGAGTCATTGTAGTGAGCTGCTGTATTCTTAGATATGAGGTTTTCTATAAAACCTTTTCATGAAAGCAGTAAACAATTTTTTCTCATTGGAGAGAATATGTACGCCTTTTGTGATTATGCTATTGCTACATTAATTGCCTTTGCGAAAGCTGGCTGCTGAGCTTGCCACCTTAGACTGGAAATATGCCTATGCTGTTTTCTGAAGGTTCCAAAACATATTTTCTGAGAGCACAGTTTGATAAAAGGTTTGATTCACATAATGGAGAACATGTCCATATTAATAGATGCTTTAAAAGTTAAAAAACACAGAAACTGACTTTCTTAAAAGGCTGATATCGTAAAGGTCAAAAGAAACAGAACACAATTACAAAAATAAACCAAAATGCACCAATCCCCTCCCCTAACAGCTCAGCAACTCCAGAAGTAGATATTTATCAAAACTATGTAAAACAGGATGAGGATTTATTTTTTTACCTTACATGGTCTGAACATTTATGTGAGGCATGTTTTCAAAATGAGAACATTTAAGCATTTACTACAACCTTACATGCGATACTGAAACATGTGCTCTTCCACTGATGATGTTTCCATAAAGTTAGCCCCATCAGTGTTTGCAGGGGCAGGGCTTCTTTTGCTCGTGGGAGTGCATTTTCCCATTTGTAATTGATTGTTGGCTTGCGGGTTAACTGCATCATTTAAAAATCTATCATCCTTTGGCTTACTGTTCTTTACATTCATCAGTTATGACTTGCCTTAAATTTGTCCCTGATTCCTGGATTAACTAATGCCAGTACCTGGTGCTGTGCAATCAGCCTTAATGACCTTGATGCAGTTTTTAGGGTTGTAGGACGATGAATAGGATCCTAGATCCAGAAGGAAACTGTGTTGTACAGTGAGAGCTGAAGTCAGACTGAGGCTTTGGACATGATTAGGATAAAAAAATAACACAAAATATTACTAATACTTGAATCTGAGAAAGACTTGTATGTCCACAGATTTTACTTTACAGCAGGTTGGACACATTTAACTCCAATACACAAGTTGTCTGAGTCTCCATTCTTAGGCACATTGATAGTATCTGCTAATGCCTTTATTTTAGAGAAAACAAAATAAATCACTTTTAAAAATATCTTCAATGTAGAGAGTGGGCTTTATTATAGCTTTTATTTATTCACCAAATATTTTGTTTGCTTCATATGATTTATTAAGGAAAAACAAAGATTAAGTGAAATGACGTAATCTGTGGTAAACTAGGGTGGTTTCATGGTTTGGGGTTTTATGTGTGTGTGTGCATAGTGCCATTTTTATTGAGTAAGGCTTTTTGCTAAATAGCAGTTTCACATTATACAGACAAAGAGATTTAAAATGAAATGCTTTTGCACTATGGCTCACAGGACCGATCCTGGAAAAGTGTTGTGCTCTAACAGGCCAAGATAAAGCAAGGATTCCACTCATTAATCCAAACTAGTCTGGGGTGCCACTATCTATAGAGACAGGCTTTGCTGCATTCAAGCCTCAATCTCCACTGAGGACAGCTGGGAAAAGAACAGCTTCTCTAGTTAAGACCCTCTGTCATGAATTTCTTCATTTTCTCATACCAAACACAAAGAAATTTACAGGTAAGCTTATATCATCTGGTGGAAAACAAAACAAAGAGAAGAAATGAAACACAATTGCCCCTTTTCCACTACAAGAACAATTTAGGAGAGGGAAGATATCATCAAAACCCAAACATAAAGGCACTGGTATAACTTTTTTCCTATTTCAATCAAATGTAAAAGGGACAAATAATGGAACTAGGGAACTTCAATATGCTTACAGATTCTCATGATATGCAGTAAATCTTTACAGTTCTGCTCTCCAAGGAGATTCTTGGGTAAATAATAATGACTTTGGCCTCTTGGATAAATGAAGATGAATGTACTGAGAAAAATCTAATTATGGATTTCTCCTGCCTTGACTCCTGTCTTGAGTGCCAGTATTATATTGTTGATGCAACATACATATACATATCTCTATATATTCCAGCGGTAGTGTACTAAAATCAAGCTTAATGCAGGAAAAAAAGGAACATACACACATCAGCAGATTTGTTTCTTTAATAATTCAATATTAAATCTGTGGATTTTGGAAAAAAAAGAATGTACCATTTTCTTTGAATGTTAGCTAGTGCAACCAAATCAGTATAGCTACACTGCAAACTCTAGTCTGTTCTGTGTATAGTCAACACAATTGCTCACTAAGGGCCATGTCTTCTCTAGGAATGATTTAAAACTATTCCTACAGTAGTGTACCATAGCAGTAACTCTTTCCTAGTAAAGACACAGCTTATCTTGTGAAAGATAAAATAATATTGCATGCTTTATTTGGTTACCTCTGAGTTAAACAAACCAAACAGCTGAGCAAATTCAACTGCTAAAAGATCTAAACCTCTGGATTTTATTATTTTTATTTTGTTTTAAATGCAAGTGGGTTTACAACAGCAGCTTTTGGAAGATATTGTCATATCAGTGGCTCACAAAGCTATGTCAGCAGAAGTCTACAATGTAGGCATAGCTTAATATCAGATTGATACAGACAGCAGAATATTGGAAATGTTGAGTGCATCACTGGAAGAAAATATCTGAGGTCACAGCTTGTCTGGCAGTCTTTACTGCTAACACTGAGGGGAACAGAAATAAACCCTTTTCATGTAGAGCCCGGTCTGGTTGGGCAAAGCCTACAGTTAGTTAAAAAAATGAGCAATTTTTATGTTGGTTCTGTCTATATGAAACAAGGTATTGGAGACTAGCAAAGCATTAAACTCCACAGGACCAGTTTTTACAGTGTCCTTGGAGGGATATATTAAACTTTAAAAGTCTTTTCACCCATGTAAGAAATAATCCTTTATTCTCTGTGCTTGTTTTTCATCAGAATCCATTACAATGGTTAGTGATTAATTATAGATCTGTCTTTTTGTTCTGAGCTCTTCTCTAAGGTTCCTGGCTTCATTTATCTGTCTGGAAGAACCATGAGCTGTTTGGAGTCACAAACCATCTATTTGTTTCACATTTTACAGTATGTAGGACAACAGGCTCATGATCTACCAGTATGGTTCCAAATAACAGCTAGTAAGAACGAGAATGTATTGGCTCCAAATCCTGTATTCACATAGGCTAGACAGCTGGGAGGTGTGAAGAGCCTCAAGCTCCTTTGATGTAAGAAAAATATGCAATGGAGTAAGAGGCAGCCATGAAAATTTGTGTATGTGGACAAGCCAAAGTTAGTAGCCCACAGAGGGATCTGAGAAACTTCCTTCATGTTGACTGCAGGAGATGTGGTGAAAAATCCCCACTTGGTGCTCTGGACACTTCCACCTTAAGTATGTATACAGTAAAAGATAATTTAATGATAAGTTAATGTTCAAATGTTTGCAAATTTGCAGAGCAAGTAGAATATTTCAAATTGTTTATGCTGGTTGAAGTTAAATATATAAAAGCATTAATGTATTTTATGAATCATTAGAGAAATTATAGTCACAAAATCCCCTTGCATCTAACAGATTGAAACTTCTAAGAAAGTGCATTTGGAAATGTTTCGGGGTTTTGGTGAGGGCATAAGGTTAAAGAGCAAGCTGGATAGTGATTACAGTTTTAAGTAAAATCCATATAGTAATTAATATATTTTGAGTACAGACAAACTCCAAAACTCCATTGGTGCCTTTAGAACATGACCAGTCATACTGGCAGTCAATATTCACAAAGTCTAGTTTAATTTACTTTTCTGAGGAAAAAACACTTTCCAGAAACTTAGCAGCTATTACTAAACCCAAAAAAAGAAGATCAGTTGGGATCTTAAAATCAAAAAGTACTAATTTGTGTAATTACTGTTGTGACTGTGATAGCCTAGGGACATAAGAGAGGCAAGGTCTCTGCAGGGAGTAAATCTCTCTTGCAAAACCAGCTGATGGATTTGGAAAAGAAGCAGTACTCCCATCCCACCTTCAATTTATTTTCTCCCCTTTATTTGAATAATATTGAATATATAAATACTGTGTCTGATGAATCTGAGTCATGTGACTGCAACAGGACTATTTGCAGCATGAATAACAAGTGGCAAGGTTTCGTCCTGTCATGTTCTTTCTAAATGCCTAACTGAATAACCTGTTACAAATCACAGTCTAGATGGCACTGCCTGAATTTATATGAACTCTAAATCCCCCTCTGGAATTTTATTCAGGGGAAACCCAAAAGATATGTGAAAATGCAAGATTTTCAAAGTGACTAGCATGAGAATTTTCTCTTCCCATTTATCAGTTGATACTATGTCAGTTATTGTCACTCTTAATTGGCTAAAACTTTCCAGATGGAGTGTCCACCATAATGCGGTTTCTCTGTGAAGGTTTCCTAACTACCTTTTAAACTGAATTGAATTATAGGAACATACAAATTAAGATGTTAATACAAAGGGATACAACCCTTTCAAAACTAATGGCATACATTTATTTATATATTTACTATGTTTAATGGTAGGAAAAATAAGAGTTAAAAAAATCTATTCTTATCATCTATATTACCTTTTAGAAGGAACAGAGGCTCTGGAACTTCTAAAACCTTCATTTGTTTTGAAATAATGACATTGAAAGCAAATGCAAGCAGATGACAACAGAAGCAAAGACCAGAAATGTTATTGTAGATGCTTGAATGTAGTTATCACACTATAATGTAGTTTATTCTTTCGTTCTTCTTTGACCAGCTTATTATTTAATTTATGATAGAGTAGTCCAGGATAGTGTTTTAATTTATATTCATTAAGGATCAGTGACTGTGGCTATACATCTTATGGTATGTGCCCATCTTTGGTTCATCATGAAAGGCAACCAAGTATAGACACATTTGTTTTAAGATTAGAGGAGATGACACTGACTTGGTCTGGATGACTGCATATCCCAGGACAGACAATGTTCCTCTGCAGGTAGCAGTTATTCTTCCTTTTTACTATCTAGCACCAAAATTTATTGTTTGTGTCCCATTCTTTGGAAAGTCAGTCAATGTGGAATTAAAGACTTAGTTATGATAAATTTGCCTCTTCCCTTGGCAAGTTGCACCAATGATTAATTACCCTCTTTGCTAAAATTTGATTCTTCTTCCTAATTTGTACTTTTTTGTCTCCAGCTTATTCAGAAACTGAATCTTGTTATGCTGTTGTCTGTCAGATTATAGTGTCCCAAATATCAGAAGTCTTCTCCTCTGGGTCCTTATGAGCCACAACTAAGTTGTCTTTTAAACTTCTGTTTGATACACTAAGTAGGTTATGAATCAGGATAGCAGAATTGATGAGATGATGAATCTCTTGTGTTGCTGAAGTCACTTTGGCTCAGATAAAGGTGTGACATTTGGAAGAGTTTCTTAAAGATTTCTGTATATTTTGTAATAGTCTTTTTTTTTTTTTTTAATTGACACATTCCTAAGGAAAAAAAAAAAAAAAGAAAGAAAAAGAAGAGCACAGATCCTGCTCCTCAGAATCATCCTCACAGGCCTGATTCTGCTGACTAGGTATAGCTTGAGTTGTATTCTGCCTACGTTATCTAAACATTGCACTGTGGGGTAAGTCTGCACATGATCAGATGCTAAGATATTTCAATAGCTCCTCACTCGTCTTTCTGAATGCTTCAAAGCCTTCAGCTCAATGTATCTTCCTGACAGCCCTGTGACACAAGATAGTATTATTATCCTTTTTAAACAAAAGGAAGTGAAGCAGAGAGTGACTTAGGCAAATGCTGTCAAAAATATCAATTCATTTAGGCTGCCAGCTTTCAGATACTTGGGACAGATTTTCTGAAACCTTAAAAGTGCAGATAGGCAAATTAGTCCAAGGAAATCATTAACCTAAGGAGATGCTAGCTCCTCCTCATGGGTGTTAGGCATCTAACTTCTCAGGTCCCTTTATAAATCCCTGTAGGCAGGATTTTTGCAGTTTTTGATGCCTAAACATATTTAAAAATATGGCCTGTGGCAGACATATTTTCAGAATACTTAGAATTGCTATAGCGCTTTGTACAGCCAGAACACATCTCAAGTACACTCCGCTTGCAGATGTGAGCACTCAGCACTTTTATACATCAGTCCGCTTATGCCTTGGGTTGAATATTTACACAATTTTTTTCTTCCTACTTAACTTTCACTCATTAACTCATTTTTTTTCTCCAGTCACTGTATTCCATTATTTACTTTTCCCTTTTACTTCAATATTCTGGTTACTTCAATACTCAGCATCTGTTTCTTTGCCAGGCGGAGAGTGTTGTTGATGTTTTTTTCCTCCTCAACGAAGTATACATTTGGGGCTTTTCATGCTTTCTAACAAAGCCTACACCTAGCTCTTTCTTAACCTACAATTTCCAATTCCTATGGAATTTGTTCTATATGCTATACTACATAGAATCATAGAATAGTTAGAGTTAGAAAGGACCTTAAGATCATCTAGTTCCAACCTCCCCTGCCATGGGCTGGGACACCTCACATTAAACCATTATCACTCAAGGCTTTATCCAACCTGGCCTCGAACACTGCCAGGGATGGAGCATTCACAACCTCCCTGGGCAACCCATTCCAGTACCTCACCACCCTAACAGTAAAGAATTTCCTCCTTATATCCAGTCTAAACCTCTGCTGTTTAAGTTTCAACCCGTTATCCTTTGTCCTATCACTACAGTCCCTAATGAATAGTCCCTCCCCAGCATCCCTGTAGGCCCCCTTCAGATACTGAAAGGCTGTTATGAGGTCTCCACGCAGCCTTCTCTTCTCCAGGCTGAAGAGCCTATCTTCATATGGGAGGTGCTCCAGTCCCCTGATCACCCTCGTGGCCCTCCTCTGGACTTGTTCCAACACTTCCATGTCCTTTTTATATTGAGGACACCAGAACTGCGCACAATACTCCAAGTGAGGTCTGACGAGAGCAGAGTAGAGGGGCAGGATCACCTCCTTCAACCTGCTGGTCACACTTCTTTTGATGCAGCCCAGGATACAGTTGGCTTTCTGGGATGTGAGCGCACACTGAAGCCGGCTCATGTTCATTTTCTCATTGACCAACACCTCCAAGTCTTTCTCCACAGGGCTGCTCTGAATCTCTTCTTTGCCCAACCTGTAGCTGTGCCTGGGATTGCTCCGATCCAGATATAGGACCTTATATCTTATATGCATATTACATATGTCAGACACTTGCTCCCTTGCTCTCTTGGTGACCCCTGAAATCAGTTTCACTGATCTTCAGGACCTGCATTCTTTTAGTGCTCAGTAGTCGATAAGGGGTAAGTTGTGTATAGCCCTGAAGCCTCCAGGCCCACACATCCATAACCCCTGCTAGCATGCTGCACTTGCATTGCACCACATTGCATAGTTATTCTTGAGTCATAGATAATTCATTCTTCATTGATTAACTACCAGAATAGCTATCTGTACCCTGCATCTACTACTTACAGGAAATATGTCAACACTACAACAACGATAAGTGCTCCAGCACAAAATTATATAAAGCTAAGCAAGGCTAAAATAAATTAGGTAATGTCCACCTGGTCATTAGACAGTTTAGTTTCATCTAAGTAAACTGAAACTACTTTATAATGACAAAGGCAATTATTTAAAACCCTGTATCTTGATACGATACCTGGTGATACTGCATTTACTTGGCTACTGGGACACACTAGTTACCTCAGTTGGGAGTCTAAAATTAGGTGAGGTGAATCTAGTCTCTGGAGAGCAAGCTATGACCAGACCACTGCCAATGGTGAGGAGCAAAAAGGGGTATTTCTCTGCTTGTGATACTAATCATGTTAAAGATACAGCTTCAGAGCTGTTTGGGTGGTATCAGTCATCAAATCTGATAACATCTGATAATAATGAGCTTTCCAACATTTTAACTTCTAATGTTGAATAATTTCCTATGAATTTCCAAGAGTTAAAATTCCTCCTATATAAGTTGCATGATGGAATTTATATCTCACCAACTAGACTTTTTTTCAGTCTTAGTCTAAATTCAGTACTTAAAGCAACGACTCAGTTAACTGGCTAATGATGGCCTGAGTTCTGCTATAAATTAATAGATAAATGTAGGTTGGGCCATGAAGATGAGAGAAGGAGGGTCTTTGCTATGCAAATTGTGAAGAGAGTGTAAGCTGTGCTGGTACATATGGTTACCATGCCCTGTTTGGCATGGTGTGGGCAGACTCTGGCTCTGCATTTGCATGTGGACCATGGTAATATTCTGTAATAGTGACCTCTGCCAGCACTGCAAAATTTTAGAAGAGGAAAACCAAGCAACATGTGCAGTGCTCTGGGGTCTTGCCTTGTGTATCAGCAGCATCAATGTTTCCAGATGTAGTTTTGTCCAGGCTGCACAAGGAATGAAACAGTTTTGGTTTTTGGTGTTCAGCTCCTGTATACTGAGGGTACTCCAGCACCGGAAAATGTCTGCATTTGGGAGATAAGGCCATGAGGATGCTGATAGAGCATTTTGGGAAACCATTTTTGCTGCAGCCAAAGACAGACACCTGAAAACATGGTCTAGGTCTTTGAACTTCCAGCCAAACCATTAAGCAAACAAAAATACCCAAACTACATAGAATTAGATACTAGGCTTAGGCTCACATCAGTAGCTCCTTTTAAAGTCACTGGTAATTGCCTATCTACATCCAGAGGAAGAGAGTGGTCTTTAACAGTAATTAAATTACTCTTGTTTATTGCCATCTGTTGATTAGTGTGGTGAATTGATGTAACCTGTGGGAAACCACTCAGCAGGCACCTCAAAGCACAAATGAAGCCTCAGCAATTTTCTCTGACAATTATTTTCAATCCTTTGGGTATGTAACCTCACATCACATTAGTTCAACAGACAGAATTCTTGTCTGAAACAGTCTCAGGACTATCTCTTTGTGACAAAGGCATGTGCACTGTATCTTCTGAGAGACACTGAAGTGCTAATACAAAATGCAGTTAGTTATTAGTTCAGAGTCAGCTAATATATGTATTACACGTGTATATATATTACATATCATATAAAAATATGATTTTGATCCATTTTATGGTCGGTCTTTAATTATATCAGCATTTTCTTTATTTATATCTTTCAGTATAAGTGGCAGCAGAAGGAAGTTTCTTTTTGTGAAGTTAGGTACCATGTACTAAGGTTAAGATTTTCTTTATTTTTTCCTAGGCTATAAATTGACTTTCAAGATGCCGCTTAGCTTTAATACTTTATTATTGGTTAGTGTAAAATTAGTCATAAAGGGCTTATCTTATAGTCCATCGTGTGGATCAGTATTTTAGAGCATGTTTTAAACATTGAGTTGGCTCCAAAACATGTCTAAGACAATGAAAGATTTCTATTAGTTGCAGTGGTTTTGGAATATATCCAAAGCTATATTGACTGGAATCACTAGGAAAACCCTTTTAGCTTCCAGAATTAACCTACTTTAAAACTTCAGTGATGTATAAGAAGAATAAAGGAAATAAAGAAATAGATCTTTGGCTGACACCAGACTCATACAGCTTCTTGCGCAACTCACAACTTTGTAATTCAGAAAACTGCTGTACTTACTCTTTCTTTACCATTCAGTGAAGAGACTTGTTTTTCTTTGCATTTTGTTTGTTTGTTTTTATTTATATTTGACAAGGGTTTATTCAAGTTTGAAGTGTTTAAGTCAAAGCTGGATGTCTTCTTAAGGGCTATGTTCTTGCTCAGCTACAAGGTAAGGCACTGAGTGGTTCTAACTTGCACTGTAGGGAAGAATATTTGTTTGTTGCAGAAACTATTAGATGAAATTATTTGGCCTGCACTAGGCAGCAGGTCAGACTAGATGAGCCTAGTGGCCCTAAATTATGAGTCTGTAGCTTGCTTCTAGTTGCCACTTAAGTCCTTATCACCATTAGTTTGAGTTATTCATAATTCTCAGAATTAGATCTATCAATCTGAAATTAGTGCATAAAATACTATTTTAAAGAGGGATTTTTTTTTCCCCACTTAATAATAATCTCAGAGGCCTGGACATGCGCTGGGAATTTTGGCTAAGTGCAGCAGTGAGCCAAACTACCTCTTCAGTTCTACTCAGCAGCATCACCAGCAACAAGTTAGGTAAGTACGTTTTCCCCTCAATGACTAGAGAAATCCTTTAATGACCAAGAAGGTACCTCAGAACAAGATTTGCAAACCTCAGTGTATAGAACTTCTAAAGCAATTAGGAGAAATTGCTGGGTTAAAGAACTTGGCTTAAAGCCCCCTTCTTTATCAGAGATGCCTAAAATCAGTCTGGGTAGACACATCTCTGGGCACTCATTAACTCTTACTTGGTTTAGGTACTGAAGTCAGTACCGTTCTGGCTAAACCACTCAGAGCAGGTGGAAGTTTCATTCCCCCACTTGCCATCTTATAGAATCATAGAATCATAGAATAGTTACGGTTGGAAAGGACCTTAAGGTCAGCTAGTTCCAACCCCCCTGCCATGGGCAGGAACACCTCACACTAAACCATACCACCTGAGGCTTCATCCAACCTGGCCATGAACACTGCCAGGGATGGAGCATACACAAGCTCCCTGGGCAATCCACTCTAGTACCTTACCACCCTCACAGTAACGAATTTCTTCCTTATATGCAATCTAAACCTGTTTAAGTTTTAACCCATTATATGATATGGCATTAATATTAGTCTCTGGTGATTACGTACTTACTTATGTAAATATTTTAAATATTTATTCCAAGCCAATGCTCAAATCTATGGTCTCATTCATTCATATGTGCCCTGGCTCAAAATCAGTGCAAAGTGAATGTGTTTACTCTTGTGTGGTCAGGGATATTTCCTCCTGCAGGTTTATGCCATGTGGTTAGAGCAAATGGTCTAGATCAGAACCCCATAGCTAATAAAGGGTAAAGGTACTTGTGTGTCTCGCTGCATTCGAGGCATAAAACAGGCACAGAACAGTTCCCTGTGGCTAAGAATTAAATAATTAAGTTCCGTAGGGGTTTTGCTGCCAAAAAGGTGGGTTTTTAAGTGACTCCCACAAAGCACTTTCAAAATTAAGTTCCTTAAGAAACAGCTGTTTGACCAACCCCCCTGTTCTTGATTGTTGAATTAGTATTTTTCCCAGAAATTCTCTTTTAGCTCAGCATTTAAAATCTGTGACAAATGCTGTACCTGTTCTGATGAGGGACCAAAGCACTGCAGGTAAAAAGAGGTATTGCCCTGGAAACAACTCCTAGAGGACAGAAGCAAGAGAAAAGGCTTTGGAGTTGCATGCAGAGAAATAATTCATGGGTCTCACTATTGGAGATACAGCATGCCCCCTCTCTCCAGTGGACAGTTTGCAATATTGGCTGGCAGAACAAAAGTATCCTGCTGCAGGTGCAACCAGCCATACTTTTTGGGAATGTTCAGTGATGCTAATAGTGTGCTAGGTCGCTCTCACTTGAGAACAAATATTATTCTGACTCCTTATATATACATATTTTCAAGATGGGATAGTATATCTTTGGCCTCTGGTTCTTTGAGAACTCACAAAGGAAACTAGGCTCTGACCCATCAAGTATAATTTGATGGCTTATTCTCATCTCGATGTCACCAGTCCTAGGAACTTTAATGCAGAATTTAGTACAATAGAATAATGAGAACTTGAAACTTTTCTGTTTCTATTTCTTGGTAGAAAATAGAAACTTCCTAGACTGACATAGAAAAAAATACAAGTAAAAAAAGAAAAAAAAGTAAGTTAAAGCTAAAAACTGTGTGGTTGTGGGCAGAATTACAAGAAACAATGGTCATACTCTCAGTCAGACCATATTGGCACTGATCTGCTGCTGTGATTGGCAGCAATGAAAACAGACTGACCTTTAGCAATGGAGACTCTGACTTGTCATGCTTCCTTTTAATCAGAATTCTGACTGTGGCAAACTCAAATGACACTTTTACTACAAAATAAGTGTACACATATACATATGTGTGTGGATCTGATGAATAGAAAACTGAAAATCTTTTAAGGACCAATTATTTCTAAACTAAACAGAATATGCTTCTAGCTCTTTTTCTGGCACATGCATCCATTAAAGAATAAGAGGGCATCTGTTGAATAGGTATGCACATGCAATGCAAGTAGGCTTAATTTTTATTTGTTGCTCATAAAAGATGTTGCCACAGTTTTATATATTCAATTTTGTATAAACATTTAAGCAAATAAATGAATAAAGTACAGTTGCAATGAATAAATGCCAATAGAGACTGTGATTAAATTCAAAGCAACACAGCAGGAATTTCAATAGGTTGAAACTGTAGTTGCATCTACTCAAAAAGGTGTTAATAGTATGCTTCAGACTCCCTGCCATCTTTTGAGGCAACAAGAATGCCTGTTTCCCAAATGCTTCCCAAAGCAAATACCTTTATAGATTAAATTTCTTTCTGAGGGAAATTCAGGTATTGACTATTACTGTTAACATAGAGCTCTGCTGTGTGGCTTTGAATTTGAATAATTTCATTATTGGTCTAACAGCTTGTAGGTGAGAAGTTTTGGTGCATTAATAAAGAACACATGTAGAAGGGATATAAGTATGGCTCTACTAATAAGTTGAACATTACACTGATTTTGATTACTGATTTATGGAGCATCAGAATGGAGGCTGATCATAACCCTAAATTTATAGGAGAAATTACCACCTGTATTGATGTTGAAACACCATGTTCTGTAGGAAGATATAGCATGACTTTTTTAGATACAAAACATAACAATCTAAACATTTTTTTCAATACTTTTATTTAATTCTTCCAATAATTATTCTATATATATTTTACTACTTAAAATTTATTTGAACTATTAGTTATCAGTTGATTTCAGTGTTTAATATATAACAAAACATTCACAGCTGTGTCCTACCTGGCTGCTATCTCCAGCAAGCACCCTAGTTCTCCCAGCACAGGGAAAGAAACAGGCTCACCGTACTAGACAAATAGATAGGCCCTCTGAGCTCATACAGAGAAAGATGCATTGGGTCTCTTTGTTGTGTTAATATACTCCTAAATCTTATGTCCTATTTGGCAATTACATGCTACTTTGACTTTAAGATGCTGGTCTTCAGTCATTTTAATCAGCTGCTGCCAGATGCTCAAAGAAAAAAGTCTGATAAGTGTTGGCAAATACTTACTAAAATGCTTACACTAAAGAGTGTAGCTCAGCCAGCCCGCCTACAGGACTATTTCCTCTGCAGAGTAAACTATGTGCACCCACATAGTTTAGTTTTCTACAAGTTTATACATTTCCTCAGCAAATTCTTCCCATGTTCTCATTACTTCTGCTTACATGTCCCCATGGTCAATTCTAATGTTTTTTGTGTTAAACATCCTATGAACCCTTTCCCATCAAAACTGATTCCCATCAATTGGGTCAATTACAGGATAGCCCATCTGTTCTTTGAAAGACTTATGGGATGTTCCTCAAGAAGTAATGACTTCAGTTGACTGATTTTCTCTATGTCCTCCGTTCATGGTAACGTGCTTCTGTCAGAGCATAACTCAGGGGCCTTTCCATCAGTCTTCCTAGGTAGACAGAGTTTCAGCTAGTGCAAGTTTAAATCACTTCTAAAAGCAGATTAAAGGTTATTATTTGTTGATAGGAAATGAAGTAGTACTGACTGGCAAAAAAAAACAGTTAACTCTTTACTGAAGGAATGACTAATTGTGGGCAGGACAGTAAATGCTAGGGTGTGTTTGCCAGATAGCACATTTATCTCACCTGAAAAGTGTGGCTGAGAGAAAAGAAAAAAAAAAAGAGGTCATTAAAGAGGTTTTCTCATGCCATCTATGATCTTCTGTGAACTTCTAGCAAGGTTATAACCTATGTGTGTAAAGTGCAAAAGAACATGAGCAGCAGTGTGACTTGCAGCCCAGAAAGCCAACCATATCCTGGGCTGCATCAAAAGAAGCGTGACCAGCAGGTCAAAGGAGGTGATCCTGTCTCTCTACTCTGCTCTTGTGAGACCTCACCTGGAGTATTGTGTGCAGTTCTGGTGCCCTCAACATAAAAAGGACATGGAAGTGTTGGAACAAGTCCAGAGGAGGGCCACGAGGATGATCAGGGGACTGGAGCACCTCCCATATGAAGACAGGCTGAGAAAGTTGTGTCTGTTCAGCCTGGAGAAGAGAAGGCTGCATGGAGACCTCCTAGCAGCCTTCCAGTATCTGAAGGGGGCCAATAGGGATGCTGGGGAGGGCTTATTCATTAGAGACTGTAGTGATAGGACAAGGGGTAATGGGTTAAAACTTAAACAGGGGAAGTTTAGATTGGATATAAGAAATTCTTCCCTGTGAGGGTGGTGAGGTACTGGAATGGGTTGCCCAGGGAGGTTGTGAATGCTCCATCCCTGGCAGTGTTCAAGGCCAGGTTGGACAAAGCCTTGAGTGATATGGTTTAGTGTGAGGTGTTCCTGCCCATGGCAGGGTAGTTGGAACGACATGATCTTAAGGTCCTTTCCAACCCTAACTATTCTATGATTCTATGCTATCCCTTCTCCAAAAAAAAGTTTAAATTTGAAGAACTGTTCTTGCTACCAGGAAAGTCACAGCATCACATATATTTTTTAATCACCAAAACCTGAGAATCCTCACAAACACAAAAAAATTGCCATCCTTAAAGCCTGTATCTTTAATAACTGAAGCACTAGTGATACTACCCTGCTGCATAACTTTCAGCAGTACAGCATATCCCTCCTTTAGTTACAACAGCATAAAAAGTTAGTGTTGCCACACTGTTGCTGTTCAAACAGACGCTGAACCAGCCAAAGGTACAACCTTGTAGGTAGGAATTCCTTCTCTGAAATCTACATTTAAAATTGTTTCATTTAATTTTGATGTCACTGGAAGCTGAAAACCTTTGCAAACCTGCTGGAATTTGTTTTGAAATAGAGTCTGGAGACTCTGGTAATTTAGCAGTGAAGCTCAAAGGACTAGTCCCAGAGCAGAGATTCCTGTACAATCTTGTGAATGTCATTCAGAGGTATCTCAATGCCAATGAAAGTCACCAGAAAAAAAAAAAAAAACAAAAACAAACAAAGTACAAAATTATGTCCTGTAGTTATTTTTTACCAAAAAGCAAGGATTTTCATTTGATTTTCATATGCATAGTGTAGCAACGATAACACACAGTGAAAGCAAGACAAGACTGAGGTTTTGCAAGCCCTCATAAATGCAAGTGAAAAGTGTGGCACTGATAAAAAAAAAAGCTTCAGGAAGGCAATGAAAGATTCAGCACATTAAAATAAGTAAGGAATACTAGTACAGCAGGACAGCATGTGTAAAAATGTTGTGGGGTGAAAAGAGAGCTGCTCTACAATCAGGTAAGAGTTTAAGCAACATCAGGGTAGTGCAAAATGTACCTTTATCCTTCCAGAATGAAGGGATATCCCCTCCAGCTATGAGGGAGATGAAAGTGAAGCTGTACATTATATCCAGGCTATTCACAGAGGAGACATCACTTTGCCTGTTTCCTCTATGTGTTAATTCCAAAATTGAGTAGGAACTGTTTCTAATAGAAGTAAAAGCCCAGAAGACCAATTTGACACAGCTCAATTAGTTTATTGATCAGACCACAGCCAATCAAACCCATAACATATGTGTTACCAATCTCTGCTGAGGTATTCCAGTGGCTGGGTGAACCAAAGCATATTTTTCTTGTGTTGAGTAATTTTTCTTATTATGAGGCAAATCTGCAGAAAAAAAATAACATCCTTTTGCTACTTATACAAAAAATGAGAATATTGTCTGCATATGTTGTGCATAATTTAAAGATACATTGAAATGATATCATTTGCTCTTTTTTTGTCACTTGTGTCATACAGACCCCTAATAAAAGACTTTTGTGGTAGAGCTTGGGTATCATTTGAGCATAATCAACAATTTACTATCAACAGCAGAAAGGTCTTTATCAATCAGTATTCTAAAATAGCTTAGCTATCAAAAGATGCTATTTTGTACTTGCACAGTTTAGGCATTGTCATCCAGGACCCGCAAGGCAGGCAGGTAATATAGATAACAGTTTTGCAATTTTTGCATTTGTGACTTGACATTTGGCAGTGTGAGTTCTGAGGAAATAATATTTTTTAACTGATTTTATGAAAATGTCATAGAATCGTAGAACAGTTAGGGTTGGAAAGGACTTTAAGATCATCCAGTTCCAACCCTCCTGTCATGGGCAGGGACACCTTGCACTAGACTGTGTCACCCAAGGCTCTGTCCAGCCTGGCCTTGACCACTGCCAGGGATGAAGCATTTGCCACTTCTTTGGCAGACTGTTCCAGTGCCTTACCACCCTCACAGTAAGGAAATTCTTCCTTATATCTAAACTGAATCTCCTCAAAATTTCAATAAACTGTAAAGTTTTTGAAATACTAACTCAATTATGTATAGCCTGATAGGACTCATTTCTATCCTCTGAAGATAATGTTCCTTCACTATGTTTCCTAGTTGCCTCTTGATCTATGGTCCTGCTCCTGCCATACTGAACATCCAGGTATGATCCAGCCTGGGACCTAAATTTTCATGAGGATATTTCTGTTTATGAGAATATTCCTGTGTTCATTGTTGCTCTTGCCTTTTCAGCAGTGCTGTGGCTCTAGTCTCTGTAACTGAGTTCCCATGTTACAATCAGCTCTGAATAATTAGGAAAAAATATAGAAAAGAGGTTTAACTGACCGGTTTAACTACTGGGAAGGGATAGGAGAGATTAATAAAAAGGATAAGAAAATTAGAAAAGGAAAGGAAGTGACAGAAAAAAACAGAGGAGGGGAATAAAGATAAGTAGAGAATAGTCCAAAACCACTTTTCAGAAGCTGAGCAGTTCTTTAATCATGCTGATGGATATTCCTTTGCCATGTAACAAATTGCTGTCACACTGCCAGCTGAATGTTTCTGTCCTTTCTGCATGGTGTCCCATTCAGAGCAGTATAACCTTCTGCAGCGACTGCCTAACCTTTTCTTCTATGTGTTAGAGTGCACTACCCACATATCTGAAACCCCTCTTGATCCTATGAAGAGGAGGCTCATGAGACAGGGTTCTTCAGGAAAACCCTTTGAGTAGTATTTACAGAGGCTTCCATAGGAGACCTTACTTTTGTAATTTCTTAGCTTTAGAGAAATTCTGATTTGCAATTTTAATACTTTTTTTTTTTTTCTGAGAATTTTGGTCAAAATATAGGTATATCTGTGCAACTATCTACATTCTCTTTGAAGCTAGAATTAGCTATTTTTTCCCAAACAGCTGAATTTTAGACTCTCTGTCAATTAAACTATTTGTGTGCTTTTGAATTTTCTTTCCCTCCCAGCAAAGTACCTTGAAAAAAAGATCATTTTCACCAACTTATTTTGTGATTGAAATGTCATTCTTTACCATTAGGCCTGGTTACTTTCCTCAGTTCTAATAAACATAGCCTCCCAAATTCATAATTTCTCTGCTGGGCTGCTTTATAACTTCTTGTATGAATGCACAAGCAGCAGTCCTGCTGTACCAGCTAGATAGACATTTTCAGAGGATCTGGCACTGAAGAAAGATAATTGTGTTTAATTTCAGCTTAGGAAAGTCTATTGTAAAATCTGGAATACAATCAAGTCACAATTACAAAAGCAACTGGCTGAATTTCTTCCATTAAAAAAGCAATAAGGAAGCCTCACATGGAAATCCGTTATTAATGAACTAACACATCCAGTACAGAACAGTAATTTGTAAATTGCTTTTAAAATTTAAACAATTTCATTTATGGGACAAATCATTTTTAAAACAAATACTTTAAAATTTAAATACAAATATAAAAACAACGTTTCTTTACAACAGATCATGTCAGGTAAGCAGTATTTTTCAGTACCCAGTATATTTTCAAGGATGCAATAGGCAAATTTGGAGGTAGAGTGATTTAGAAAACATTGCAACAGTCAAGTGTGCATCTCTTCTGTATTATTAAAGAGAGGATTATTATTTGCAGTGGCATAGTAATAACAAGGAAAAAAGAATGGTAGAATATCAGGATTGCTAGGGAAAGAGGATGTCATTCAATTATCCATCTAAGGCCTATGGGATCGTCTTTTCCCTGTTTTGTTGTTGATGTCTGGTCCCTCCAGCTGTTCCTTTGCAACTTTGCCTCACTGTAGCACTTTTAGATATTTTTCTGCATGCCTCTCCTAGGGATCAGGAGCCTCAGAACAATCATAATCCCTAGCATAATGTGGGAGTTTCAGAATGAGGACAGAATCATTGCATACAAATCAGGGTGGCTGGTAAGCCTGTACAGCATCCATCTATCACACTGTGCTTTCAGAGGACTGCACCATATATCTCACACTAACCATATTAAAGGGGCTTTTTCAGCAAGATGTTATTACTATACTGCCTATGATTTTGAAAATATAAAGGGTGGATATTAGTCTGAATTGCAAAGCTTTTCAGAAAAAGTAGATTGAATGGACTAACGAGGGAAAAAATCCTCGAGTTCGCAGCAGTTTCAGGCAACAAAACGTGAGGTATGACTTCTGTGGCAGCAATAATACAGCCAAGTTTCTATAGTGTTGCATGATTTCCTTCCCCAGTATTTTAAGGGAAAAGTTTCCTTCTTTTTAGGCAGTCAGTGTCCAGGGGCAGCATTTTATGATACTTTAATTTTTTTTCTGGTGGCTTCTATTTTGTTCTGTCATTCCTTGAGATCTTGGAAAGGGACCTTCTAGAAAGAGAAGGAGGAAGCCTTCGAGTAGGAGAATACCAGTCTTTACGAAGATTGCAGACAGAGGCTGAGGTGAGTTAGAGTACACTACCTTCACTGCCATCTGCTGGGAAGCAGTAATTGTTCTTGCTCTGCTTTTGTTGACTGATAATGTTGAATAGTTCCCACTATTTCATGCAGTTCTGTCCTGCTCATGCTCTGACAATTTTTCCTGATCGGACAGAAAGCTTACCAGTCTTCGCATTTCTAAAGATGTATTCTTTATGCCTGATGAAATACTCTTTATCATCTTCAGATCCAAATGCCACATTTGCTCATTATTTTGAAATTTTCTTCCTCACTGATTCACTCAGCTTAGCAGTTTTATTTTTAGGCATGTTGGAATTCATTTTTCTTGCTTTGATACATGCCATTCTTCTACGATGCTGTTAATGAACCAAAATAATCCATTATGTATATTTTTCCCTGTTTACGCTGTGTGGAAAACCTAATATACAATTTAATTTTCATTTTTCATTTGGTTTTCTGTTTTGCCCTAAGTTTCTTCATTCCTTTTTCTACCCTTTTTTTTTCTGCAAGTCATAGATCTTATAATTTCCCTATGTGAAGCAGCCTTTTGGCATCTTATGGAAAGCAGAGCATTGAATTAGACATGAGAGGGACATATGTCTTTTCTAATAGTCCCTGAATGCTACGATATGATTAGGTAATATACCACAATATAAGGAGAAATCATTTTTGTGTAGGTGGTGTCCTGTGGAAGTGCTAACTTACATTACAGTGGAAAAATATAGACTCCATTGTCAAAGGACAAAGTTGATGAATGGCACCAGGATACACTGTGAACCTGGAAAAAAATGTTAATCTTACTGCTCACAGAGTCTGAAGCCACACTGAATTTAGCACAGAAGTAGCATCAAAAAGTACTGTCTCATACTGCAGACCTAGTCATTGCATCTCAGCTCATAGGGAAGCTCTGCTAGTAAGGCACAGTGGAGACTGATGCATTGGGCAATCTATCACAAAACAGGCTGCTTCAGAGACTGGACTTGCATGACTGTGTTAGCAATACTGAAGACTCAGGTCTGTTGAGCCCAGGCAGAACACATTCTAACCCAGCTGTATTGCTTTTAGTACCTGTTTTTTGCCAAAATACGGTCGAAGACAAAGCATGATCAGAAACAGCGAAATAGAACTACAAAGGGAAGATTTTTCAGTTGAATACATGCCCCAGTGAGTGCTGCAGCGCTATGACAGCAGACATCTGCTGAGTATCTGCCATCAGCTAGTGATTACTATGTTTTTCATCCTCAGTGACAGTGAGATTCCTCATATCTTTAAATGGAAGCAATTAAATCTCAGGTGTGATAGGTACAAACAACAACTTACAAGCATACTATCATCATACTACCCTGCTGTTCTCTTGCTTATTTTAGTACATCATTCTTCCTAAGGTAAAACTATTCATTTTACATCTGAACTCAGCTATTCAAAGTGGAGCAGATATGCTCATAGAGGCTGGTGGGGTTTTTTTCTTATTCATGAGCTTGAGAACCATAGCAAGATTTATGACATATCTAAAAATGAGTGTTCCTGTGATTTGGTTAGGTTACTCTGTTTATTCCTATTATTCATGGAAATTTGCATATAATCATATATAATTTTTCAAGTAAATCCTTTGATACTCTGTCCATCAGCCACTGACACTCAGACTTGCAAATAAACATTACTTAACCAGAGGAAATCATGGTGGGTTTACACTTGGAATGCTAATTGAAATATTCATAGTGCTTATGGATTTATACATGAGAATATTTTAAAGTTACATAAGGCATTTCAGAATCTGGACAATATTTTGTAGCATGCTATTAAAAACAAAGGTCTAATATTCCCTGCTTGCTCACAGCTGTGGGGACAGCAAGCACAATGTTTCCTACATTCCTCTAGGTGACTAGCATATAAACTGGATGAATCTAGTGATACAGCAATTTATGCTGGTAGACTGGCCTAAAGAAAAAACATTGAAAATAGATACTTCTTGCAAATATTATTAATCTGAAATGTACTCTTTTCCAAAGCCCCTTCCACGGTTCCTGAATCTGTATAAATTTCTAAGATTTAGCACCCTTTTCTTCCTTATGCACATAAAATCAGGCTGTTACGGATTTTCACAGCTTTCTAGTATTCTGCTAATGCTAACAAGGATGGGAATATTTCATACTAAAGGGCAAACTTGTGCCTCACACACGTGGGGCCAATTGCACTGAACAATCACAGCTCACCATGATTTAAACAGGAATCAATGTCACTGAGCATTTTATGGAATCAGGCTCTTTGCTGATAATCCATTCAGTCTTCAAATGCAGTGTGGTGTTTTCTCCTCCACTGGATCTTCAGAGCCTGAGTTTGGGAGACCTGAGTTGGCTCTAAATTCAATTAAAATGGCCTCAAGGAATGCAAAGAGGATCATTTGCCCTGGCTATTCAGACAGAGAAACCACTAAAGGTTTCACTCGAGCACATTTAATGTCAGCTTCTGCCAGGATTTCATATTTGAAACCTAATTTTCAATAAAGCAAACAGAAGCAACCTGAAATCATCCTTGAATGCAAGAGAAACCAGCTAACTATTCTTCATCTATCATCTTCTAACAGGATTTGGATGAGATGGTACATTTTTTTTTCTATTAGAAATTATGCTTCTCTGATAAGACATATTACAATTTGTGAAAAGCTGCAAGCACAGCTTGCAATGTCATCATCATTTTCTTACTGTTATCCAGTCAGCTTGTTGTGTGGATTTTCTCTATACATTAAAGAATATCCTTTTATTATAGGTTGTGCAGCTGCTTGTGCATAGGTCCCCTAATACCTGAAAGCTCTAGAACACAGTTAAGAATAAAAAAAAGTTAAACTTTTGGCATTTTAAATAATTACTGATGACTCTGTATGCTAAATGTTAGTAATATTCTTTGTTGAATGCTGGTCATAGTTCCCATCTGTTTGCCATTTGCTATAAAAACTGGCGCAATTTAGCAGTACAAAGCTCACTGTCTACCAAAGCTTGGGTTAAGGCATGGACTGTGACACTTGTCAAATTCTGCATTAATTCCTCGGATATGCTTGGTATTCATTTCAGGCCGCAGTGTTCGTACTTTAAATATGTGCTTGGAAATATTAGTTAGGTTTGTGACACAGTGGGTAACTGTGGGTTCAGGCTGGATTCTTTTTTTAAGTTGTAAGTCCTTTTCATTTTGAGTGAAGAGAGTGACAAATGTATGTTTCCGCAGGCTAGGGCTTAGGCATACTGCCTCCATCTTTTTTGTTTACTCTCAATACTTTAATTTCTGCCATCCTACAGAATCTTGAAATCTGAAAGTTAAAAAAAAAAGCCATGAATTTGCCAAATAACATGCAATTTGCTCTTTTTGCCTTGACCAATGGAGGAAAAACCCTGAAATTTTTTCAAGTCAGATGAAACACTTGGCATCACCCACAAGAAAAAAATGGACTTATTGCAGCTTGTCTAATGATGGACACTGGACTTCGAGCTGGAGTGTACGGTCTGAAGCAATTTGAGCAATTTCTTCCAGCAGCTTTGTACCTGTAATCACATCATCCAGGTAATCCTACTGTCTTCCACAGCATCACATCTCCAGCCCTGATGTATGTACCTAGAGGAATTTGGATGGGACAGATGATAGGATTATTGTTCCCCACTTTAGATCTCCTTATAAAGCTGTGCCTCCCTTCCAGCAGCAGAAAAAAATAGGAGGAGTATCTGTCTTTTAGCTCTTGCAATTTGCAGCCTATGATTTCAGTGCGAACAGCAATTGACAGGAGTGTGGAACACAAGGTCTGCATGCTTTGGCAGCAGAAGCAGAGCCTGGGCAGTTATGCCTGCATCTTTCCAGAGGCATGGCAGCACAGAGCCCTGGTAGGGCTCAGAGCCCTAATTAAAACACAGTTTTATCAGTAGCAGTTTGAAACATAGTTGTTATGACTTATAAATACTTCCTATTGAAAGGACTAGACTGCAATTTTACTACTGAGAAAAGGCAGGGCCAGATCATTTTCTGACCATTCTTGAAAGTAAATGTGGGAGGGACCCAGTGCTGCATTGACCTAACCCAGTGATGGGGGCAAAAAGCAGCTCCTATGTCCATTCTTTGGGGTGATTGTATTTCTAAGTAAAACAAGAACTCCAAGATGATGAAGCAGATCGATTTTATTTATCTATTTATCTATCTATTTATTTATTTATTTATTCTGTCTGGCAAAATGGCTTCCATTTTACAGTGTGTTACAGTTGGTTTGATTCTACTTATGACTGATCTTTTATAAATAAATTGGTGTTTAATGGAGCTGAAAAAGCTTTCAAACTCACTGAGCACACTAAAGGCCCTGATTTGGTTGGCAGCTGCAAAAAATCAATTGTGTTTTATAATAATAATTGCTCCAGTTCAGTCCTACCAGCCTATTGGCCTATTTGGGGAACCTCTATCTGCTATTTGGTCAAGACATTATTTGACTGAGGTAATGAATTTTTTCATCCATACTGGCTGCTCTCCTGCATTGTCTGACCAAAGGTGCAAGAGTCACTAAAAGTTCTACCTCGAGGGAGAGAAGGAAGCTGATTATCACTTGTGTTTGACTCCTTAGTGGTTCTAAAGTATTTTTAAGTGTTCAGCTTGGTAAGTTTTCAGGAAAGTTCACACTGCCAGACCTCATTGCAAATATTTAACATTTCATTGCATATTCATGAAACACTAAAAATATTTTAGGTCCTGATTCTTCATTAACAAAACAAGAAAACAGGCTGCATAATTCAATCAATATTCAAAATAAATCCATCAAGATATTTTACATAGTTTTTCTTTTTCTTTCTTTACTCATTATTTTTAAAATAATCTCTTCTCATGTTTGCATATAATTGTGGGGGTTTTAGTATTTTGCATAATTGAACTTGTTTTGAATTTCTGAGTGAATTTCTTCCTTCTGTCAATAAATAACTTAAAAATCATTTGTTAAAAATATGTTGAGAACTCTGTACTTAGGTACCCTCATTATCAATATCAAAGTTCATGTTTTTCCCTAGAATTGACAGTCATTTGAAAGTCTTTCTTTACATTCCTTGCAAAGTGGGGCTTTGATTAAAAAAGCGTCAATCTAACCATTTTTTTTCCCTTCTCAGTTTCTGGAGCTCAGAGCACTAGGCTCTTCTGCCTGTTAACAGAAGAACTAATATCCTTCTTCTTTGTGCATAACAGGGTGCTCTTTCTGTAACCCTTGCTCATGTTAAAACCAATGACCTACCTGTTTAAGCATGATCAGCCACATCAGCTCTCACTGAAGAGACTGAAGACCCTTGTTTCAGAATTATTTAATGGTAGTTATTTGTGCATTCTTCTCCTCTTGACTGTATCAAGGCAGTATAGATGTATTGGGGTAGAAGATATGAAGTCTTTAGTGCTAACCACAAGTGATGAGAAATATTGCAGACTATTTTCTGTACTAATAAAGGCTTCTGGGAGCAGGTCATAGCTGTTGTGTGGGCTACATGATATTTATTTGATGCTAGATCTCTATCTATATCTTCAAGGGTTTGATCTCAAATTCTTCTTTTTTTGCCAAAGTGCCTAATGGCCACCACAGAATATTAGGGTAAGACCATAGCCAAAAAGTGTGCTTTAGCACTTTGCACTAGGGAAAGAATATTTTTGTGTGAAGGACAAAACAGTGGTTGGCCTCAGACTTTGGATTTAACTGCTCAGGAACTACTAGCAATCACCAATGCCATCACTTTTCCATCCAAATGGAAAAATTAAGGCAATTGTAAAGACATACAGTGACTCGTACCATAGAACAAAGGGTGAAACAAAAAAAAAGGAAAGCATCACTAAAGCCTGACACATCTCTGAACATAATTCTCCTCCTGGGACAAGACTCAGAGAATGAACAAATAACACGTGACAGATGTACTATACAATACACCAAGTGCATTAGTAATCACAAGATGACTATGAGTCATGGATGTGATGTGGTCATGAAAAAAAATCCAGCTGAAGCTGTAAGATGTAACAGGTGAGGACAGACAGGTAAGACACATAGAGACTTCCTCAGTATCCTAGTTTTGGCTGGGTTAGAGTTAATAGAATATATAGTGTGGTCCCCATGTTTAACAAATATTATTTTAAACTAAAGCAGACACCAGCAGGTTGTGAGATAATCAAGGAATTTTTTTCTTGCCAGAAGGAAATTTATGAAGATTTTGATTATTTAGGTGAGCAAAATGCTACAAGGTGTGATTACTTTCTACAATTACATAAGAAAGTCAGCCACCAGCTTGGGGAAGTCAAAGGCAATTTAGACTGTGCTAACACAAGAAAAATGAGTCAAATGTTGTCAATCGATCAATTTGGGGTAGAATTTAGGAGCACTGTGTCTAAGCTTCAGGACAGTGATTTTCTGAAACACTCTTTTGTGTTAGAAAAAGGGAAAGCAAGAAGCATAATCAGTTTTAAGAAAGATACGTTTAAGGAATTACCTGACAAAATGATGACGGGACTTGGTGACCTGACTGATCTAGTTTCATGCCTTTGTTTCATAGTCACATTTTTCTTGACAAACTAAAACCAGGCTCTCATCTATCACAAAGATGAGTATCCTGTAACTGAGCAGAATAGAAAAGGACAGATTATAAACAGATGAACTCATGTTAGTTTAGTTTTTTTCCTTTATTTCTTCTTAAGCATTGATATTCCATTTTTGTTTGTTTGTTTGGCTACTGGTCATTCTAATATGCCTGTTTTAGGCATTCTGAGCCCAAAATATAACCTTTTTTTTTTTACTATTGCATGAATTAGTCTTACAGAGACTATTGCCTCTCCTTATAAACCTTGTATCTCATACCCTATATGAAAGCACTTCTACTCAAGAACATAGTTCAGTTTTCAGGTGACCCAGCTGCTTAAGCTGTGTCTGTGACAGTGAGGCTTGCTGCATAGCTCAAAGTCTATCTGTGGGTGGCTAGCACCCACACTACCAAAACAAAGCAAATAATCTCTGGACTCTGCTTACTCCAAAGTATGTCTGTGGGGTGCTCAATACTGTTACAGCTGGTCTGGGCCAAAACTGTGCTAGGGACTATTTTAATAATTGAACAGTATAGAGGACTAATTTCCGATGACCTGAGACATTCCCTTGAGATGCTGAAGTTTCTTAAAAATAGATGTTTCTAAGCTGCTAATGCAGTCACTTGTAGCAGAAATTTTTTTCATATCTTATCCTCTAAATGATTGTATTTCTTTGCATCTTACATAAACATAAGAAATCTTCATAGTTATGTAGTGAAAGTGGTAGTGAATGAAAATTACTGTCTTCACACCATCCTTCTCAGTATTCCAAGAATTAGTCAGAGGGATGTCCTTTTGGCCTCAAAATTAAAACACTCTTTACAAGGATAAAATTTGTGTCAGCAAAAACACTGTCTTCTAGAAAAACAGGAGTCACAAAGCTCTTGAAAGTCAGTGACTATTATTATGGAAAATAAGATGTGGAAATTCAAGTAATAATTTTACTGAAACACAAATGCTCAATATGAAATGCTTTACAAGACACTTATCTGTAAGGCAGCAATTCTCACACCCACAAATGGGATAAAAATCTGGTCAGGTTCTAGCAAATGAATGGAACCAAACATATCCTAAATTCTAAATTAGCCCTGGATTTTAATTAAAAAAGCTTAGTTCTTCACTAGGATCACTTGGGAGAAACTCCCATTCCTTCAGCAAAGCACAAAGGCATCTCTGTTAATCCTTTCTCTTCACACTTACTGCTTTTGCAGGTTCTAATGAAGCCATCCTTTCTGAATAGTAATTCAGGTAATTCTCCTGAGTGAAGATGAAAACTATTGTTTTGCCCACTTGTGGATTATAGCATCCATGTCACTGGTCATTCTGTGGGTCTTAAACTTGCCATATAGACATCTAGAACAGTAAGGAGTCAGTGATCTAACAGACATATGTTTAAACCTAGCCCTGGCCATCAAAATCTTCTGCAGTGGATTAAACACAACAACTTTAGCTCTTCCACAGGTCAGCAAGAGGCTAAAACTCCCTCCCCTAGAACTGAAACTATGCTCTCATGTTGCCCCCATTGCATGAGGTAAACCTAACTGTGCTTACAAAGTCAAACTTACTTTGCATCAAAGCCTTCCATTTGTCAGCTAATATTTCTCCAAATGTGCTAATCCATCCACAGATTTGCTGCAAAGTTTTGAATTAATCACTTGTACAACAGCAGCTATAGCATGATTGCTAAATGCAACAATAATAGGTCATGAGATGCTGAGGGGAGTAGCTTGAGAGAGGACGCCTGTAACACCGGAGCAGAGCGGGGGGAGATCAGCATCCAGGAGCCTTACCTCAGAGAGACAAGAGCCACTGAGGAGGGAGCCTCAAGTCCTCAACAGGATTTGCCCAAGAGCTCAGCTACCGCAAGGAGGCGACTCACCGGGGGCGGAGACAGGAGGAGTGGCAGCAACTGTGAGTGGTTAAAAACCTACCCAGGGAGAGCGGTGACCAGGAGCGGGGCATACACCTGGGTGGGAGCAATCCCAGGCACAGCTACAGGTTGGGCAAAGAAGAGATTCAGAGCAGCCCTGTGGAGAAAGACTTGGAGGTGTTGGTTGATGAGAAAATTAACATGAGCTGGCTTCAGTGTGCGCTCACAGCCCAGAAAGCCAACTGTATCCTGGGCTGCATCAAAAGAAGTGTGACCAGCAGGTCAAAGGAGGTGATCCTGCCCTTCTACTCTGCTCTTGTGAGACCTCACTTGGAGTATTGTGTGCAGTTCTGGTGTCCTCAACATAAAAAGGACATGGAAGTGTTGGAACAAGTCCAGAGGAGGGCCACGAGGATGATCAGGGGACTGGAGCACCTCTCATTTGAAGACAGGCTGAAAAAGTTGGGTCTGTTCAGGCTGGAGAAGAGAAGGCTGCGTGGAGACCTCATAACAGCCTTTCAGTATCTGAAGGGGGCCTACAGGGATGCTGGGGAGGGACTATTCATTAGGGACTGTAGTGATAGGACAAAGGATAATGGGTTGAAACTTAAACAGCAGGGGTTTAGACTGGATATAAGGAAGAAATTCTTCCCTGTGAGAGTGGTGAGGTACTGGAATGGGTTGCCCAGGGAGGTAGTGAATGCTCCATCCCTGGCAATGTTCAAGGCCAGGTTGGATGAAACCTTGGGTGATATGGTTTAATGTGAGGTGTCCCAGCCCATGGCAGGGGAGGTTGGAACTAGATGATCTTGAGGTCCTTTCCAACCCTAACTATTCTATGATTCTATGAGATTTCACAATGTTATGTCATTATGGCAATTTCCTCAGACTGATACTTTTGACTGTAACCCTATTTAATTTTTTATTTTTAGGTGTCTTAGGTGAACAATCATACGTGAAACATGCAAGTGTAGTCACATGAAAAATTTGCATATGAAATGACCACTGTGGCCTATGAAACCTTCACCTGCAGATCGTATATGTGAAACACATGCAAATGGATGATGATCAGTTTTATATTCAGGAACGCAGCATGCACATCAGTAATTATAACTGCATGCTCAATATGTTTAAAATCAGGGATGTGGTATTTCATACAGACCTGAATTTATTGCACAGAAATGAAAAGCAACAGATGACTGAAGACAAAACCAGACTTTTAAAACTTAAGAGGACTCTTGGGCAGCAAATGAGGGATGATGCAGGTAAATGTTAGACAAGAAAAGAAAAAAGACAAACACATTTGGAAAGCCATTGAAGCATAGCAATCACAAGTGAAGCTGACTAGCGGACCATTGCAGTAAATAATGACAGAGGGCTCTGGTAAATAGGAAAAATAACAATAAAAAAGAAAGTTTTGAATGAAAAGCCACAGCAAATTACCAGATGTTAAACTTCTCTTGCATTTGAAGGCTGGTACTCAACTACTGGCTCAGTGTGTGTTGAACATGCCCTACGTACAGTGGGAGGCTCTACATTTTTGAAGTCAGTTCTTAGATGCCTGGGAAGGGTTGAGTCTTGTCATCTATTGGTAGAGATATCCAGGGGCATCACTTATGCCAGTGAGAAACACAGCAATAATTACAGACTGTGTATGTGCAAACTTCTAGATCAGACGATCTTTTGTTTTCTTTTAAGAGTTAGAGTCAATGCTGTACTAAAGACAAGGGGGCTTTTATTGTAAAAAAAAATCATAATTCAAGACATTTTTCTGTAATACATATCAGAAAGTTTTTTATATTGCTCTATGCCTTTAAAACTATGGAAAAAATTTAAAAATGTAAAAAACCCAATCCAAATCTCAAACCCCGTTTTCATCAGCAGAGCTCAGATCTATGTTGATAAGCAAGAAAATGATATTGAACCCATGCAGATCTACATAGAGTAAAACTGCGAACAGCTGAAGAAGTAAAAGGAAAAGCTTATGACTCCCTATAAATTGGCAATTTAGATTGGGCAAAATATGAGTTTATGAAACAGATGCAAGTTCCAGACCACCAATGCTACCCAAGAAATAGATCTATGAGAGCTTTATTAAAAAAAAAAAAAAAGAAAAAGAAAAGAAAATATGCTATGTTAAAAAAGTTATGTTGGATTTGATTAAATTCTCTGTGAGAGGATAGGAAATAAAATATTGGGGCACACACTGCAAAGCTATTTTTTCAGTCTTCCTCAAGCAGATGCTCACCTTATGACAATATTTGTAATTTTATTTTCCTTTTGGTCTGAATCCACATAAGACAGCAGTTTTAGTCACTGGGGCCAGTTTGGCCAGTGGTGTTTGGGCTTCTCAAGGAGTGCATTTTCTGAATTTATACTTCTTCATAGCTCCCTCTGGTGTTAGGAATGAAGTTTGGCAAAAACATGGTACTGCGTCAACTCTGGGAACTTCTTGGATTTAACCAGAACTTTGCTTCCTTTTTCATCTTCACTGCTGGCTGTTTGTGGTGTAACCTCCTACTCTCAGAGAAATAAAGATGCTTTTTCATATGAAATAAATATTCCAGATCTCAGATTTTTAGAAAGAGTTTATAAAGTCATGAAGAATTAGGAAAGGCTGTTGGAAACATCAATACATTGCAGAGACTGGAACTGTAAAGCACTGACACCTTGTTTGAGATGAATTAGAGGCACAGAAGTGTTAGATATCCAAACCTAAGCAAGTCATAATTCAAAATACCAGACTTGAAAATTGTGATTCTCAAATGCTATCCTAGAAGCATAGAATCATGGAATCATAGTATCCCCGGTTGGATGGGACCTCAGGGATCATCTGCTCTAACCTTTCTTAGGCAAAGCATGACCTAGATTAGATGTCACAGCACCCTGCCCAGCTGACTCTTAAAAGTGTCCAGGTTTTGGGGAATATCATTATTCCAAGGGCTGATTGTTCTCACTGTGAAAAGTTTTCCTCTTGTGTCACTCAGAATTTCTCCAGCAGTAGCTTGTGCCCATTGCATCTCATCTTCCATGTGACTCCTTGTAGAAGGGGAATCTCCATGTTCTTTGTAGCCACCAGTTAAATATTGGAGCAAATTTCTCTAGTCTTTTCTCTAGGCTGAACAAGGATGCATGTACCATGAGCTGCTCCCTATAGAGAACTGACACAAAATATGCTCAGATATTTTACGTAAAGTACCCTGATGCCTGGGATTGTCTTCTGGCCAAGCTCAAAGTACTTTGTTTTGACAGCACTGGACTTAGCTGTTTCCTATTGACAAGATCCACACTACCTACAGAACCTAATTTGGCAGCATTTGTACAGCATGATTATCCAATGTAAATAATATGACAAACATGAGCAGCAGAGGGGATAGATGTGCTAGCTCATGTTTGTCAAACAAGCCATCTACTTGAACTGGTGTCATGCTTAGACTTTAATTCCTTTGTTTTCTTACAATGCTCTCAAAATAAAAATTAATGCAGGGTGATCTGTTTGGAGCTGGTGATGGTAGTTGGCATGCTTATCAACCCTCCTGTTGAATCTGCTCCAAGTTTAATACCCTGCTATGATGAGATGATCCTCTTTCACTGAATATTTATATGTAAATGCTAAACTACTCAAGAAATTCAGCCTGAAATACTCATTTTCCCCAACAGGTGCCCAAATTTTTTCAGAACAGACATTAGTGAAACTTCTCCAATGACACTGAAATCACTTTCCATGCCCTTAAAGAGTCCTGTGTCTTAAGGAACTTGTCTGGAGTTGATGTGAGGAAAGGGCTCAGTCCAGCTGAAGTAGCATCCAGGGGGGTCCCTAAACAGACAGGAAGTGCTGACAGTGGCCAGAATCTTCTCTGTGATTCCACCAGCCAGATGCTGCAAGTCATGCCTGTAGGTAGACCCACATCATGCTCCTGGAGTTTAGTAGCCCAGCAGAGGTGCCAGGAGTCACCCATGGGCAGGGGGCAACCATTCCCAGCTCTTATGGATCTGGTCTCATCAGGATTTAATACTGTATAGAACTCTGCTCAAAGATTTCAGTCACATGTTATCTTGTCCTTTGAAAAAAAGTTTATGAAGGGAATACGGTCTCATATGACCTACACACTACAGTTTCAAAAGTTAAATTAACGGGACTGTGACATCTCTTGCTTTTGATATAAAGTGGACTCTTAAGTGTGTTCTTCCTTTCACTCTTTTTGCTACACCTGAGTCTATAACCCATATTTCCTAAGCTGGTTTTGAAGTGTTAAAAAAGACCTGTCCTCAAAGGTGAAAGTGTAACAAAAAATACACCATGAGAGTAAAACCCCGTTACAATTGCACCTGTCCATGCTCCCAGACAAAACACAGAAGTATAGTTTTGAATAGGAAGGAAACATAATTTTAAGGATATGGAGAGAAATAGAATAGAATGTGAATAGAAGATGTTTTTTTTTTTTTTTTCTATTTCTCTCTCTATTAGCCAGGAGAGATTCAGATTTTTAGCTGGATGACTTTGATCTCTGATGGGATAGATATGAATATCACTTTTGTATTTTGAAACAGGTGTGTTAGCAGAGTTAAGATTTCTAATAGATAAAGCAGAATAAAATGTGATATAAAAGAGTGAAAAGCTGAATTGCAAGGCTGAAGTGCTGCAGTGATAGGCTCAGGTGGAGAATGAGGTAGCTAGGTGAATTGTTGGGTGTGCTTACAGACCTGTAAAAAGAAGGGTGTTGAAGTCAGATGGAAGCACAAAAGGGCAGACAAGGAGAAACTGTTGCTTACTTTCATTATAGTCTTCGAAATTCATTATTTCAGTTTTCCATCCTGAGGTGGAGAGGGGAATTTCTCTTCCTTCCATTTCTCTGAAAGCTTCTTTCAAAATGCTGTTAGTAACAAAACCTCAGGTTTCTACTGTTCCATTTCAAAATAATGTGATTAGCCAGCAGGTGGCTTTGGGGAAGAATTAAGAAAACTTGTGATTGTCTGCTCTCCCACTTAACTTGTCCATCAGACATCCCAGGATAACAGTTAATGAGAGAGAGGCATGGCACTAGTCATTAACTATCCTGGTAGTGAGATACATGGGTGACATATAAGTAAGGTCATATTTTACAGTTTTCAAATTATATTGACTATTACATGAAAATATAGCATACATAACGAGTAAGGGTATCGCAGTGTTCACCTAAAGAATGGCAAGAGTCACAGTATATTTCATGTACAATTAACTCATGCTAGACCCAGATCCTCTCTCTTTAAATTAGTGACTCTTAGAAAAATCACTTCAAATGTATTCCTGTTACTGCAAATTTTCCTTTGGTATATAACAGGAAGTAAAGTTTTTAAAAGACGCTGCCTGCTATGAAATTTTCCAGTACAAATAACCCTACCCAGTCAAAGCCAATTACTTTAGAGAAGAGCAGAAGACTGTTACCCACTGAGGAGATTTCTAACTGATTTGGAATTTCAACCTATCTCCAAAAGTAGTGTTATTCTGTTGGGGGCTTTGGTTTGTATTTTTTTTTTTTTCAAAATGACAATATTAATGATAAAGGAAGAGACACTTTTTTTCTCACTTAATCATTAATATGGTATTTCTGGTCAGAATTACATAGGGAAAGCACCTTGGGAGAAAACAACAGCAAAACAAACAAACAAAAAAACCCAACAAAACCCAAGCAAAAAAAGAATATGAAAGTTCAAAAGATGCAAGTTTCAAAAAGCTATGAATGATTTACAACAAATAAAAACACTTATAAAAAATTAGCAGTAGCAGGTTGCAACCAAACTCCACAGGATGTTCTAGTATGTTTATTTCTAGTTGCCATTGAAAAACAGATACAAAATCAACTTGCCAAAAGTTTCAAAGGTAGCTGCCAGTATCATCTCACACTCTAATTTGAGATAAAGAAATATTTTTGTGCTTTCTGCACTTTTTAAGATTTTCTCCTATTTGCTTCTTTAAATGAGAGAAATTTTATCTCATAAATCAATATTCATGTATGCAGATGTAATATAATGGATATATATTAAATGTACATCTTTTTAATAAAGGCTTCTGAAGAGTATTTTGTAATGTATTGGTATATCAGATTTAAAACTTTTATGATAACTAGGTGACAACAAGCTGGAAATTTGAAATATACCTTTAGTTTCTTTTTAAATGCTCTTCTAAAACATAACCATCTAATAGAGGTTTGGGGAACCTTTATTTTCTATTGAACCTTTGCATAAGCCTAGTGTTGTTTTCTGTTCATCTTGTACAGTTACATTCATCGTATTGGACATGATAATTAATGTCTGCATTGCTTCAACTGTATTCATCAGCTGTATTCATCAGTGATTCCTCAGTAAAGATTATTTATATATTTTCAAGGATTATTTGTTCATGTTCTGTAACAGAGGTATGGTCAGACAATGAAGGAAAAAAAGGGAAGCTAAATATAACATAACTTCAGCTATATTACATCTCAGCCCTGATGACAGCCATGACTTTGTCCTTTTCACTTATGAGCAAGATTACACAGAAAGAATCAGGGCTTGCATATAACTCAGTCACACTTATCCCATCCTGTCATTTCTTTTCTGGAAATGTGAAGGCCTGGGAACATGGGCAGGGAAGCAGAGGAGAGCTTTCTACAGTTCTGCTGAAATTGAGGTGAATCACTTTCCACTTTCCTGGAGCTGGTGGGTGAGTATGGTTGCATGCATGCAGCTCAGAGGAGTGGGAATGATGCTGTTCAGAGTGGCAGCTTCTCCTGGAGCTGTTCATTAGCAGCAGGTTAGGGGCAAGATGCTAGTCATGGATGTAGGGGCCATGCCAAAAGTAACAACCTGGTCCTACAGCAACTGCTTGGGGTGAATGGGTGGGAATCCTGCAGCATTTCATTAGTGCTGTCTGCTGCTGCTTGATCCTACATGTGCATGGAGGTGCCATCGCTAGGTGGTAGGATGGGCTACAGGCTCAAACCTCAGCTGCCCTACTGCTGATTTGACTGCATTCCCCATCCTATGAATAGATGCAGGACTGCATTACAACAAAAAAAAAGCCCCACCAAACCAAACAAAACAAAACCCAACCAGCCAACAACAGCAACAAAAGCCATTCTTTAATTTAACAGCAATTTCATAATGTTTTGGCTGTGATTTTGAGTATCTGTTATGGTCATGATAAGAATATACAAACAGCTTAAATTTTACACTCTTATTTATAAAAATAAATACATCATAAATGCAGAATATCTTTGGATTTTAAGATTACAGTTAGCAGATTATTGCTTTACCCAGGTTAGTCACGGTTACATTAGCATCCACTTCTGTGATAGGTTCCCATGAGAAAAATACAGAGCTATGGTTGTTATTTCATATATATGGCCTGTTTAGTCAGTTGAAGGGGATTCTGTGGTATTTTTTTTTCATTCAGCTATTGTGCCTTATCTGTTCATAGGTGACTTGAAAAATATATACGATTTCCTATTATAAATCAAATACACTAAATAATAATGCAGACCTGAAGAGAGAGATGAAGCACGCTTCAATAAAAGCAAAAAATAAAGATTTCTTTCCTGATGGAAAAAAACAGTAGTGCAACAACAGGCCAGTATTCTGCCTTTTCTCCACCTCCACCACCAAGCCCTGCAATCTTGGCGTGTTGGGATATGGAACAAAGTTTGAACTTACAGAAAATGGATACAGACAGACAGCTTATAGTGTAAAATATATCCATTTTCATGTGTGGTTCACAGTAGGTATTCAGAGAGTGGGAGACAAGAAGACTACAAACTGCAGAAAATAAATATTAATATTGAACAGGTTAAAATAAATTACGGTCTCCAAGTAATCATTAAAGTTTAAAGCTCAGTATGAAGAAACTTCTCTTAGATGCCTCGGGGCCTTTGACAAATAGAACTGATAAAGAATTATACAAAGAAATGTTTTCTATAAAGAAGAGAGCATGAAGAAAAAGACTACAGCAATGAGGATGAATTGTCAATAAAGTTTTAAGACTGCAAATGATTGTTTTCATTCTATAATAAGTTCTCTATTGGCAGATCCAGCCATTTCTACGAAGTCCAGCCATTTTTAGCAATAAGTTACAAGAATTAAAGTTTTTCAAGTCCATTTCAAGATCTGGATTTAAGACTAGTTTTTCTCAATGAATATGTGTTTGGTCCTGTTTGTTTGACTGTATGTGTATGTTAGGTGAAATAAAGAGCCACAACTTCCTGAATATTAATTTCAGATTATAAAGATTGGATTTTTACTATATTTTGATTTTTTAACTTCTTTTTTAATTTCCATATAAAAGTAATTTTTGTAAGGCAAAATTAAAACTTTTCATTGCATATGTTGACATTTAAAAGTGAAAATTATTTTAAGTGTTGTATTAATATGCTTCCTGATATTTTAAAGAAAGATGAATGTTTTGCATATTGATGGCTTATAATTAAGTGCTACCCACAGTTAATGCAGGAATAGATCAGAGATCACACAGTTATTTTAGTATGAACAACCAGCTTCTGTCTCAGTCAATATGATATTTTCTGATAGTTTTAGATTAGACTGAACTGAACAGGACACATACCTCACTCATTAAGGTGTCTTTCAAAGGTGTATTTAAAACAGATGGGTTTGTTCAGGTCATACCATATATTGCAAAAAAAGCTATGAGGTACAAAAGGATAATGGGAGAAGCTGAAGGACAAAAAGAGGTAGGCAAATGTCAACACAATAAAAAAATGTTTTGATGTAGATTATGACAGGAGATTTCTGGTCTAATACTGGTCTAAAGCCAGATGGAAATAGGAAGATTTCAATAATAGCATAACAGAGGTAGAGTATTTATTAAATAAAATACTGCAGTTGCTGCTTTGGGGAAAAGGAAGATCAGAGCATACTGATGGTTGTGAGAAGGGGTGTTTGCTCTTCAGAACCACATCTGGGACATGTTTTGTTTCTTGTGACAGGGAAGTTGCACTAACAAACAGTCTCATATCAACACTGCAGTTGTTTGTAGCCTTCAGTTTAGTATGATATAAGGATACAAATTTTTCAGTTCAACAGATGTAGGTATGTAGGTATATGTTAAACAAAAGACTAAAACCCCAAACATTTTTAAATAAACAAATCCAGGTACTTTCCATCCAAGGCTTTTAGCAGAGCTGGCTCATGATCTCCTTGAATTGTTAGGCTTGATTTTCAGTACTGAGTTTCACACTGGAAGCATTTTGTTACTCCCAGAAGTAACCAGGAGATCTAATTCCGTACCACTATAATCAACAAAAAAGTGTAATTATTGATTTGTCAGCCTGATAATGATCTCAGGCGAAATAGTGAAACAGATGATACAGCAACCCTGTTTTGTTTATAAAGGTAATAAAATTGATGGAACGCACTTAGTCTTCTATAAGGCATTTCATTTGGTAGCACATGACACGTTGATTAAGAAATAAAATCAACGTGGCATATACTGAATTGATTAAAACCCAGGCAACTGAGAGGTCTTAAAATATTACTATAAATGAAGAATCATCATTCTTCAGATGTCTGTCTATGAGCTCCACAGGGATCAGTATTTGACTCTATTATATTTAATATTCTTTTTCACTGCTTGAAAGAAAATACACTATGATACTGATAAAGTCGCAAATGAAAAATGTTGTGAGTGTAGTGAATAATAAAAAAGGAAGTCTTTGATGCAAGTTAATCAAGACTGTCTAGCAAGCTGGGTGGAAACAGCTGAATTTACAGATGGCCAAGCATAAAGCCATAGGCCTAGTATGAAAGGATGTAATTTCCTATAAAGGAGGGAAACTTTTCTATTCCAGGAAGCCTTGTCTGTAAAGCTCAGATGAGCATAAAATACAATGTTATTGCTAGGATTATTTGTACATAAATAAGGAAGTTATGTCACCTTTGACTATTACTGCTTTCATGTACTGTACTCAGAGCTGGTGCTACAGATGTGAATAATTTAGAGACACTACAAGATAATCCTTGGGATTATCCTACTGGGAAATAAACCCATAGAGTCATAACTCCAGCAGCTTCATCTCATTTAATCTAGTTAAATTTATCAAGTAATTATTGTTAACAGGTGACTTCTTTGCAATCTAAAGGTACTTCTGTGGAAAGCAAAAGTTTGAAACTAAACCAAAATTACTGGTAAAATCTGAGAGCAAGATGTTAAATGAGACAAACTCAGATCAACAGAGAGCTATGGATGTTTTCCAAGTAGGGAAACTTCGCAAAGGTTAGTACTGGTTCTCTATAGCTGGATTATTGAACAGGCAGGACTGCATCCAGGGTACCCTGTATCTTGTGTTCAATAGGTCAGACTCTGTGTCCACAGAGGTTGCTCCTGATCTTGGAACTGATGACTTCATATACAGCAGCAGACACTGAATAACACTACAGCTTTGAGTTAGGCCACCACTGTAATGATGTAATGCACTGCTGTAAAATACAGTGTAAACCATAATAGGTCTCCTCTTTTCTCTGACACTTGTCCTCTTTTGGTTGAAAAATTCTTAAGTATTTATCAATTTTTTTCAGTCTATCTGGGAAACCATCCAGAACTTTATAATAATCGATTTTCTTCAACATGGTAGTATTCTAAAGGGCAAGAGAGTTTACTAATATTTTCTGCCATGTCCAGCTACTAACTCTAAAGACTCATAATTGCATTTGGTCTTATATACCACATGTAGTCTGCTGCTAAATAGAAAAGGTAGTGAAGATAAAATCAATATAGCTGTGTCATACACTTGCTCTAGAATACTGCATTACAGTATGGAACATCTGTTAGTTCTAGTGTTGCACTGATTAATTGAAGTAATGCAGTATAAATTAATTTTGAACCAATCTCACTGTATTAGTTATGTGTTCATGGCAGTCAGATTTATTGGTCATAAGGGTATTGTGCTGCAAACTAAAGATGAAAATGTGACTTTAATGGTTTTAGAGGCATTTGATCACTCCTGTTATACATCATTCACAGCCTGGATTCAAGCCACTGCAATGTGAGTATTCATATATATGTGTGCTGGGAGTGGAGAGAATGCTCAGGAAATGAGGAACATTCCATCTTTACATCTCAGTAATCAGCAGGTTTTGGAATGGTCTATTTGGTCTGAAACCAACCAGTTCAAATGAGGAAATCCTGAGGCATATGCTAAATATTTGTTGACCATCATCTCTCTTCAGTATGATTTTTATACAGTGCCTCATTGACTGTATGAAGCTCCCTGTAATGGGGAATACTCCATAAAAGGTACCCAGCTGTACATATAGCTTTCAATCTCATCTCGTTAGGTAGTTTATTTTAGCCCTGCTATTATGCCATTATGATTTTCTGATTCCTCTGCAGTAACTGTTAGTATCTAACATTAGTTACATTTGTGTTCAGTTTGGAACAGTTTTATAAGATGTATGTGAAGGACATTGTAGCATATTTTTTTGTTTCTGAAAAAGCCATCTGTAATTGCACTCTTACAGAAGCTTGGAGCTGAATTCTGTCCTAAATGATCTCCACTGAATTAATTTCATGCAATGTAAGTCGAACAGATTTTGACCTTTATTCAGTTTTGAAAAGGTATTATGCAAAAATGCACCTTCTTGTTCAGCAGATCTGCTCTATATTCAGTCACATTTTAATTCAGTGACAAAAAATAAATGTGTTCTACATCCTGCTGATAGAAGCAGTGAGCTGGTGCAGATGTGGGAGTGTGGTACGGGTTCCCTTCTGACTCACCATCATTAACAGAGATGCTGTGTAAGGGCTTGATTTGCCAAAGCCTCCAAACACCCACAGCCCAATAAACTTCAGCTGGAATAAAATGGACAGAGATCTTCAAAAGAGAACCCTCCCTGTTCGTATTAACAGGCAAAATCCCATTGGAACTCTAGATGTAAATGAAAGAAGGATTTCTCTAAAATAAAGACCTATCAGTAGCAGCCCAGCTAGAAATAAACATTTGAGTTTCATTTTTGATGGCAAAGATGAAAAATCATTAGCCAGAGGGAGAAAGACAACATGTTTCGTTGTAAACAGAGCCAGTTTGATTTACAGATATTGAGCAAATAAAAGCTGCTTCTGTTGCAAATGAATAGCATTGCAGAAATTCTATTTCTGTTGCCTGTGCTGAGGTGAAACACTATCCCCCAGAGCTGTGTTCTGACTATTGTCTTCACAGTGCAGAATTAAGTCTTTCTGGAGTGCAGTGGCTGTATTGTATAACTATGTAGATACTGAAGCCTCTGAGAATTTTGTTTGCTTTTTGGTTTGGGATTTGGTGGTTTTTTTCTTTGGAGACATTTTTTTTTTTATAGGGGGGCATTAGGTTCGGTTTTGGGGTTTCTTTTTTGGTGCTTGTTTCTGAGTTGGGTTTTTTTGTTGTTGTTTGTTTGTTTGTTTGTTTGGGTTTTTTTGTTCTGTTTTTTGTGTTTGAGCAGGTGAGACAATCTTTATCCAAAATGCCCAATGGCTAAGGAAAATTGATTTAGTTTGTAGATCTTGGGGAAATTTATTTTATCACTGATTGTTGATATTAAGGAACTCCTTACTCTGAGAAAGCTGACCTTACCCTTATTGCACAGTACATTTGTACTAGAAAAATATAGCTAATCGTTGCAACTTTAACCCTAATGTTTAAGGCCATGGTTTAAGTATTAGACAATCATAGTGGCACTTCCAAAGTCATTAAGTTCAATCTCTTGGTATGACAAGTGGCTGAAAGTCATGATGTCTCCTTTATAAGCTTTAGCAGTGATTAGATTAAGTTTCTGTTTCCACTGCTTATTTATGAAAACTGTTTAAGAACCTTCTGCTTTAACACACATTCTTCTGATTTGCAGCCTACTTATATGCACAATTAATTGACATTACGTAGATATTTTTTCTGTGACATTATCTCTTAAAGAACTTCTTTACCAGTTCAATATTTAACATTAGGATTTACTTACAGACGTTAGGCACATTCCCTTGCAGCCTTTGTTTTGCTATACTAAAAAAATGTAACCTCTCTTCTGCCTTTGAATGATGGGCTTTCCATAAAGCCCTCTTTGAATTTTTTTCAGTTTGAATACATCCTTTTTAAATATGAGAGATCAGAGTAAGGTGGTGGGAGGGAGAGGGAGGAGAAGGGGTCAGACATTTGCTTCTGTCTGCTAGAAAGACCTTTCTGATCCATTCAAAGATCATACTTGCATATTTTAGTATTATGCTATACTAATACTTCAAGAGTCAGGACTCTTCAGTCATTTCCAATTCTTAACATACAACAAAAGTGCTTATTATCTGTTCTTAAGTTTGTTCCCTTTCTTATTTCTCCATTCTGCAAGATCACCCAGTTCTTTCTGCATGATAACCTGAAATTTTCTTGTATTAGTGAGTGCTCTCAATATTATATCATCAGCAAACTTTACAGTTCACTTCTACTTAACACCATTAAAGCATAATTGCATCATTAATACACATTGAAACAATATCAGCTTCAAGGAGTAGTTCTGCTAAGACTCAGACTGGTATAACCTCTTTTGACACTACCAGTGTAATGAGTGCTTTGGCTTATTCCTTAGACATTTTACAGTCTCTTTCCCAGGCAGTAGAGCAGCTCTTTCAGGTCACAAAATGCCTCGTAGTTTATCCTTATTTCTTACATTGCTTCTGCAAGCCCCTAGCAATACAATATAGTGAATATTTTGCATCCTGTGCTTTGTATTCTTGGTGAAAATGCTGCTGAGGAGATGCACTATAGCCTGCAGTGGAACTTCAGAGTTTGTAAGTGCTTTGGTTGTCATGTACAGTTTCCAGCTTGAATGCATGACACCAGCCCATCCTGACTATTTGAGGTCAGGGTGCATCAGAATGTACTTCTCAACTACAGATGAAAAAGAGCAGTTTTGTGTATTCCTTTTACATGGTAAATCCTAAAATATCCATAAACTATGCATTAGATTACCAAAGGGGTAGTAACAATAGTTATGAAATCTTCAGAAGGTTTACCTTGCCCCAGTTTTGTGGTTGCAACTCTGAGCTCAGTGCCATCTTTCAATGAGTCAACCATGGGACATACAGCAGCATTCAGAAGCAAAGGAGGGATAGAGCTGGCCATTATCAGCACTACTGATGGTGGTTCAGTTTATGCTGTCTGACCACTGTGCTTACCATTTCCATATAGTACCCAGAAAAATGTCTGTATCTATGTAATCTATATTTATATGCATCTATATCATCTGCATCTATATCCATATCTATTTTCACTGTTTTTTCATGATTTTTAAATTCTATTATTCATTACATTATATTACAATATTATTATTAACCATTCATTATCTTAACAAAAATTATATGTAATAATAGATGCAAATGTTATCTATATATAATGTTGATTAAAGACTTAACTTATAGTCTAAACTCCTCTAAATATCTGCTATCTTGCCAGTTATTATTCACCTAATAGAATGAAGAGACCAATTTATTTCTTAGCAAAGCTACCCACAGTTAACCACTCTAGCAGTGGCACACACTTAACAGCATTTTAAATTAATACAGCAGAAGACAGAAACAAACTAAGGTACTTTAAATATGTGGTCTAATTAGTTACCTTCAGCATCCATTCAGTGAGATGTACTCATATGAAAACCTACATATATTATATGCAAAGAAAATAAACAGTGAGTTTGATATTTTTTAAATACTTTTTGCTTATCTTTTCATATTCTGATGTTGAATATTTACAGAAGGCAAAGATTTTGTCACTAAAATATCCTGACAAAAATGTATGGATTTATGTCAATAAGAAAAGAAATTTGGGATTTTATTTCCTCATGCTTTAAAAATTAGTTCATCTGATTAAATGTAAGAAAGTGTAATAGTTTCTCCTTAGATATAATGCAACAAAAAGAAAATGAAAAGTATGCAGAAGATTAACTCTTTTAAATGAAGCTGAAAGCTTCAGTAGATTTCAATTAGAACTGCATGATAAGTTTTACATATAAAGCATATCCATTCAAGTTTGGCTTTTGGCCAGTTCTGCAAAAGCAAAATAACATGAAGAACTATTCTTTCACTTCACACATTTTTTTCCTCAGAAAAAAAAAAGTTGACATTTAATATGAAGTTTGTAAAATCAAGTCATGTAGTAAAATCCGCAATTTAGTTTAATGTATTTTTTTTTTTAATTAGGATGAAATTCTGCAAAAGGCTGAATATGTTCATTAAAAGACTCTGTAGTTCCTGCTTGGTAACTTGCTTCCAGTCAAAAATTGAGTTTGATTTTAAAGAAATCAAGTTGGATTCTTTTTCACTGGAAATGAACACCCCTATCATCAGGTACTCGAAAACACTGCCAACACAGGAAACCAGTCTCTCCCAGGTCACTTTTAGCTGCATTTTTAAGCACCTTTGCAGATGGAATCATATTGCACTTTACAAGGTGACAAGAATCATGTCAAATGTCAAACATTCCATTGGAGATGAAGATTCAGATGCAAAAAGGCAAGTTCCAAATATAATTTCTTGGTTTACAGAACTATGGCTCCCCTGTTGGGACTCTTAGATTAATATATTCGTGTGCTTCAGATGGGCATCTAGTGTGTCAGACCTGCTGATTTTTAGCATTCCATTATGCAACTAAGTTTCTGCCTCAGGGCATGAGTTGGAAATTTGGTAGTCTTGAGATAGATTCTGTCTGATCTTTTATCCCTAGGATGACTAGTGCCCAGCACTAGATATTCCACTAAAATGGTCTGACCTCACAAAAGGTTTCATCCACAAATGTTTCAAAAAGCTACCCAGAACCTGTCTGGTCCATCAAAAAAGGTGGGTATAATTGAGTTTTAAGTGTTTTGAGTGAGCTTTTGAGAGTTGTGTTTTAAACAATTTTAGCATATGTGCAGGGAAGCCTTGTTTACACATTGTATTTGTGTTTGTAGTTGGGTAACTTGCATTACAGAATACAGCAAATTGTCATCTGACTTTGAAGTGAAAATCCAAAACCCCCAAAAGTAGTTATTGGAAGTAGTTATTTCTAGTTATTTCTATATCTGTTTCATCATGAAATTATTAACTCATAAAAACTGCTGTTTATCACTGTAGGCTAATTGTAGCTCTGCAGTGCTTGGCATTATGAGTTGCAATACACTCTTAGAAGTATCATTCAAGTTATCACAAAGGCTTATCTGAGAGAATGGTCTGATAGACCACTGTTAAATTATATCAAAAGTTTATTTTAAACATAATTGCCATAAGTACCTCCTTAATGTGTTTTGCTTGCTCTGAGGTACCCTAAGCTTTAATGTGATGATATTCCTCTCATCATTATTCTAATTCTTAAAAGCTTTTTGTCCATAAAGACACTTATCATTGCATACTGCAGATGTGATTTCTTTGCTCCTTAATTAAAGAAGTTGATGGATATTGTAAATGTAAAGTCTTGGCCAGATTTAGGATCCTGTAGGAAATGTGAAAACATATGAATATTCTATTAGAATTGTTCAAGTATCTTACATTAAAACAATACAAACAAAATAAGTCTCTGGAGTAGTAAATGCTTAGACACTGGTGCAATTTAGTTCAACATAAAGACCAGTTATTACTGGAGATGTCATTCTTATCTTTTCATATATTTCCCTGTCAGTTGTGAGTGGCACCATTCAAATCAGTGGTATTGTTTTGACATCATCTTAAAGAATCAAGAACTGATTAATCACAGTGTATCATAGTTACTACAAAATTAGTTTGTCCCTACAAAGTTTGTCTTCCTTGCCTAACTGTAAAACCACATATACAATACCTTTCTCACCATATTACAAAGTTGCATTTGAATTACATGACCATATTAGGCTTATTAAAGGTAGTCTTTATATTCTCACTTGGAAATCAACTTTTATTTTGTAACTCCTTCCTGAAAATTTTAGCCAGTATCGGTAGTGTAGGTTCCCTTTTATTCTACATGGTTTACCTGTTGAGATAGAGGATGGAAAAAGGGGTAGACATTATAAATAAGTAGCAGTAGACTGGTCAAGGTATCTTTGCAGTTTTGTCAGATTGTTTCGCTGCATAATTTCATCAAGTTTTGCATATGCTTTGCCTGTGGCTTATGCCATTATAAAAGTGCTAAAATGGAATTTACAGCCTTCATAAAGAAAAGCAGTTGTGGAAATTGTTTTAAAGCAATGACAGGTAAATTTAAATTTTCATTTTTTTTTTACTGAACTTTTTTCTTTTCTCAATTAGTATAACAAGCATCTAGAAGAAATTGGATCTGATTTCAAGGGAAAAAAAGGCCTGCTTCCCCAAAACCGTGTTAATAATTTCATTATGGGAAACGTACCTTGAGGTGTACATTCTGATTCCACAAATCAGTGAAAGATATACATGCTGGAGAGGGAAATATTAATGGTTTTCATTATGAATAAGTTAAGGACACAGTTGTCACAAATTTGGAAAAACATAAAAAGGAGATACAGAAAAAAAACCCCTCTAATCCTATCTACTACTGCAAATCATACTATTGAAAGAGAAAGTGGGTAGGATAATGGAAATCCAATAAATTACCTTCTTTTTCACAGGCTGGAGAGGTCTGCTACATAACTGTAATTTTTAGGAATGCGTTGCTAGTGTCATCTTTTCAATTAATTTATAATTCACCAGGACATTTAACCAGAAAGACTACACTTCCTGGAGATTGTGGAATAATCCTGCAAGATTGTTCTGTACGTAAGATGTCTGCAGTATTATTTTGACCCAAAGTTTATAAAGATCATCATTATAAACAGCATCTGGAGGAAGTAATAGTATTTTCTGCACTTCCTGAAGAGAACACAAATTTCCCTATATTCCATTTTCCCTTCCTTTCTCTTCCTCTCTCTCAAAGTCTAGGTGCCCTCAGTACAGCAAGCCATTGAAATCATAGCAATGAAGCTTCTAAATATTTTTAAAGCTGTCTGCTTTATCTTCATCATGGAGTGGAAAAAATATTTTTAGCATTGCCAATAGCTTCAGTTCTATCAAAGGAAAGAACAAATAGCAGACCAGAGAGGAATTAAGTCCTCCTTTCTTTAACAATGATGGTAAGACATCAGTGCCATATCTTTAAGAAAGGTACTTCACCTCAATCCTATATCTGTGCATTGCTATGACAGCCCAAAATATTTCCCTGTCAAATTCATTGGACCAATCAGAAGCCCATCCTACAGCTGCAGTGCATTATGGCCTTGCTACATGTCCTCCTCTTTCATTATTAAATGGGCACAACATCAAGAAAATAGAGCAAATTGCAGGTGCTCAGGGAAAAGGCTCTTTACTAGACTGGAATGGTAGCTACAGACAACTTGCAAAATATGGCTTCATAGTACAGTATTAGGTATTGTTTATGTGTGAGGATCCGGCTCAAATGCTAGGTGTTAAAAAGTATATGTTGTTCAGGATTATTTTCAGATGTGGGTAACATAAAGCTTTTGCAACTTGGAAAGGGCTGCAGTGGATGGACATTTAAATGACATAATTCTTCATTGCCAAGATATTCATATAACAGAGCAAAGAAGGCTGCTGTCCAATGCTGTGTCACTGCTGATCCACAGTGGCACTCAGTACAGCCCATGGTGGTACTCAATACTTCTCTTTTAATTTACTGAACTAACAATTTTAGTTTAGCAATACATTAGTTTCCTAAAATGTTAGGGATTAATAATTTAAGAGATTCAGTGAATATACATTAAAGGGGATTTAATCATAGAAGAATCTTGGGTTAAATGACTTATTTAAAACCCACAGAATGAAAGCGAATATGCAATGAGCTACTGCAGCTTTAATCTATGTGGTTATATCTGTTATTCAGCATGACATTCCAGGTTTCATTTTTTCTGTTTTCCATCAATGTCTTTGAAGGATACCTTCTGCCACCTTTTATTCAATGCAATATTTGGACATACTGTGGTGATTCTGAGTAGGAATGTCAGAGGATTTTCTTTTTAAGCTTTGAGTTTTCTTCCCTCTGTCACTGTGAAGACAAACCTTTAGCTTTTCTTTGTGCCTTAATTTCTGTACAAAGTAGAGCAATACAAAATGAAGGAATATGTAGAAATGTAATGCTATTTTTAGATAAGACATTTATTCTCTGCAAGAGGCTCTACACCCTCAAACATCTTCAGAGCAGGTGGTATTTAATGTGTTAAGCCTCAGAATGAAAGACATATTTGCAAGTACCGCACTGCAGACAAAAGCAGATAAGCAACTAAATATAACAGCTGTCTTGGTAGCTAGTGAATACTCAGAAACTTGATAGGCAAAGTTGTTCCATGATACTTGTTACAAGGACCCCAGTGCACTGAATTAATGCTGTTGCCTGTCTCTAAGAATGCTCTTTGTGAATGTTTTCCTACCTGCAAGGAGCAGAAGAGATTGTTCAGAGCAAATAATTAAAAAGAGTCCATCTTTCACAGCAAATAAGTCAATATGCAAATAGCTTGAATATATTAAAACAATGTGACTATATGAACAAGTCATGCAGATAGCCAGAGTGTTGATAAGTTATCTGTAGAAAGTACTTTCATTTAAAAATGTAAAAAGCCTTATGTTCTCTGTGGTTGTCACTATGAATGATGAACAGGAAAAACAGCAAAAGCTTTGTTCAGGTCAATAAGATTGTATTTTATCAAACTTTATTACAAGTGCAGACACATCCATTTCAGAGCTGATAATAAAGCTGTTTTATGGGAAAAGAGGCAGTTTAAAGTTGGTGTTTCTCATTTCTTTTTTTGGCTGAGTAAATCAGTAATCTGCAGAATACCTGTTAGGGTTTTCTTTCCAGTAAAGATTGCTTGAAATGATGGGAAACAAAGCTGCCTTTCTGTCATCACACAGCTCAGAAGATGGATTTTCATGTAACACAAGAGACTAAAGGCAATTACATGGGTCGCCAATGAAAGCTAGTATGAAAATGTTATTCAGCTTTCAAAAAAATGCTACATGCAAAATGTAACAGATAATTATAATAAATAACTGAATCATTGATCAAGATAGACTATGACTCATTGTGCCTATGATTCTATGATTCTATATTTTCTGATTTAAAACACAAAACTCTGTTACAAGTTTTCAAGAGCTTTGAAGTCTCTTGGAAAGATAATCAGACCCTATTGTTTACAGAAGATACTCCCAGTAATACATAATTGGGGTTTGCTATCCGTGAACTGGTGAAAAGAAAATGCCTGGTAATCAACTAAAGAGAACTTCTGAATTCACACAGGGACTCCAGCCTTTCTATCTACCAGCTTGCTAGATAGTTTCACCCAGTTTGCTATTCTCTGCTTTTTCTCCATATAGAATATCTGCTAGGCAAGATACAAAAAGTATTGTGATATTCTTCACACTTAGAATCACAGAATCATAGAATGGTTAGGGTTGGAAAGGTCCTTAAGATCATCTGGTTTCAATCCCCCTGCCATGGGCAGGGACATCTGCCACTAGATCAGGCTGCTCAAGGCTCTGTCCAACCTGGCCTTGAATACTGCCAGAGATGGAGCATTCACAACTTCCTTGAGCAACCCATTCCAGTGCCTCATCACCCTCACGGTAAACAATTTCTTCCTTATACCCAACCTAAATCTCCCATATTTTAGTTTGAACTCAAACTTTTTCAATTCCTATTGTTTGTGAGCTCCTGCCACGAAATGTTGGAAGCTATTTTTGAGGGTTCCTCACTAAAAGCACTAGCTTCAATCCTGACACTGGTAGCACCATACTGCACGTGTTACAGTTATCATCTCAGTGTACAGGGAGACATTATGCCCTCTGCAAGCATGTGCCTGGTCGGAAGTACAACATCCCATTATCTTATAAAAGAGTATGTCTATTTAATATCTGAGTTCTTGCTTAATTATTCCTTCTCTTTCCTACTTGGCTTTCTATCTTCATTTTCAGTTTTTTTTGTACTTCTCATTTTCTTCCCATTTCTTCCCTTTCGAATTTAGTGGATTTAGAAGAGAGAGAACACTGGGCTTTTGGTAAGGCAGATCAGAATGCTTAATAAAGGTTTGCCATAATACATACATTAAAATGAATATCAGTAAGCTATTTAATCTCATCATATTTCAGATCCTGATTTGCAATAAAGAAATGATAAGATGCTCTTTTCCGGTCTGTTTAGACAATACATTTTTCAGATATACCCTTGATTTTGTCTACTCCTATCCCAGTTTTTCTGGTTATAAAACCATAGCTTATGCTAGCTGGCAAGGTATTCTTACTGAGGACATTCTTATTAATGCTGTTTTGAACCACTGCTTTTGATTACATTGCAAAGTGTTCACTGCAAATTTGACTGTATGTTCTACAACATGGACAACTTCTCCACTGCTTGGAGATTTGTCTTTCTAGACCTTCCCTAGACCTTCCCTTCCATCTCGAATTCCTCCCATCTCCCTTAAGCTTTTCACTTGAATTCCTGTCGTGGTTTAAGCCCAGCTGTCAACTCAGCCATGCAGCGGCTCATTTGCTCCCCCCTTCCCCCCCCCCCTTTCCTCCCCCCACTCCCAGAGGGATGGGGAGGAGAATCAAAAGAATATAACTCCCATGGGTTGACATAAGAACAGCCCAGTAACTAGGGTATAACACAAACCACTACTGCTACCACCAGTAATAATAATGATAAGGAAAATAACAAGGCAAGAGAATACAACCGCTCACCGTCTGCCAACCAATATCCTGCCCGATTGAGCAGTGATCTAGCCCTTCTGCGTAACTGCACCCAGTTTATACAGTGGGCATGACGTGCTGTGGTATGGAATACCCCTTTGGCTAGCTTGGGTCAGGTGTCCTGTCTCTGCTTCCTCCCGGCTTCCCCTCCTCCCTGGCAGAGCATGAGGCTCAGAAAGTCCTTGGTCAGAGTAAACATTACTGAGCAACAGCTAAAAACATCAATGCTATCAGCGTTGTTCTCAGGCTGAGAGTCAAAAACACAGCACTGCGCCAGCTACTAAGAAGGAGAAAACATGACTGCTGTAGCTGAACCCAGGACAATCCCCTGCCCTGCCACTAACATTTTCCTCTTCCTCTCTTCTTCTTTACTTACTCTGAAACATTTTTTCTTGTTCCCATTTATAACACTTTTTTATATTTCTGTCACTTTATTTAATTTTCTTTATTGGTTCTCCTTCTCTTGGGCACCAGTAGATACAAAAGACTAAGCGATTGTAGTCAATTAGGCTTCATCCCACTAAATCTTAAGGGAAATAGAAACTCTTTTGAAGACTTCAAAATACTGCTACAGAATACCATAAGAGCTTTTTTAACACACATGTTCACAAGATCTGTGATGTTATTAATAGGGCTGACAACACTACTTGCTGTCTCCTAGGATGAAAGATATATGTCAAAATAAGTGGGGAAATATTCCCGGATTCCATCAGTGTATGTATGCAGCTAAAGACACAGCATAAATTCTTTAGATTATAATGCTCCTGTCCACAGAGCATCACACAAAAGAATTACAAATTAATAGTCTCACCTGAGAACTAGCAGGATTTCAAACATGTTCATACTCTGCCATAAGTGCATGCCACACTTTTTGGATGTCCTCCTTTCTAAAATACCAACATACATATTTTAATATTTTTTTCTGAAGAAAAGCTGGTCAAGTAGGGCATCTAATTCTGCTCTAGAATTCTGACTGAAGACCAAAGAGTACATATGTATTCTCCAGGCTTAGCATGTACCAGAATGATATGGTAATTAATACAGGATAAGAAAACTTGAATATATATGAAGCAAGACAAATGGACATAAGTAAATAATGCAATCACTTTTCACTTTCAAACAAATGTCTGCCATTCCTACCACCAACCAGGCTTTGAATACATTTATTATGCAGCAAAGGGAAGGAGTATTATAACTATGAGGCCATAAATCATTAGCTCTTCCTTATTTTTATTTGTGATAGTGAATTAAAATAAAGCATGGTATACTACCCTTATTTTATTTTCTACCTTTACAGTTTGATAGAGTTGCCCCAGAGATGTTATACATTTTTAGATAAAGAAAGATATGTTACATGTGCTTTTGAAGTGGGATATTCACAATTCCAGTACAGAGAGAAATCTATGAAACTTTGGTGTGGAATATCTGGCAAATACATAGGCATAGTCAAGTAAGCAACATCTTTGACTCTTTTGCTTATAGAAGAGTTACCAGGGACTGAGAAATCTTCAAACAGAAAAATAAGAAGTGTAACATATGCATAGAACATAAGAAAAAAAAGAAGCCTGTACAAATGTCAAGTGAGTTGAAATGAAATAAAAATGAAAAAAAACCCAAAACTGCAAAAGAATAGAAAATTAGTATGATCCCCAGAAATTGTCACTCTTGAGCTAATTAGAAGACTAATAGCTTTGATGAAAAGAGAAGGCAATGAGAAGTTTGTGCACTTCACAAAAGGCATCCTGTCTGCCACTCATTTGTAATCTACCTATTTGCATCTGAAAAATATATTGGCATGAAAAAAATGTTATTGTGTAACTAGCACTGTATAATGGAGAAATGACAGTCAATGTGAAATAGGGCAAAACAATTTTCCCTGTTAAATGGAACACAAAAACAGTATTAGAGAAAACATCTGTGATGCCAGACCAGCAAAAAAATTTCAAGGTAGAAGACTATTATTTCATTTAAAAAAGAAGAAATAAAAAAACATGTCTATGTGTTACTATGGTAATTCTGAAATGCCTAAATATCAAAAAAAGAAGAAAAAAGAAAAAGAAAAAACATCACTCAGCATCATTTACTTAGTATACAACCGGTCAAAGTAATTAAATCCTACCAGTACTATCAGGGCCTTGAAACCAGCTTTTTCTAGCTCATTTTTCTTCTTTCTAACATTTTAATTTCCTTAAGACATTCTAGAAACACACAAATCATTTTCCTAATGTCACTTTGCCATAGATGCAATCACAGTTGTAGCAGTGTTGTTAAGACAATTATGAAAGGGGGGAAGATAGATTGGTGATGAAATAGAAATGTAATAAAGAAGAGAATCATTGTATCAATATTTCTTACAAAAGAGTCTGACAGGCTCTTAAAATGGGAGAGAATTTGTTGTGGATTATTTTCAGAGGAGAAGAGTCATCTACATGATATATCGTATTTGTTATAGCATTGTCAGGGGTTTCAGAATTGAAATTTCATTGGTTTGCCTAATTAGAATTGTATCAGAAACATGAAAATATTTTTTAAAGGTGTCTTTTTGGTCACAGTTAATATTATAACTGATGAGATGTGATTATGCCACCTTATTTCCATTCATTAGAAAACACAGAGTATCTGAAAAAAAATCCCTGAGTTTTCTAAAGCCACAGTGATGTCTGAGTATCTGCAGAAATGTAATAGATGTCAGTATCTAGCAGCTCAACAGTAAAAGTGCTTTTATAGGTAATTATTCGAACTCGAACAGACAAAGCGTGTAGGAATTACTGTTTACCTTTCAAGTACATTTAGGATGCTCAAAATACATTAAGCTGTGTAAATGTCAGCTAATGCTATCCTTTTTTTCCTGATTTTTAGCCTTTCTCTAACACATGTCCCTCCAGTATGTCCCCTGCAAACAGCTCAGAAAGGATGGAAACCAGCAGACTGACTCCTAGCCAATTCCTGCTTAAAAACAAAGAAACACAAGGTGTCTGGCCTCTGTGCAGGTCTCAGGGTATGACACGGTAGGGAAGGGCAGCCCACATGGATAGTTCAAGGCAACTCAAGTATCTTACTTATCAGTGTGATCAGTCTGTCAGGTCACAGCTTCTGCAAGGAAAGAAGTTACAATACCATTGTTCCTCTTGCTCATTTCTGAATCTCTGCAGCTTGTAGTGCAAGCAGAAACTGTACTATGAAAGTGAGCCAGAGGCTTGGAGGGGCCTTGGCTGAATCCTCAGGTTAGGGGAAATCAAGGTTCTGAACTGAATACACCTGTTACTAGTATTGCAATCTAAAATCAAGTTCATACATCGATACAACAGAAGGCCAGGAGACCTCCTTAGATGGCTAAGGAGCTCCTGAGAAAACTCACAGGGAAAAAAAAAGGCTTATAAAAGGTGGAAACAAGGACAGGTGGCCTGGGAAGAATACAGGGATGTTGTCCGGGAAGCTAGGAACCAGGTTAGGAAAGCTAAGTCTCAGTTAGAATTAAGCTTGGCTAGGGATGTGAAAGAAAACAGGAAGGGATTCTATAAGTACACAGCAAATAAAAGACAGACTAGGGACAACATGGACCTTCTCAGAGGGCTATCAGGAGAAGTGGCTACGCTGGATTTGGAGAAGGCTGAGGTTCTCAATGACTTCTTTGCCTCAGTCTTCACTGGCAAAGGCTCTGACCACACCATCCAAGTCTTGGAAGGCAGATGCAGGGACTGTGAGAATGAAGACCCTAGGCCCACTGTAAGAGAGGATCTGGTTCAAGACCATCTTAAGAACCTGAATATGAACAAGTCCATGTGACCTAATGAAATCCATCCATGGGTCCTGAAGGACCTGGTAAATGACGTTGCTAAGCCACTGGCCATCATAATTGAAAACTGACAGCAGTCAGGTAGAGTTCCTGACAAATGAAAAAAGGGAAATAGAACCCCCATTTTCAAAAAGGGGGAAAATGGATGACCCAGGGAATTACAGACCAGTCAGTCTCACCTCTGTGCCTGGCAAAATCTTGGAGCAGATTCTCCTAGAAGGCATGTTGGGGCTGTTCAGCCTGGAGAAGAGAAGGCTGTGTGGAGACCTTGTAGCAGCCTTCCAGTATCTGCAGGGTGCCTACAGGGATGCTGGTGAGGGACTCTTCAGTAGGGACTGTAGGGATAGGACAAAGGGTAACAAGTTAAAACTTCAACAACAGAGGTTTAGATTGGATATAAGGAAGAAATTCTTGACTGTTAGGGTGGTGAGGTACTGGAATGGGTTGCCCAGGGAGGTAGTGAACGCTCCATCCCTGGCAGTGTTCAAGACCAGATTGAATGAAGCCTTAGATGATATGGTTTAGTGTGAGGTGTCCCTGCCCATGGCAGGGGGGTTGGAACTAGATGATCTTAAGGTCCTTTCCAACCCTAATTATTCTATGATTCTATGTTTCTATGATAAGACACATGAAAAACAACAAGGTGCTTGGTGACAGCCAGCATGGCTTCACTAGGGGGAAATACTGAATGACCAATTTGGTGGCCTTCTATGATGGGGCTACCAAACTGATGGACAGGGGTAGAGCAGCTGATGTCATCTACCTGGACTTGTGCAAAGCGCTCAACACTGTCCCACACAACATCCTTGTCTCTAAATTGGAAAAACGTCAGTTTGATCGATGGACAACTCGGTGGATAAAGAACTGGCTGGATGGGCACATGCAAAGAGTTGTGGTCAAAGGCTCAATGTCCAGCTGGAGATCAGTAATGAGTGGTGTCCCTCAGGAATCAGTGTTGGGACTGGTCTTGTTCAACATCTTTGTTTGCGACATGGACAGTGGGATTGAGTGTGCCCCAGCAAGTTTGCCAATGACACCAAACTGTGTGGGTTGGTTGATACACTGGAAGGAAGGAATGCCATCCAGAGGGACCTTGACACGCTTGTGAAGTGGGCTGATGCCAACCTCATGAAGTTTAACCATGACAAGTGCAAGGTCCTACACCTGGGTCGGAGCAATCCCAGGCACAGCTACAGGTCAGGCAGAGAAGAGATTCAGAGCAGCCCTGCAGAGAAGGACTTGGGGGTGTTGGTCCATGAGAAAGTGAACATGAGCCAGCTTCAGTGTGCGCTCACAGCCCAGAAAGCCAACCATATCCTGGGCTGGATCAAAAGGAGCGTGACCAGCAGGTCGAAGGAGGTGATCCTGTCCCTCTACTCTGCTCTTGTGAGACCTCACTTGGAGTATTGTGTGCAGTTCTGGTGTCCTCAACATAAAAAGGGCATGGAAGTGTTGGAACAAGTCCAGAGGAGGGCCACGAGGATGATCAGGGGACTGGAGCACCTCCCATAGGAAGACAGGCTGTTCAGCCTGGAGAAGAGAAGGCTGCATGGAGACCTCATAGCAGCCTTCCAGTATCTGAAGGGGGCCTACAGGGATGCTGGGGAGGGACTATTCATTAGGGACTGTAGTGATAGGACAAGGGGCAATGTGTTGAAACTTAAACAGCAGAGGTTAGACTGGATATAAGGAAGAAATTCTTCCCTGTGAGAGTGGTGAGGTACTGGAATGGGTTGCCCAGGGAGGTTGTGAATGCTCTATCCCTGGCAGTGTTCAAGGCCATGTTGGATGAAGCCTTGGGTGCAATGGTTTAGTGTGAGGTGTCCCTGGCCATGGCAGGGGGGTTGGAACTAGATGATCTTGACATCCTTTCCAACACTATGATTCTATGATTTCTGCTAGTTACAGAGTTTTCCCAGATGAGAATTTGTCCTCTATTGCTGATGCAGACCCCTGAATAGTCAGATGTCAGCACTGATTTGATATAATTTGTGATTTGTCTCTGACTAAAAGGTGTGATGAATAAAACAAAGGAAAGGAAGTGAATGTGTACAATGAATGTAGTGTCCATACACTTCAGAGGAGTCATAATGTAGTTCTGCTGCATGATTCATAATTTTTTATTCTTCCAACATGAAATATGGATTTAATACTGAGCTTTTCTTCAAGGAATATCTCCATTGCTTTTATATCTATTATGTATTCATGTGCTTGCATTAGCAAGAAGTAGTATAAAATAAATTACTCTTAATGCTCATTGCATTAAAATTAACCATTGTAAGTATAAAACTGGCAGACATATTTCTGTGGCTTTGTCATTTCTAAATATTTGGTGCCTAAAGGAAAAACCTAACCAATTGCCAAAGTCACTAATATAATTAGTGGAGAAAGACCTATCTGAACAAAATGAAGCACAAACATTAAACTGAATAAAACATGTTTCCTACTCCAATTAATGAAGACATAAGAACGATAATGCAGTTTAAATATGGCGACTCTGTGCCATTTGAAATATCCTGAAGTATCTAAACTTTTCATGTGGGATGAACAAAGATCTGTATACTTTGGAAAGGTAAGCAGAACTGCACCCAAACCAGAACGAGACAGTTATGTTTAGGCAACTAAATGTAGTTCTTTGTCAATATAGTAAAGGCAGCAAATCAGTTGGTCGAATGCTTGTGAAGCCTTAGTTGAGTCACTCTGATTCCTTTGACTGCCAGTGGGGGGCTTAAAGGTTTAGCTCATATACAGGTACCCACATAAAGATACCTTGATGACAGTGTCTTTTCTGAAAATGATTCCCCCCCCGACACTTAGGTTCAAGCTAGTAACAGACAGAAACACATTCTTGACTTTTTGCACTGTGGTTTTCAGTACAGCTATGTGCTGAATGACATTTAGAACTAATTTGATTTTTCTGTTGTTTTTATTGAATAAAATCACACTTATAGCAATTTTGTTGCAAGATGCTGCTGCAGTTATGGTTGTGAAAGAGTACTTTTTTTCTGTGCTACATGCCATTACCTTCTTATGTGCTGTGTTATTTTCATCACGTTAACTGAAAGTTTTTATATTTGAGGCATTGATCAGACAATAATTTTGGTGCAATTACCTGATCTTTCTTTTTGTGTCCTTGATTCTTATACAATGAGGAACTACAGTGATACAGTTTTCTATTACCTTCTCCAGAGTTTTCTTGAGTTTGAAAAGACATAATTACAAACGCTTTGAATTACAAGAATGGGCATAAATGTGTAAAATGCTGTGCAGCTGTTGTCTATTCATTATTTACAACCTATATGCTCTGGTTTGTACAAAAGGAGAACAAATTGTGCAGACATTTTCCTGAAAGTTAATTACCAGGTGAGGATACTGTGCAATATTAACTAGATTAATTCCCTCAAATTAGGATATCGGAGATTCAGATAAACTCAGAGATTTTGCTCCATACAAGATGTTCATACCATAAGAATGTAGGTCCAGACTGCAAAGAAAATGGAAGGTGAAATATAGCTTTTTCTGTCCTCCTTTGATGCTGTATAGAAAGGGTAACATTTACTTCTCCAGGTACTGGCTTCATTACAAAAATCATATTTTCTCTATTAAGGCTTTAAAAGGGATAAAGCAGTAGCTCCACAAAAGACTTTGCTATATAGAGAGAAGGTAAACATCATATGCCTAAATCCCTAAAGTATAAAATTCACACCTTAATATTGCAGAGCTTTATCAGGAAGGTGCTAAATTTTTACCAAGTAATTTACTGCTTATTTCCAATTCAGGGTTTGTTTTTGGTGTGTCATTAGGCATGTCCAGTCGTAACAGCAGACAAAAACTTTGTGCTGCTTTTATGCCTGAAGATTTACACATAGACATGTTTACCTTGGTGGTCAGGCACTAGGATGTAGTGCACCTGGACTTTGATAGCCACTAGTTCTGCTGTGTATGAACATGCCTACAAAAAGCAGGTCTCTGGCATGAGTATGACATGAGGAGGTGTTGCTGTGTTGTCTGACTGGAAAATTGCATAAGATCATGCCAGGTAGTAGAAACAGAGTGAAAATTTGCATTACCTCTCTTGTTTAACAGATACATATTCAGGGGGAAACCACAGTTCTGCACTGCAAACCTACAAGATTTATACATTTAGACAGGAAATTTGAGATCCCAGAAAGTTTAACATTCACAGTGTGACTGCTATCTTGTGTGAGGAGCTCAAATTAACAGCCATTCTCAAAGGGCAAATTATCAGGACAAATCTACAAAGTTTGTTAGTTCTGCTATGGCTTGGCCTATGACAGTGGCTGAGTTTGGCTGAGTTGCTCACGCTCAGGTAGAATAAACCTATACAAAAGTCATACCAGTGGTGATTGGGACACCTAAAAGTGAAAGAGCAGGGTAACATATGGGGTGTAGATACGTTCAGGATAAGGCAATATCTGAATAAATATGTTTGGGGTTTTTTTTTTTGTGTTTGCCTTTAGCATCTGTGGACTTTATTTGGGGATCTACATGGAATTTGGTGACTCCAAGCTGTTTCCTTGAAGATAAACCATCTGTACAGTGTACTACCACATCAAAAGTGCCAGTGGCTTAACAGACTCTGCAGGAGGACTGAGCCCTCTGCAGGAGGAGCAAATTTTCCAACTCGCATGCTTTGAAGTGATCTCTTTAGGATAAAGTCAGGGAACAAACAGAAGCACTATGAGAGAGATGCCACACACCCTCTTGGGTGAATAAACATACATATCACTTTGATAAAACTTGCAAGCAGAACTTTAGCAAGCTTTCAAACCGTGCATGCTTCATAGGCTGAACTATCTTCCCTTTCTTAAAATCTTGCCATTTTTTTGGAGCCCTTTGCTGATGCACAGTCTAGAGACCATGAGAAACATTCAGATATCAAAAATCTTCGTGAGGAACACTATTACGTAGGCTAGTAACATTAATTGAAATGGAAAAAATAATTTCTATTGTCATTACTTTTATTTACCAATGGTGTCCTTAGGCTTTTGGAAAGAGGAATGATTTTCTGCAACCCTTTGGCCACACCTGTTGCTCACTGTAGTGATGTTCTACCTCATTTTTGTAATTGACAAAGATCAGTCACTGACAGCTGACTAATGACTTCTGTTTACTTTCCTTAACAAGACTATCAAAACACTAAGACTTCTTTGATGCTGGTAAATGGTTTTCTGTCCCTTGATATTCTCCTTGAGCAGTGTGATAGCATGTATCCCACAGCACTGCCCTGCAATGTTTTTCTCATATCATATCATTTTTAGTCTCTGTTATCTCTTTGAAGAGAGTAACATTTCAGTATCTTCACTAAGCGTTACAGACAGAATGAAAAAGAGCTGTTGTATCGGGAAACAGTTGTTTTCTTAATCCTGCAAAGCCTTTGGCTATACACTTCAGCCTGTACAGTATGAAGTAAGCTAGACCACACAGGCTCTAATTCAGCAAAACACTTAAAGGGAACATTTTCAAAGGTACAAATGGCAGTTAAGCAATAATTTGCAGTTGAGGATGAAAGCAGTGAGTATCCAGCTGTCATCTGTGACCTTCAGATCCAGGCCTACAACCTGTGTAACTGCCAATGCTTCATAAGGTTGTAACAACTAAGCAAAATGTAGAAGCGCGAGACTTGTGTTTTAGGATGAATTGCCACCAAATCATACCGTAAACGCTGTCACCTGTATGCAGCAAAATGCATAAGCATATCCACTGTAAGACTTAAAGGACAAAAGTGCTTCAATAGTTGCATTCTACACACAGTGGCTCCCTTGGAAATAAAATACTTCTCCTTTGGTAAGATTATATCTTGAAAGAATACCTGCTATGAAAATGACTGAATTTTTAATATCATAGAATCATAGGATGGTTTGGGTTGGAAGTGACCTTAAAGTTCATGTAGTTCCACTCCCCTGCCATGGGCAGGGACACCTTCCACTAGACCAGGTTGCTCAAAGTCCTGTCCAACCTGGCCTTGAGCACTGCTAGGGATGGGGCAGCCACAGCTTCACTGGGCAGCCTGTGCCAGTATCTCACCACCCTCGTCATGAAGAATTTCTTCCTTATATCTAATCTAAATCTACCCTCTTTAGTTTAAAGTCATTCCTCCTTGTGCTATCACTACATGACATTGTAAAAAGTCCTTCTGCTTTCTTGTAGGTATTTCTTGTAGGAATTGTTCTTTTCGCCAGGCTGAACAAGCCTGACTCTTTCAGCCTGTGTGTACAGGAGAAGTGCACCAGCTTTCTGATTATCTCTGTGGCCCTCTTCTGGACTCATTCCAAGAGGTCCATGTCCTTCTTATGCTGGGGGCCCCAGAGCTGAACACAGGTGGGGGTCTCACAAGAACATAGTGAGGCAGAATCATCATCCTCAACCTGCTGGCCACACTCCTTTTGATGCAGTCCAGGACACGTCTGGCTTTCTGGATGCAAATTGCCGAGTCATGTTGAGCTCATCAATCAAGGCCCCCAAGTCTTTCTCTTCACAGCTGCTCCCAATCCTCCACTCAGCCTGCATTTGTGTATGGGATTTCCCCAACACAGATGCAGGATACTTTGCACTTGGCCTTGTTGAATTTCATTAAGTTTGCAAGGACCCACAGTTGTAAAAAACTGGATAAAATTTTATCTTTTTCTTCCTACTTACTCTCTCTCAGGACTGCTGGAAGTCCAATAAATAATCTGTGACTGCGTTAAAATGCTTTCTGTTGGCACAGTTGTAAAAGTGTCTGGAAGTGCAGTGAAATCTGGAGGGATGGAATGAAATGATCATGCTGACATTGTACAAATTCTGATATTTCTTATTTTCTTCTCTGCCTTAGACTTTTCTGGAAATATTTTCTGTCTTTGAACAGATCTCTAGTCTTTTGTACACAAGCAGAAAAAAAGGGTAGACTGTATAAAGCAAGAAGACTAAAAGACAACAAAATTGATTGAATCTATTTGCCTCTTACTCACAAAAGCAGAAACAAATTTTCCAAAACCAGTAAGGCCAGCTCAGCTTTGGAACACGTATAAATCAAAAGTAATTTCATTATTAATAACCGTAGTGAGCCTGAAGTTGCTGTTTGGAAACCTTGAGAATGTCAAGGTGCCTCTTTCAGTTCTTGACCAGCATAGGAGCAGAAACATGAGGAATTTCATGACTGCATTTTGCATACTCAAGCAATTTGGAAAGCAATATGAATGTTTTTTACAGGTAAACGTTATAGATTGCCAAGTACTCTGGAGTGTCCTTTGAGTCTGTTCCTTAAACCTGGTCTGAAGTTTTCTTTGGTTTAGGAGTAAATACCACACGATGACCTGATTAGAAATATATGTCACTTATTCTTTGTGACGGAAAGCTCTAACTACTTGCTCAATCCAAAAGATCTTGCAGAAAAACCAATCAGAAGAAAATAACTTAAAAAAAAAATCAATTTTGAAACAGATTCAGGGTCTTTGGAAATCAAGGTAAATCTTTCCAGGTGTGTCCATAATAAGATTACTTATATAAGAAAAGAAAGGAGGATTTAGACGTATTGTTTTTTCATTAATGAAGACTGATGCTCCCTGAAAACAAATGTAAATCAAAAATTAATTTTGAGCTTGACAGGCTGATTTGAGTATTTGATATTTTGAAGTGGGGAGAAGGAATAATTTGATTTGAAAGTGGATGGTATTTTCCATGTTTTTGGTTAAATGAGCATTATAAAGCTGATCCAGGAAACTCCTGAGTATCTCTGTGAGGCACTGAGTATTGCAGTAAAGTCTAGCAACTTCTATAAACTCTTATGAAAGTTATCTCACAGACATCATATACGAGATGTAACTAGGTGCCATAATTTCAAATGAAACCTAAGCATTGGAAAATAGCTTAATAGAATAGTTCAATGAAATTGTTTAATCATATATCAAATCCTTTGTAAAATCCCTGTTAATACATACTTTATTAATACATGATGTTTTATTATTCTAAAGCCGAAGGGACTGGGCAAAGTACAAAGGTGGCTGAGCCCATTTGCTGCTGAAGTGTTCCCACTCTTGGGCTGTTCCTGGCAGCAGACTCCCAATATCTCCCTATCTCCGTTCTTGTGCAACCTCATAATGAGCCAGTTTAGAGTGCTAAAACACAGAAAAATATTCAGTGTTTTTGCCAGGCTGTTTTCCAGTTTGGTGGTGAACCAACTCTTTGTAGAGTCAGAAAAATATCAGTCTGTGGGTGGAATGTAAAGGCCAAAGTAGGATGTAAAGGACAGGCAAACTTGCCTGCACCCTGCCAGCAGCCCTCTGATGAGCTCTGTCATATCCTTAGTCAGTGTCCCTAGGCTCTTGAGGCACTTCTCCCAACAAAGGACTATGTCACATGACAACGCAACAAAACCTGATTTAAGGGAATTTCTTTCCCTTCACTATGCTATCTAGAATCAAGGCGCAAAGAGAATTTGGATCAACCCATAAGATAAAAGGTCATGGAATAACTTAGAAAGGAGGCAAACCTAATTAAAACAATGAAATCTTAGGGCTGGCAGGAAAACGTAATATGAGGGTGAGAGAGAGTCCAGAGAAATACCAGAAAGGGAAATATGTAAAGGCTGGGGTAGCTTTGCAGGTGTTGGTAACATTTTATGCTATAAGAATGTAAGTGGAAACTGACTTGCTGCCCATCTGTAGGTCAGGGAGACTTTATGCTGTTACTAATAACTTCGTAAATCCTTGTCAACTGCCTACCTATTACATCTTTTCTATGGGAAAGGGAAATAATCTTTGAATAATAGGAAACATTGCATTCATTCAATCAGGCACAAATGTCCTCACACTTCTGGTGGAATCAAATCCTTCAAGGACTTGGTTCTTCAAAGGCAGGTCGATGGATTATTTGTAATCATCAGCTGAAAGCATTCTGGAAGAAATCTGTAAAACAAGCAAGTCCCTTGGTTTGTAAGGATTTTGCAAATTTAGGTTCAATATGAGCTTCCATTTGGGTCTCTGGATAAAGTCTGAAACATTATTTTATAATCAGAAGAAGCAGTTAGAATAGAGAAGCAGTTAGATGAAGGACACCCTGAGACAGGCAGTTGTATGTTTCCAAACAGTAAAATCCTTGTGGAGGAAAGACAAAGAAAAAGCCTACCGATAATTAGAGTCGGTGCTGGCTGGAAACAACCACAGTCTCTGTTAAACTTGGTATTTGTCCACCTCAGGATACAGATGTGTTTGTACAGATTGACCATAAGCCACGTACAATGAGTCAGCACTTCTCTCACAGCTGTGTTTTTGTAGAAACGCAAGTATGAATTAAAATAGCTTTTCATATGAACCCTGAACATGCCAAAATAAGCTGACATTCCCATAGAAGGAGCTGTATTTTACATCTTTTTGTGTTAGCTAAACTGCCTCTTCCTTGCTTGAGATGAATGAGATAGGTGTTTTAAAAGTTCATTTCCTTAATGCAAGTTATTTCCTTTTTGTCAGCACTCCTGGTAAAGAAAATAAGAACGTACAAACAATTATCTTTATGCAAAAATAAATGAAAACTGCAAAACTGTTGAATTTTCCAAGGTTTGACTAGATTAAGCTATATTTATATATAGTGAGAATTTTTATTCACTCTAGTAAAACTAAGAAACATTCAAATTAACAATATTAACTCAAAACTTCTTTTTCCCAAGCCCCTCTGGTTTTATGTACTCTTTACATCCCCAGTCCAAATTAACAAGAGTACAGCAGTGAGCTACACTTTAGCAAACAGTGAAGTATCCTTGCTATATTTCTGTCTGACATGAGTGCATTAGAAATAATACGTACCAGCTAAAGTACCAGAGTGATTTAGAATATTGACCACACTTTTTTTGAGAAAGAATCCTCCATTCACTGGTTATTTACTCATTCTAAGAAATACCCCTTGCTTTCCTCACTTGTTCAAGTATTTGAGAATAGATAAGTAATCTGGGAAATTTTCCAGTTTAAACTATAAGGTCATAAATAATTAAGCTCCTTGGAATTTGATGAATGAAATAGAATCCTTGTGATCTAAAACAAAGACTGAATTCAACAGTTTCACTCTGGAAAACTCTATTTCACAATGGAGTTACCACTGTGAAGTTACAGTTCTGTCTGCAGGAGACAGGTTTTTCAGGGCCTTTTCCAGTACTGAAATGAATTGATTTAGAAACCATGACCTGTTCATAAATGTCTGCAACTTTCACTTAAAGTGAAAAATATTTTGCTTTTACCAGATAGGAGACATTTGA